>NC_080429.1:36376779-36692765 GCF_029873635.1 Malania oleifera | reverse complement strand
AATAACAAATGACACGTTCTTGTCTCTCTATATAAATTACAGACAATTATAATGCACTATCCAATTTAAATCTTATCTAAAGCAATAAACGTTGAACCCTAAGCCAAAAAAAAGATTAGCTTCCTCAGTTGCGCAATGATTAGCCGGAGAAAGTTTCAAAAGATCACACAAACCTGGGCCATATAAACAGGGTCACGATTGCATTGGCACAAGATGCCAGGCTCTGCTACTTGCTCTCTGAATGAAGATAGGTCTTACCCTGCTGTGCTATCATTTATAACTATTTATAAAATGTTGAGAACAACAATACCGGTCTTATCTCTCTATTATTTACAACTTGAATAATAGCCTATACAATATGACCTGAACTACATCTAAAGCAATAAAGTTTTGAGACCTGAAGCTCCCAATGCACTTAATTAGCGGGAGAAAGTTAAAAAAGATCACCAAACTAGGGGCCTATATCAGTTAAATGTCTGCTGCAAAATGCCAGGTGTGCTATTGCTATTGATGAACACTAGCATCTTAATTTGGATGATGTCTAGATGGTAATTAGGTTTCGTAATGTGGTTATAGATTATGGAGTATTCTGTTGAAAGTTAAAATTGGTGTTTACATGTTTTGCAGCTTTGCTAACTGTTGATGATGATGAGTTCTGGGAAGGGGTTTCACCGGTGCAATTTGGTGAGTTACCTGCTCTCCAAGATGCAGTGACTGTTGTAGGGTATCCAATTGGGGGAGACACGATTTCTGTGACAAGTGGTGTTGTGTCACGGATAGAAATCCTATCATATGTTCATGGGTCTACCGAGCTTCTGGGTGTGCAGGTTGTTTAATCCATTTTTACTATTTTTGTGATTCCTTTGTTTGCCCATTGGCCTAGTTTCATGATATCTCTTGCCTGTGTTCCTTTTTCAGATAGATGCTGCTATAAACTCGGGAAATTCTGGAGGGCCTGCATTTAATGATAAGGGCAATTGTGTGGGTATTGCATTTCAGTCCCTTAAGCATGAAGATGTTGAGAATATTGGTTATGTCATTCCAACGCCGGTCATCATGCACTTTATCCAAGATTATGAGAAGAATGGAGCTTATACTGGTATGCTCACTAAGTTTTGATTATTTTGGGTTTGCTTTTTATTTTATTTTATTTTATTTTTTTACCATAATTAGGTGGTGCTTTGTAACTGGGTATCAAGTTGGAATTGTAAAGGAAACCCATTCTATTTCCATATTTTCCTTCGAGTCCAGTCTTTGATTCAGGCCTTGTAACTTGGAATCCAAATCTATTTCTGGCTGAGATCATGGAAAATTTTAAATGCCCAAATTTGTCCCTTACCATACATATACAAATATATACATCTATATGTCCATATTTATACACGTAATACATGTGCATTACATGTTTATACATATATACATGCATAGATATAAACATACATGCAAACATTCACGTAGTTATACCTATATCATGCATATTGTATAATATACCATATACTATTATAAATATTTATAATATATAATGCAATATAACAAATAATGTTCAAATAATAATATAATCTTTATATAAGAATAAAATTTAATGGTGGCAGTAACAATAATTATACACAATGTTATTATTATATTATTAATTATATATTAATATTTTATATATTTGATGAAGTACAGGATAATAAAATATTATTTGATTAGTAAAAATAGAAAACATAATTGTTAATAATTTAATATAAACAGCCACAAGAAGAACAACGGACCTTAGTCCCATTAGGCAGGGTTAGCTACATAAATCCTCTTTCACCATTCCATATGGTCTAGGGCAATACTCTCTAAAAGTTAATGTTGTCAAATCTTCACTCTCTTGCTCTCCCACCTACTGTCAAACATCAATTCACTCACTCTTTCTCACCAGTGCATTGCTTGGCCTATATTATAAGGGCTCAAACCATCTTAACGCTTCCTTTTTGTTGTCTTGTACAAGTGCCATGTGTAACTTATTACAAATATATTCATTCCTTAGAATCTTTTAAAGTTATTCCACTTGTCGATTTTAGCAGTCTTACTTCATTAACTTTTACTTTTCGGATATGTTGCTTTTTGGTTGCCTAACATTTTGTCCCTTATAGCATAACTGATCTTTTATAGCATCTTATAGAACTTTATTCTTAATTGTAATTGTTTTTTATGATTACACAACACAGGTACCTAACCTACTTTAATCCCATGTATTATAGGTCAAAGGTATCTAAATCTACTAGTACTAAGAATTTCTTGTACTCTGTCTTATTTCTGCTTCTCTTAAAACTTCTAGATTCTAAAGCATCTTTTCATAAGTTCCACTTGGATTCTATTCCACCTATAGTCTTATCAATCAAGACCTGCAAACAACGTGAAACTTTAATTTGAATGTTTCTAGTAAATTCACCATCATTAAAACAAAAAGATAATAACCCAAAGCAGACCTCTTATGTGCACCAATTGCATTGGAAATTCTTGAAACTTTCCATTTGTAGCCCTAATACTAGTCAATATCCCATCACACATATTCTTAATGACATCTATATACTTAATAGTTGTCAAATTGAGATTCAAATCATGAATTGGAATCCCAATTCTGTGAATCGAGAATCAAATTGAATCGATACAAAATTTGAAAAATTGATTCTAAATGTCATGCACATTTGTACAACAAATAAAGTAGTGAAATATGTTGAAATTTCAATAGATATGGATTGATTCACTAAAATCTCAAGATCAAAACTAAAGCACAAATTTTAAGGGTTTAAGATATGCTAAAAAGATAAGGATTCAAGAAAAATTTTGAAAAATAAACTTATGTTTATGGTGCAAGTGTGACATGTATTAACAGTAAAAAAAATTGCATGTATTTTTTTAAAAAAAAAATAAGGGGAGAGATCAATAAAAAATAATAAAATTGAACCTTTATGGTTTTTAAGGGAATGAATGAATAATAAAAATTTAAAATTTCTGATGCTTAGTAAAAAAATCATTTTTACTGTATGGGCTTTCTCTTACAGTTAAAACAGGAAGAAGGAGTAAACAAGAACATAAAGAAAATAAAAATTTTAGAAACTAAAAGAAAAATTTTTAATCTGGGGAAGGCAACCGGAAGATCACCCACCCTCATTGACCAGCTTTGTTCTAATTGGCAGAATGGTAGGCAGGTTTTCTTCTCAATGGCAGTCTTGGCAGAAAACAGAGGTGTAAAATGAGAAGGTCAACATACTTTTTTCTTCTATTCTGAATTCACATAAACAACAAATGGAATGCCATCATGAAAAAAAAAAAAAAAAAAAAAGAAGGCTTTTGGGTGGGTTTTGAAGCAGTCAGATCTAATTGGATCAACGAAAAACTGAATTGTGCATTTCAGACAATTCGGTTCTATGATTCATGACATTCTGAATTCACCCATGAGATTCAAATCGATTTGAGCCAGCCTTGATGAGAATCATACGATCCTGACCTACTACGTATTCCCTTTTTTTTTTTTCTTCAATACCAACCATTGAACTTCCGTAGGTACATCATGATGATGTTAATATTAATAGGAATTAATTATTATACAATCAAACAATGTTTCAAAAGGCTCAATCGATGCTTGCCTTGAGGCTCGCCTTAAGGCAAGGCAGGCCTAAAATGCCTTGAGGCTCAATCTAAAACACCAAATCCCAGAAAGGCTAATTCATTACATGCCTATGCTCATACATGTGTACAAAAGGCATGCGTTTGTGCCTTTTTAGTTGAGGCTTACGCATTTTGGGTGAGTAATTCTCAAGTTAGATTTGGCTAGAATAGTTTAACTCCATGTTTATACAAAAGGAACATCATAATATGAGTTGATTTCTAAAACTCTTGAACCTCAACCTTTCCAAAATAATTGAGGGGCTGTATTTTAAATCTTGAAAATAATTTGAACCTTGTATGTTATAGCTATTTTTGTCATGATTTATGTAATGAATTCAAGTTAGCAATTTTTGAATGGCCAATAAGTAGTTTGCAAATTATATTTGATTTTTTTTTATATTAAATTTGTTATTATCTTCATTTATTTTGTTATTTTAAAAATATATATAATTTATTGACATAATTTTATCAAAAAATAAAATTCTCGAAAGGCTTACACTTCCCTGCCCTAAGGCTTATGCCTCACCCTTTAAGGTTAAAATGCCTCGCTTTATGCCTTCACCTTTTAAAACATTGCAGTCAAATATAATAATATTATAGTATGGTTATTGATTATTATGTTATTATTTTTTATTGGCTAAATTAAATTAAAGTTTATATATTGAGTGGAGGCTAGAGGTTTTTAATTGGCAAATTACATTGTTACCAATTCTTATGTTTTCTTCACCTTTTAAAACATTGCAGTCAAATATAATAATATTATAGTATGGTTATTGATTATTATATTATTATTTTTTATTGGCTAAATTAAATTAAAGTTTATATATTGAGTGGAGGCTAGAGGTTTTTAATTGGCAAATTATATTGTTACCAATTCTTATGTTTTCTTATACTAGGCAGTAACGATAAAATATTGTTTTGTGTCTCTATATTGAACTAAACGTGAGAGAGGAGCGGTATTTTATTTTGATTTTTGTACATTCTAAATCTGATTCTTGATTTTTATACATTCTAATTCTGATTCTTATTCTAGATGCGAACCAAAGGCTACCTTAGTTCTTCTTTTAAAATCCATCATGGTTCTGGTATTAGCTCTTTTATTCTTGTTACTGGTAGAATATAAGGTTTTTTTTTCTTTGGTAGGATTTCCAATTCTTGGTGTTGAGTGGCAGAAGATGGAAAATCCTGATTTGCGGAATGCAATGGGGATGAAACATGATCAGAAAGGTGTTCGCATCAGACGTGTTGACCCCACGGCACTGGAATCTGAGGTTTTGAAACCATCAGATATTATCCTTAGCTTTGATGGGGTTGATATAGCTAATGATGGAACAGGTAATTTCTCCTCCCTCCCCCCCTCTCCTCTGATTTTTTCCTCGTCTCATGCCCCTTTGTATCTATCGATTTCTTTGTTCCATAATTGTCACTGTTTTCTTTGTTCTGTTTTCCCTTTATTTCATGACAAATATTATCCTCTGATTTATTATACGTATAGAATTGCATTTTGTCATTGTGATGGAAGACCTCTTGCATGTAATTCTAGGCGATCACGTCCCTTTTGAAGATCTAAATACTAGGGATTCTATTTTAAATCAGTAAATCTGGATATTTTTAGAGTTTTGTTAGTTTAGGGTTATTTTGAATATTTGAGATGCTTTTGGGTTATTTTAATTACTTGTTTGGGTTATAATGGTGGGTGTACAAGTACTTTGTTTGTGTACTGTATGAGGACAGTCATCAAATTTGAAACCAGAGCTGCAATTTTCTTCTCTCCCTCTATGTGCAGTCTTCTTCCCCTTGTTCAGTTCTTCCTTCCCCCCCTCCCTTCTTCCTTCCTATTCCTCATTCTTATTCTTTTACTCTCTCTCTCTCTCTCTCCATGTAATTACCTATTGTCCAGCATCAGTTTGGTATCAGAGCCAAGTTGATTCAATTCCACAATATCCACTGCTGTAACCTTCCATGAACCAGACCCCTTTCATTCCAATTTCATTTCCATTGTCACTCTTTCATCATTACTGTTACTCCCATAGATCAGAGAGCTCCTGCAAAGCACACAAAGCACTTAGAGGTACCTTCACTCCTCACTATTTGCAATGTCCCTGAAATTACAGTTGCTGCCCGTGTTTTGAACACCATGTTGCCCTTGTGACACCAACACACACTCCCCTGCGAACCAGGGGGGGGCGCCCAGGAGAGGCATTTCCCCCAAATTTCATCACATTTCGACAAGGCATCTGGTCCCATGTGCTGACTCCAAAATTTCCTCGCCACCACCTTTTAAGTTTTCCACCTCCACAGATTTTTATTGATCACACCACCATCACCACCATCTCAATTGGAATCACCAACCCCCAATCTGCCCTTCCACTGAAAACTATTGCCGGGAAGTAGCTGGTGGTTTGTGCCCATTGCTAGCATGTGAATAATTTCCAGCTTTCTTTTGATCTTCCTTAATTGTGAGAAAATATGTCCAAGACATGAGAAATATTAATTTTTTCGCATCATTTTGACTTTGCTATGTTACATTTTCACCTCCGCTGTAGGATCTTGGTCTGTCGATGCAAATTTCAGTGTTTTGGTGGATGAATTATGTCTGCCTGCATTCAGATTGAGACTCATCTGTGATAGTTTGAGATTTACTGTGATATATTGGTTTTCTTTTATGGGATTTGATGCGAATTTGATGAAATTCAAGTGCCAGTGTTAATTCAGTTGTGTCAGCATCCAGAGTAAGGTTTAATTCTGAAAATTTTTGGAGTATCAGTGAGAAATTCATTTCAGGTATGCTGCATAGAAATTGAAGAAATTTGAAATGGGAGGCTATCGTTTTTAGTACTTGGCTAGATATGAATTTTAGAATGTTACATTGGCTTCATTGCCTTCTCTTGAGGATATATTCCTTGTTTCAATGGTAAATTTTCCAAGAGAATGAATAGATTGTTTTTTTGTTGCTTGATCTTTATTTTGAATTCAATTAGATTCAAGAAACATGAAGGACAAGATTTGTAGCTTCATATGATTTTTTCAGATATGCAACGGGATTGGTTGGCTTTAGTAGCTTAATTTTGTTTTCCTATTGTATTAGTTTCTTCTTTGTTTTTTTTTTTTTTAAAATTCTTTTCCATAGTTGTTTTGAGGATTCTTGTCGTACATTTTTTTCTCTTAATAAATTTCTTTCTATCAAAAGATAGATTTGTGTCTTATAAGCGTGTGGGCTATGCACCGAGTAGTAGGATGAAATAAATTATGGATGGAGATATCAAGGTAAACTTCAAACTTGCCTTTTGGTTTAGAATGAAAAGTTTTTTAAATATAAAAAATTTTCCGTTACTGTTATAACAAAATTTTCGTTCATCACAAGAGATGAAAGAGCCCTTATTTAGACAATGTGAGCGTCAAAATATCATGACCTACCAAAGATGAAACAAAAATTGTTGTTATGGACTGTAAAGATGATCACATAAAAGAGGGAACTGCCAGTGTGGGACATTATTGTTGTTATTGATCATCAATGTGGAAATGAAAGCTCCATTGAATGTGTGGATAGTAGATAACTCGCCATCCTTGAAGTGGGAGCAATGGAATGTTACAAAGTGTTGTTCAAGTCCTAGAAGAGTTAAATGTAGAAATGGGAATTCAATTCAAAATAAGAGCTTTTTTTGGAGGATGAAATTGTGGATCTGGTGATGTGTTTATGATGCATAGGCCTCAAGCCTTGATTCATCTTCCTACATGTGACAATTCTCCACTTGTCGACTTTGTTGGGATTGAAAATCTTAGCAGAATTTGAATAATTAGTTGGCCTTATTTGCATGTCAGATGAAAATGGAAATATGAAATTGCAAGTTATGGCTCATGGATATATTATACTTGCTCTTGTTGCATCATTTTAAAACTCAAGGTTGAGTTTTCTCTTACAAGGGGAGTTTGATGGAGGACTGCTTGCGAATAATTCTTGGCAATCATATTCTCTTTGAAGATTTAAAAATAAAGGATTCTGTTTTAAATCCATGAATCTTGATATTTTAGAAATTACGTTGGTTTAGGGTTATTTGAATATCTACATGCTTTAGTGTTGTCTTGACATTATGTTTTAGTTGTAATGTTGGGTGTACAGGTAAATTTGAAATCAGAACTGCAATTCTCTTCCCTATCCCTGCGCATACAGTCTTCTTTACTTTCTTCTTGTTCGCTTTTCTTCTTCTTCCATTATCTTCTCTTCTTTCTCTCTAACTTCTCTCTTCCTCTGTATTCCTTATTGTCCAGTATGACATTTGTTATAATGTATTGATTTCCTTCTGTACTGAGCGTATTTCTTTTATTTCTTACGCAAACTCATAAGAATACGTACAAGAAATGATTTAAGTGGAAAATGAGCAGCTAATTGTCATAAATGTAGTATTTTTAAAATGCTGAATTTTAAGGGAAGAGTGATGGATTGTGGTAGGCTCGCCAAGGCTTGGGTCCTCAACTACCAAAAATACAATTTATAAAACCTAACTAATCCCAAGTTCTATAGAAAGTGAGAAAGTTGGGTGTCGATCCTTAGGGACTCTGATGCAATAATGAACCACTTGCAATCTAGTTTATTTAAGCTTTGTGTAAAAGAAAGTGAAAAGGAGAGATTTTGATGGGGTTTTCTAACAATCCTATTGAGAGCATGTAAAATCTATATTATCTCTACTCCTACAAAGCAGTGCTCAGGTTATAAATCAGACTTAGGATGTTGTGTGCGTAAACTACGTTCAGTCAGCTATACGTATTAGGCTAAAGGGTGAAAGGAACTATTCGAGGGCATAGGGTAGCAAGGGTGCACCAATTGTTCGGAGCACGATCGGGAACCGGAGTATACCCTATCTCAACGATCACGAGAAACCTTTTTGGTGTCCGTAGCCTACTACGTATATCTGACTGAATTGGTAGTAGTGCTATCCTATATCTAAGACTTCATCACAATCAAAGCAGTAAAGGTGCATGAAAGTAAATCAAAGCATGTAAAGGAAAAACATTTAAATGAAAGCATGTAAATCAAAGCACGTAAATGAAAGCAAGTAAAGATGAAAGCAGTAAAGATGGCTTTGTATTGCAAACTCAAGAGTCTGTCACTAACAATCGAGATTACAATAGAGAACCAAAACAGGAATGTAAATGAAAGCAGTAAATCTAATCTAAGGTGGCTCTCAATGACGTTTTAGGTCTGTCACTACTCACTAACCCAAAAGAGGCCAAAGAGGAACCCTAAGAACATCTTCGAAGCTAGTATTTATACCCATTAGGGCGTACAAGGTTTGAATTTCAAAATAAGAAAGTTTGCAGCAAATCTCGCGCAGAAGATCGTCGCCGTCAACCAAGTCGCACCCATGCTTTCCCCTGGTAGCGCCGTGGTTGAGGCTCGCAGGAAATCAGGAATTTGAACTTTAGCATCTTCGACGTAGTCGTGCCAATGGGTTTTGATGGTCGAGCTGCTGGTCGAGACTTGCAGTATCTCAACTTCAATCCAGCTTTAGGAACTCGACTTTGTCGCCCCTCAAGGTCTTTTGGTCGAACACTTGGTCGAGACTCTCGGTATTTCTGGGCTCAGTAATCTACAGTATCTCGACATGGTCGCCCTTGAGGGTTACTCGGTCGAACCTTGCAGCATTTTCTTCTTAGTCTGAACCTTGGAGTCTGCAGCTTATGACCTGGTCGCCCTTGTGTTAGCTGGTCGCACCACATGGTCTAACAGAGTCCTTTCTCCTTTGATGTGTGTTGAGGCTCTAGGGGTTTGGCTAAGCATCTGATTTAAGCTTTAAGTATCCCAAATACTCCCTGGGCTTCTCGTAATGCTTAACTCGGTTTTAACTTGTTTTTCCTAAAACACGAACAAACCTTGCATAACTCCGAAAAGGTTACATACAAGATAAATGAGGATAAACAAAGGTAAATGGGGGCCTAAAATAGTGCATTTTAGGGACTTATCAGCTTGACATTGGGGGATGGAGTAGGGTTCTTTGTTTTTTGGCTTCTTAATGGTGCTTTGCTTTTGGTTTTATTTTTCCCTGGGATGTGGTTCATAGATGTTCGGTGAGATTTGAGGTCTTTACTGACATTACTGTATTATTTATTTCTGCTCTGTAGGAGGACTGCTCGTCTCTAATTCTATTTCCCTTTATCAGGAAAAAAATGTGGATTTGCTTTGCTCAACTTAGCTCAATGGTTTATGGTTGTAAAACTTGCTAGCTAATAATGAAGTTGAGGAGACATGGAACCAACAAGCCATAGTTGCCTGTGATGATTTCTTTTTGAAGTGAGATAATGATCGTTTTCAGTATATTGGTTCATTTTTGGTTCTGGTGCTCTCAGTGCAACTTTGAATGACTTGATTTCATATAGTAAGTTGTTTTTTTGGATAAAAAGACTTTTATTTAGGCAATAAACAAATTACAAAATGGACAAGGGGTCCTACTTGGATAACGAAAGATGCAAAAATACTATAAGCTGCTAAAGGAACCAGGAACAACAGTACAAGTATCAATTACAAGAGGGCTGCCCTCCAATCTCTCATGAGGTTGGACAGCGGTAATCCCCTAAAAAGACCAAGAGAGCACACCCAAGGGGATGCTAGGAAAGTCATTCTATCCCCAAGTAACCGTGGATAGGTTGAACGACCTTTAAAAATCCTAGCATTCCTCTCAATCCATAAGGTCCAAAGGATGGCGAAGATGGCCTCTAACCAAAGAGCTCTTCTGTTTCTATTCTTTTCAAAACTCGGAAATTGACCTATAACAAGTTTCCCACCTTTCTTGGTGCCAACCACTGTTCCCCAGAAAGAGAAAGAAGGGCATTCCAAAGGTCCACTGCTGCCCTGCAATGTGCAAAAAATGGTCGTTTGTTTCGCTGCTTGCATAACTCATGAAGCACATGTTAGGAGTGTGACCTTTATGGGGTCTTCTCCTTCGAAGCAAATCGTGCATATTAATGCTTTCCAGGATCACGGTCCAACCAAAAGCTTGAATCTTCCCAAGGACCTTAGCCCTCCAAAGAATGTGGTTCCAAGGAAAAGGTTGGGGGAGGGAATTTTTAAAAGGCGAGATTGAAAGGATTTTAGAAGTGAATTTACCCAAGGGATCACCCTCCTACACTCTTCCATCCATAGTGGTCCAATAAAGAAAGAAGGGCTCAACCTCCCTTTCGTTGAGATCCCTAAAGAAATGGAAATATCAAGATGAAGGACCCGCCTCAGAAGAAATGAAGGAGCTGATGGGAGTGTTGTTAAGCAATGAAAGCTTGAATAAACGCAGAAATCTCAACTCCAACAAAGACTCCCCCACCCACACGTTCTCCCAAAAACGAGCTTTTTTTTTTTTGCTGTTATTCGCTTTAAACAGAATAAGAGGAAATAAAATACATGCTACCTGGGACACGAATTTCTTAGGACAAACGTGAGAGGTAATGCCACTTCCTTCTCATAGAAAGGATATATGTGAAGTTCGCATATAGTTTTCTTTTAGAAGTTAAATTATTTAGAGTAAGGAGGTTGAAAATTCTAGTGAAAAATGTAGAAAGGATGCATAACATAAGTAGAGGAGGTTATCCTCTTGTTTCTGTTGCATGCATCAAGATTACTTTTGTTCTTTGCTTACAATTCCTTTGATGCAGTCATGTTAGTTGCTGAATTTTTATATTTAAACTGATTGTGGAACTGAGTTGATGTTAGTTGCTAGCATTTTTAGTTCTAGTTACTGAATTTGGGACCAGAGACACTCTTAAATGGAGAGAAACATTGAAGATGCCTCCATGCCTTAAATTTTTATTTTTATTTGCTAATCCTGTTCCTTTGTTATTCCTTTCAATTTCAATTGCGCTCTTGACTGGGCTTTTTGGCCATTTCTTTCTTGATGTTTTTAGTACCTTTTAGGCATGGGGAGCGCATAGGTTTCAGCTACCTCATATCTCAGAAATATACTGGGGATACTGCAGCAATAAAAGTACTTCGCAATTCCGAGATTCTTAAATTTGACATCAGACTTGGACATCAGAAACGGCTCATTCCAGCTCATAGCAAGGGCCGATCTCCATCATATTACATCATTGCAGGATTTGTTTTTACAACTGTCTCTGTCCCATATCTTCGTTCTGAGGTGCGAAGCTTTCTTTGAAATTTTCTTGTGCTACTCTGTGTTTTTGCACGGTTTGTTGTGCACTATAGTTTAAGACCCAGTTCATTTGTTTTGTGCTGGTTAGATATAACTTTTTATGTTTGTTTTGAAAAATTTAATTTGACAGAAACATTATTATGTTTTTTGCATAAGATTGAAGATCGTCTCTGCAAGAAATTAGAGTTGGAATAAATTAATTGATTATTGTTTGAGTTACTGATTTAATTTTTAAATGTTCTTGGTAGCTGTTCAAATTTTTTTGCATACGAGTGATGAGGTTCAGCAACCGGATTTTCTGTGCAACTATCCATGTTCGCACGCTTCTGAACACAAATGTTTGGATGCATTGCCCATAGAGGTGGTAATCATAACCTATACCCATTAACCCCCTGACGCACTCCAAATAAAAGGATTAGGGTGCACTCATATATATGGATCATAAATAAGTGACCATTTAGACCCAATAATTGATTCATAATTATTTTACTGAATTATTGTAATTTATATTTCAAAACTCACTTTTTACTGCTACAAGAAGAGTCTTATTGTGCATGACAATTGAAAAATAGCAAAAAATATTTTTCAAATGATGTTATTTTTTCACAACTTTATAAATTTATGTATATTTTTATTTTAATTATGTTTTAGAGCCACATGGTCATTTTGTTTTAATTTAATTAAAATTATGTATAATTGAATGATTTAATCCATAAAAATTAATTCTAGATATTAACGCATTATAGAAAACCATAAATTTTGGTCTTTTGTTATTTCAAGCACAGCTACAAAGGTGTCATAATCTAGTTCTTCACTGTGTAAGAATGAAAAAAACAGAAACCAGAAAACAGAAATGGTACCAAACAGCCCTTAGCTGGGTGAGGAACGTTTTTAATAAGGTCTTCGAGAAACAACCAAGAAATTTGACATCTCTTTTAGAGACTATTGATGTGGGCAAACCATGGAGCAAAACTGTTTCAAGAAAGAGGAGCTTGGCTACATGTGATGTATCGCTGTTTTATTACATGGAATGAAATGTACTGCTTTTGAATACCTATCAATCACCACAAGAGCGAAATCATGACCGCTGACAGTTTTAGGCAAACCTAGAATAAAGTTGATGCTAAGATCCTTCCAAGGTGTATGTGGAAGTGGATGTGGAGTAGGTGTGACATTGTTCTTAGCCTTAGCTAATTTGTAGGTGTGACATTGAGACGTAATCCTTGCAATATCTTTCTTTAAGGAGGGTAACCTATCTTCAACTAGAGGAATGCTCTTATTCCTATCGAAATGGCCAGCAAGGCCACTAGCATGCAGCTCTTGAACCAAAAAGTTGCACATGGAAGTGCCAGGAATGCAAGAGTCTAGTCCCTCTAAACAATAGCCATCCTTAACCACATTACAATAATTGTCTTGCACCTCTTTGAAAATGATATAAAGTCAAGACAAAAAGGGTACTAATCCTTAGATGCTCAAAGCCCACTACATGAACATTCGAAATCTTAAAAGTACTACACCTTAACTAAAGTGGGCTTATTCTCAATAAACATGCTGCGCATTAGAACAAAATATTATTCTTATAGAAAAATTCAGCCCATTTAGCATGTCTAGCACCAAGATTCTTCTGGAAGTGTAGATATTCAAGTGCTAGGTGATTAGAATATATAACGAACTCTTAGGGAGCATATAATATCTCTAATACCTAAGTGCCTATGCCACATAATTGAATTTCTTACTAAAGTAGGCTAAAGGGCAACCCTCTTAAATGAACACTTTGCCTCTGTTCCAAATGCATCACAAGCAACTCCGAATACTTTAGAGAAGTTTAGATGTGATAGAGCAGGTGGCTCAGACATCTTGAACTTTATCTCCTTGAAAGCTCTAGCAGCTGTTGTAGACTAGTAGTTCTGTCATGACATTCATAGATGTGTTGGGTGCATTAGACAACTCAAAAGGCATGACAATCCACTCACAGAGAACAACTTGGGTCTTGAAAGCAGTCTTCTACTCATCCCTTGGTCATATCATAATTCAGTGATAGTCACTACATAGATCCAATTTTGAGTAGACCCTAGAACCTGCAAATTGATTGAACATATCATCTAACCTAGGGATGGGAAACTTACATTTCACTCTGATTTTGTTGATGGTTCGACTGTCAATGCACATTACCCATATGCTATCTTTTGGCATCAAAATTGGGATGATACAAGGACTAAGTTTAATGCATCCCTTAGCAGCTACTCTATTCGCCAATTCATTTCAGTGCTTCCCAGGGTTCAGCCTATAATGTGGGAGATTTGGTAACTGAGACTTGAAACTAAGTCAGGAGCATGCTAAATGTCTTTTAGAGGAGGCAAGTCGTCAGGTATTTCCTTGAGGGCTATGTCCTGAAATTCTCTTAAAGTAGTTCGATAATCTCAAGAAGTTGAGGCTCTTAAGAGTTAAAACTCTCCTTTTGGTGCTAATGCAAAAACCAATCCTGACTCTTTTCCCAACTTTTCAAATTTCTTATTGAGTTAAAATCTGGCAGCTAGAGATTTCGGAGGTACTTTTAAAGTCAACGATTCTCTTAATGGGCTTAGCAGGTGGCAAGATTATTGTCCAATGGCCATGCTTGAGCACACAAGTGTTATCCCCTATCCAAAGTCATGGGCATTACCATCATAGATCGAGAACAACTTACTCGCTATCTTCATGGGCAAGACATCACATAACATTTATTATGTACCTATTTGAAGAGGTATCCTACTACACTTAGAAACTGACGAGGAAGTCTTATCTACCCAAGCAACTTTTTATGGAGGAGGGTGAGTCTAGGGCTTGAAATTCAATTTCTTTGAGGACAACTTTTGACACTGTATTAATGGTATTCCCCTGTACTTATCTCCACGCTGAACATAAGCGTGAAAGATATTGGAGTGCATCTACCACATAAAGTTTGTTGGGGTGGCCACTATATACCTTATAACATTAAGAAATGCATTGGTGTCCTCCTCCTATTCCTCATACTCCTCATAGTCAACGTGGGTCTGAGGGTTCATAGTTGTAATTGTTGTCTTTTTTTGGGGTTCCTCATCTTCTTGCTCTATGGTTTGGGTACATTGAGAACATTTGGCAGCTATGTGTCCTTTAGCATGCCAATGATGACACAGTGGATGAGTTAATTGGTTGGGATATGATAGGGGCTGACCATTTATCCCTAGAACTGGAGGGGCATTGGTTGACACTTTGACTAGATAGTGAAGCTGATGTATTAAAGCTGTAAGAGTTCTTTAGGCCAATGGGAGCATATGTGGCCCTGTGTCTCTAGCATGGGTCAATGATCTAGGTTCACCAATGATTCCCACCTAGAGAGTGACATCCTTTGCACAAAGCCCTATGATACCTCTTTAACTCCAAAGCCATAGTGCTCCTCAAAAGAATTGAAGTCCATGGAGACCTCTTCCTTCAACTCATTCTTTAAAACCCACTAAAAAACTTAGGCACCATGTCATAGAGTCATTGTAAATGTCAAAACACAACATCAAGTCCTTGAATGAGTTACATGACATTGATGGTGACCTGTCTAAGATTATAAAATAGATCTAGTAGCTGGCGCCTATAATAGGTGCCCCTTAGCATGCCAATGATGACACTTAGTGGATGGGTTAAATGGTCGAGATATGATAGGGGCTGACCATTTATCCCTAGAACTGGAGGGGCATTGGTTGACACTTTGATTAGCTAGTGAAGCTGAAGTATTAAAGCTGTAAGAGTTCTTTGGGCCAATGCGAGCAAATGCGGCCCTACATATCTAACATGGGTCAACGATCTAGGTTGACCAATGATTCCTACCTAGGGAGTGGCACTCCTTTGCGCAGAAGTCCTATGATGCCTCTCTAACTCCAAAGCCATAGTGCTCCTCTAAAGAATCTAAGTTTATGGAGATCTCTTTCTTCGACTCATTCCTTAACCCACTAAAAAACTTAGGCACAATGTTCATAGTCATCGTAAATGTCATCTTTGAAATGAGTTACGTGACATTGGTGGTGACCTGTCGAAGATTATACAATTGGTCTTGTAGCTGGCTCCTATAATAGGAAAGGACCTCTCTCTCTCTCTCTCTCTCTATATATATATATATATATATTTTCCGCAATGTAATCCTCATCTCCTCCCACTGTTGTTGGCACACTTGCGTGCTCCAAGTCACGCTGAATTGTCTTCCAATATCACTTAGCTGTTAGCAGAGCTACTAATTTTCATTTTGGTGGACCACGAGACACATAGGTCATGCCATACCACTCAAAGTAATCCTCAAACTCTTGTAACCAATCTAAGAATGCAGTGGAGTCCAACTTGCCATCATAGGAAGGTACATCAACCTTAATTTTCTTAGTACTGTCATCATTTTACTCGTGAGTCATGACTAGGTTGAAATTGAGCATAAGCCATTGGTTGAGATCTAACAATCCTACCAAGTCCATTGGCAATCTTTGTAGAATAACTAGGATGCCTATATTAAAATTCAACCTCAGCACTCCAGATCAGCAAAGAGCACTGGTTTATTGTGGTAAATAGCTGGCATAGTGGAAATGTTGTTAATGACTACAGTGTAATCTTTGATTTTTGTGACGCCCTTCAGGGTGCTTGACTTGCTGTACCATGGGTTGGCATCCACTTGATGCCTTTCCAATAAATTTTCCTTTATTTATAAAAATAAAAACTAGGGAGCCTATATTGTGGAACAAAAGGGTGAGGACCTGTGGCATCATCATGAGGAAGCTCGTCTCCTGTGGACTCTACTACCATATCCTAATCAGGAACTGTAGGTGCAGTGTAGTAACGCTAGGCAGAGGACCAACTAAAATTAGTTACATGACTTGGCAATGAAGGTTGCCAGTGCAGCATCCCGCACATGTTGCATCTCCCAAGGAATTGGGGCACATACTGGACTTGATCGAGCAGTCATAGGGATCAAATAGATTGTTGAGTACCTTTAGTTGACTTAAAGATCTGGATATCCTAGGGTTCTACTTGGGCTTCCTCGATGGATTGTATTCCTAGGTGCTTTTCACATGTGGGACTTGGTTTACCAAGTTGCTATTTTTTGATCTACCCAGTCCATGAAGAATATTGGGCTTCTATTGTTGACCTATTAGAGTTGCTATCTTATGAGGAAATTAGCCTCTTTTCTGCAGAGTTCTTTGATGGTTTGCTGGAGTTGGTCAATCAAGTTGTAGATTTGGGTTAAAGTTTCCTGAAGATGGGAATGATTAGTTTTAATTTTCTTGATTTATTTTTTCATGCTAGCATGAGATTCTGTGGAGGAAACAAGTAGGATGATTGTGCCGATAATTGACTCAAGGCAACTCAAATACCGACAATGTTCGCTAGTGAAGCTCACGGTAAGTATGCAAAATGAATGAGTGCCTGTGTTATGGTGCATATAGTAGGTTTGGTGCAATTTAGGCAAGCAGAAGAATGAAGGAAAAAAAATTTTAATTTTTATTAGCAATAGAGGAATGTAAAGGGGCAGAACGGGTAAACTCATTCTTTGAACTACCAATAAAATTGATCATGAATCACAGTTCCCAAAGTTGGAACTCGTACCTTTCCTGAAAGTCTCAAAGCCTACCAATTGGACTGACAAGCTGTGACAATTTAATGAGTAACTTTGTAACCGTTGATAAGTTTGCCGAGAAATGGAGCATGTACCAACACGCCAAGTAGTTGTTGAGGAGAAGAGAGTAATTCTTTTCATGAATGAGAAATGATAAAAGAAGGGGAAATAAAATTTGTCAAATGGTGAGATAGTAGATTCTCCTCCCATTTTTTTGGGTCTCTTTTTTTTTGAAGAGTGAATTGGATCAAGTAGCATTAAAGCTAGGTCGGTCATGCATTGCCTGCAGCTTGAGTTTCCCTGGTCAACATGTTGGGTTTGGGTTTGATATAGGTGGATCAGGTCATTATAAAAGCCCATTGGGCTTATGTGATTTTGGGATGGGCTTTGTTGTTCTTTGCTGGAAGGCAATAAGGTTAAGAGAAGAGGATGGGGCCTTACATGGGTTAGGGACTTGGGAAGTTTTTATGTCCAAATATTGCACAGAGGCAGAAGACAGAAGACGGCAAAGCCACAAATCTGCATTGGTGCAGATGCGCAGCAGGCAGCTTGCAGTGCTGTGACCATTGCTGGCAAAGCTCTAAAGATGATGGTGGTTGGGTTGTCAGCCATGATAGAGGGACAAGGGGTTACTGGTGGATGTTTCGGAGTTGTTCAGCAAGGAATATCTGCTGGTTGGGCTTTTCTTAGTGATGAAGACGGTGGTGATGTGGTTTTACTTCTGATGCAGCCTTCCTTTTTTTTTTTTTTAAGGGTTTATTTCTCTTTTGTTTTGTTGCTGCTGCTGCTTCTCCTCGGCTCTGGTAGTAGGCACGACAATAAGGTCTTTTCTTGTCCTGGCTGTAAGATTGATGAAGGATTGGGGCTTCCTGGCGGTGGTGATCAACTAGAGAAAAGGGAAAGGTGCTGTGGGGTGGAGGCTGCAAGTGTGATGAATACGATAGGTTAGGGTTTCAGCTGTAGATTATAAGACTGGACTGATGATTATCTGATGGCTATGCCAGCAGTGATAAAGGTGATTTGATGATGGTAGCAAGGGAGGATCAACATAAGGCTGTGATACCAAATTGATTAGGACTGATTGACAGCAAAGCATTAGTGAGTAAATGATAGAGAAATAAGAGAAAATCAAAAGAAGCTAACAAAACAAAGAGAAGGGAAAGTCAAAGCAAAACTCAATTTAGGGTGTACTTGTCAATATTAAGAGCTGCCTCTCATGGTTACACCCCAAATGCTATTATGCTAAATAAAGAAACAATCTCCTGGAACTTGGAAATAATATCAAATCCTGCAAGTAAACAATTTCCACCTCAAATTTAGATGAGCACATAGTTGTGAAATATTTAAATGTAGAACTGTAGATAATCATAAAGGCCCTATATTATGTCTATGCCTATGGTAGACACGTAGATCATGCTATGCATGATCCCATCAATTTGGTTTTTAGTTTCCTTGCTCACTTGGAGCAGTTGTACTGTAGGCTTCCCGTCCATTAGGCAAATTTTAAGTCCTTTCATCAATGCAAAAAGAATCCCCACCTCTCTATCTGGCATGCCTGCTCAAACCAGAGCTACAAAATGCGCAGAGGATAATATGGTTAATGTTATGTATTTTCTCTTTTACTAGATACATTAGCCCTCCTGCATTTCAATCTGGTGGTTTCTTGAACATCCATCTCTGGATCTTTCCCCTCTGTGTTGGCCCAACTCATCCCTCACCCTTGATTCCCAAAACTATCTTCATTACTGATAATCACTTTCATAATTTATTGCTGATCTTAACCTTAGTATGAGTGGGATTGCTGCTATTGATCTTACTAGTGTTAGGTCTTTGGCGTTAGCTTCCTTTGGTGTGGCATTCTTGAGAGGCCCCTGTCGTATTCAGGAATTCATTTGGGTTGTAATCCTAGGTTTATTGGGTTTTAGGATTTAGTAGTGGATAGGGCATCTAAGCATTTGGATGGGTGGAAAGGTGCTTTATTTTCTTTAGGCAATTGACTAACCCTTATCCACGCTTGTCTCTGGACAGCTTGGAAAATTGGGAAAGTAACGAGAGATTTCCTTTGGTCATCTGATATAAGGGAGAAGATGAGGTCATTTGGTTAGTTGGGAGGATGCGTGTAGATTTATGTTGGAGGGTGCTTTGGGTCTTGGAAATTTGGTGTTTAAACCCTGCCTTATTTGGTAAATGGCTGTGTTGATTTCCTTTAGTCAACACTCTTTGGCTTAAAGTTATAGAAGGTAAATTTGGCTTACATTCTAATGCGTGGGATATTGATGGGGTTTAAGATGTTTCATGGAGAGTCCTTGGAAAATTATTGCTCAGATTTATCCTTTAATTATTCCTTATATAAATATGTTCTAGGCAATGGGTCTTGGATCCTTGTTTGAGAAGATTAGTGGGTGGGAATTATTCGCTTTGCATTTCATTTGCTCGTTTATATCATCTCACTTTAGTGCATAATAATGTCATTAGTTACTTAAATTCAAATGGGCCTACTTCTTGGGATTCCCACTTTCATTGGCCTTTAAATGATAGGGAGCTGGAGGAACTATCTTCTTTGTTGGTTCTGTTGGATGGTTGTCATTTGTCATGTGAGAGGGATAGTTGGAGTTGGTGTTTGGATTCCTCAGGTTTCTATTATTCAAAATCTTTCTGAGTATTTGACCTAATCTTTTAAATCCTTTCCCCTTCATCGTTTCATCTGAACAGAAAAAGTGCCCTCTGAGATTAAGGCATATACTTGGTTTGGATGTTCGTAATAGAGTTAACACCAACAATTTGCTGCAGGGTAAGAGGCCTTTCAAGGTTCGACTCCAGATGTTTTTTTCTTGAGTTTTGATAGCTGAGAATATGCTTCGCATATATTTTGGCATTGCCCTTCTTATGGGGACCTTGGAATAGTCCAAATTAATTATTTGCTGTTTTTGAGAGAATTGGGTTTGCCCGGATTCAGTGGAGAAATTATTACATCTCTTTTACATGTTTTGGGAAGAGTGGTGGTGGCTTTGTCTTGTGGATTTGTGGCATCTTTGCAGTTTTTATGGAGAATTTGGATGGAAAGGAAGGCTCATATCTTTCAATAAGGCTCTCCTGGGGAAATGGCTTTGGAGATTCATGAAAGAAATGAATCATTTCTGGAGGGAAGTCATTGCCTACCAAATATGGCCTTCATGGGCCTTGAAAGATTTGATTGGAGCTCATGAAGTAACCCCCTGTTTAGTTTGTGGAATGAAAACAATGTAGGAAAGGAATTGAAGTAATAATGGAATCAAGCAAGCAATGGAATTGTATTTTAAATGTGATCATTATGTTTGGATACTCATCTGTAATGGTGGTAACAAAGGAATAAAGGATTTTATTACCAAAAATACCCTTTGAATAAAAAATACCTTTTTAATCCTTAAATAACAGATGCTGGTGACGGTGGCTTGTCCCTCCTTTTGGAGCTGCTCTCTTGCCGGAGTTGCTGACCTCAGCTCAGGAGGGAGACTAGATCAATGAGAGAGGGTTGCTGAAATTTGAACTATCACAATTCCGTTGTCGTTTGGTGGTATCCCCTTGATGCCCTTTAATAAAATTTCTTTGCCGATCAAAAGAGACAGGATTTAGTACTTGGCTTCTCTCAAGTCTTTTGGCAGTTAAGGGGAGCCTTTCTTGGATCTTTTGATACATTGGAAGGCAGATTTTTTTTTTTTTTTCTAGTATTTTGACTTATTTTTATAGGAGGATCTTTTTCTCCTCTTTGTACATTCTTTCCTCTTCGATAATATATTTTCTTTTTCTATAAAAAAACTTAATGCTGATGTTGTCATCTATTTTTTTTTTTTTTTTTTGGGTTAACAAACTAGTTTTCTTATTCATCATTGTACCATGTCCTTTCTGTTGGCTTGTGCTGATTATGGTTGGTTAGATTTTTTGCTTTACAAATGCTTGTGATACACATATTTTATTACCATCATGGGGAGTGCATTCTTTTCATGTGTTCAACTACTTGCTCATTTTTGTGTAACTTACTGGTTTATGAAACTAAATACATGCTATTTTATGGACAAAGCAATGTCATGGTTGAGTTTGCAAAGATTTTTTGAGGTGCTATTTTCCCACTGTTTGTGCACTTTCTCCAGTATGGAAAAGAGTATGAATATGAAGCTCCGGTGAAGCTTTTGGACAAACTCTTGCATTCACTACCAGAGTCACAAAATGAGCAGATTGTTGTAGTTTCGCAGGTCTCTCTCTCTCTCTCTCTCTCTCTCTCTCTAGCTTTGATGTTGCAGTGGGTGTATTGGGCTGACTCTCTACTCTTTTACATTTTTTGTAAGGTTCTTGTGGCTGATATCAACATTGGATATGAGGAAATTGTTAACACTCAGGTTAGAGTTTGCTTTCTCTGTTGTGCTTGTGGAGTTTCTGAAAATGAATCTGCCAATTGCCAAATGCAAGCTAATTTGTATGCTAGTGTAGGTTGTTGCTTTCAACGGTAATCCTGTGAAGAATCTAAAGAGTTTAGCTGGCATGGTGGAGAGTTGTCATGATGAATATTTAAAATTTGATTTGGAATACCAACAGGTCCTCTCTCTCTCAAATAAATAAATAAATATAAGAACTCACTAACATGTAGGTTGCCTCTAATTCATGTGTTCTGTGCAGATAGTTGTCCTTCGGACAAAGACTGCCAAAGCAGCAACTCTAGATATTCTCACAATGCACTGCATACCTTCTGCAATGTCTGATGATCTAAAGAGATGAGTTCAGATCTTGAGGGCCTTAATGAGTTGGGCAATTGCGAGCTTTTTGTGTAGTTGATAGCTACAGGTAGACAAGAAAGTTTAGATCATCGGATGGGCACTTGCAGTTGCAAGCTTTTGTGTTAATAGTTTCTTAGATGTGTACATGGTGCGGGGTTGTGGAACTCCTCTCTTGGAAATGATTGAGCTTTCACTGTGTTGGGGCTCAATAGGCTTGTGCCCTTTGTAAGGATCTTTGAAAATGTAATATTTAAGGGTGATCATGTCCTGTTTCCTGACTTTTGGCTTCATTGGTTCCCTTCCCCTTTCCATAGAAAGAGAGGTCGAGCATTCCTTTGATGGTCCTTGCATTGAATTGCCAGAGAATATTGGCATATTCTCTTGTAGATTGTTTAGATTATGTAGTGTAAAACACACGGCGTCTCTATTATGGAGATGGGGTGGCAAAAAGAGAGGCAGGGAAGAATGCTTGTGAAGGTCGCATTAGTACTTTTTACCCTACTCCTCTAGTTAAATTCCTCCAGCACACTGCCACTGCTTTCATACCCCATCTTATTTACTTGTTTTCTTCAGTGGTCCTTACCATCCAGCGTCGCCTCCTCTCTGTCCTCCATGTGCTACATCTCTCCATCAGTTCCTCCATCGTTTGTCCTCTCTCCACGAGTGGCTTTAAAAGTCTATGCTCTATCCTTGGTAGTGCTAGTCTCTTCAATGTGTGTTGCTCGATTGTAAGGTTTTGAAATTCTAAAATCTCATATCTAAAATCTATTTAGATCAAATTTTTATCACTAAAACCAATCAATGCATGTAAAATGGTTAGCCTATTGGTTGTAAAAGATTCATTTACCAGTAATAAATGATTTGACTTAAGGACAAGTGTTTTACTTGACAATCTAAGTAGGCTTTAGACCTACGAATTGTCCTTGCTTTATCACTGGAGTTGAAATTGCTCAACTGCATCATTTGCACTTGGAACATGAAGTAGAGGTCAATGACGTTAGGGTACTATATAATTGAGAGGAATGAAATTAAATTTATCATTTGATTTTATTATGTTTAGCTGATCCCACCTAGTGGGACTTAAACTTGCTTTTGTTGTTTGATTTTATTATGCTATCCATTTAAAATTTCATTTCATTCAATTCCTGCCTAATTTCATTACGCAAACCATAATTACCATTAAGCAAATGTAATTGCTTCCTCATATCCCATTTAGTCGCTCGGAGTGATCTTTATTTTCTTATTCAAGCTCATTGTAATACGATTAATTTATGGACGCATCTTACATCACTTAATTTGAGGAGAATTATCAGAAAAGTGGGAATTCAACTTTATTTTTGTATACTCCCCATTTTTTTTTTTATTAATCAAGGAACTATTTTAAAGTTTCAAACTTCTACTTCAAAAGTGTTTTTGAATTAAAATGTTGCCATTGAAATGTGGGAAGGAATATGTTACTTCATATTGTTTGGTCCAAGCCTAAGGGCCTACAATTGACAGAGAAAAATCATCCGGCAATTCTTTTCTTTTGGCGAGGTTATAAGCTACCGTGATATGACCCAGCTGTATTAGGAAACCAGAACATTTTTTTTTTCGTAGGAATCAAGAACTTGTTTTGTAGGAGACAAGAAGCAAAACTAAGAACGAAAAAAAAAAAAACATTTACTCTAAATTTTTTTTCACTGAGTTTAATTCAGTATATATATATAAGCTACCGTGATATGACCCAATTATATTATAATGAACTAATAAAACTTATTGAAGCTGTATTAGGAAACCAGAACATTTTTTTTTTCGTAGGAATCAAGAACTTGTTTTGTAGGAGACAAGAAGCAAAACTAAGAACGAAAAAAAAAAAAAACATTTACTCTAAATTTTTTTTCACTGAGTTTAATTCAGTATATTAAATTGTAACACTTAGATGCAAATCTATAATAAATATTTATGATAAACAGAATTAAAGCTCATCGGTCTTCTAATTCTCAAAATCAATTACATGCATCAAAGAAACAGGGCTCTTATATCGAACCTTTTTACCAAATGGAAAAAAATTGGTATGAAAGCTCATAGAAGTTCATACAACAAACACATTTTTTTTATATTAATTATTTGATAAATTATACTCAATAGCTTACTTATGACATAATAAAACTCAATCAAAACAAATTCAACTATGTTATAATTTTCTGTAGAAAAAAATTATGAAAATTGATATTAAAAGTTCAATCAAATATATTATGTTGATAGGTGAAACAACAAAAAAAGCATAACAATTTTCAAAAAGTAGAGCCTTGGAATCTTAGCTAACAAACCAAAAAATTGAATCCCCTTGTCACAAATCCAATCGAAATTTTTCTGATTTCATGGTTATAATATGAGAATTGATACGAATCTATATTTTGACACAAAATACTATGAAAATATCTTATCTTCATTTGCATTCTACCATTGTTCTAATTAATTAAACTTCACATATTTCTTCAATACTATTTTTTCGTCCTTTAATATTACTTTGGGTTATCCTTTTATGTGCCAAAAATCAATAACAAGTCTAAAGAAGCACGCGGCCCTTGTACTTGTGTTAGGTAAAGCGAAGGAGAAAAAGAAAATTTAAATAAAATAAGCTAAATACTTATTTATTATTTTATTTTTTGAGAGAGGCAAGCCGTAGCTTAATAATAAGGGTGTTGCATCGAAATTTGAAGGTTAGAGGTTCAAAACATAGAGACAGTTTCTCAAAATATGGAAATAAGATTGCGTTGATCATGCTTCATGATAGCCTTGTATAGCAGGTGTTATAAGTTTTTACTATTTTATTTTTAGGACTCTAGTCAAAATTAAAGAATTGTTAGTAAAAATTATATGGACGAGTGTTGAGGATTCTGAAGACATATGATGCAAGGTTAAAAAAAAACCTAAACTAACGTCTATTCATCGCTACACTTAATTTGGCATTTTTCTTACCCCTACTTTGGAAAATGTCCATATTTGCAAATATGTCCAAAATTTAAAATTTGGACAAGATTGGATATCCATAAGGAGAAATAGTGAAAGCTTCAAAATTCTAATTATGTATTGGCGAGGACAAAATTAATTAGAAGCAGTATACAAGTGGGTGAAGTGGAATAAAGAATTTGAGCTTGGACTTGGTTGTGGGATAAGTTGAGCCGAACTAGATCAATGGGATGGTAAATGAGCCAACTTGCGAGCCTATCAAGTCAAGTATAATTTAACTTGAACTCGACTCGTTTAACTAATTAGTTTGAAAGTGTGCTTGAGTTTAGCTCGTTTAACTTAATAAACGAGTTCAAGCATGATATTCTTGAGATGAACATCGAGTAGCTCATGAATAGTCATTTGCAGCCCTACTCTTACCAAAAGTAATGAAATAGAGTTATCAAAAAAAAAAAAAAAAAAAAAAAGATTTTAGAGATAAGAAAATTAGTACACTAGGCTTTAAGAAATGCTCTTTAATTTTCCTTGTTGCCAAATTGACTTTACTCTAAAAAGATTGGTTATAACATTAGTTTCTGTGATTATTTAACAATTGACAATATTATGGTTGAGCATTTTATTTTTCAATCTTGGGGTGGTATCTTCTCTAGATGGTTATTTTTAGGGTTTGCTTTTCTCATTCTTTTCCTTTTGGGCAAACACCCAACAGCTAACTAGAGAGAAGATAAAATTTCAAATGACTTCATAATTTGTTGTTAGTACCATATACATCGACTTTCAATTTTTTCTGATAGATAAGGACATAAACACCATGTCACATAGACAAACCCAATGTCCTTTGATTTATAGTGAGTACTTGGATGCTAGCCTTCCATCGATGGCAATACGTTCAACAACTTCCTCAAAAGCATATAATAAGATGTTCCAAGCGAAGGCACACATCCTTTCTTTGGTCCGTTGTCAATTCATGTAACCATTCAATGCCACCCATGCATCTAGCACAAGTATAATCCCTTCCTTCTCCATGACATGTTTTATATAGTTTCTTAATCTTACAATCCATTTGTTTATTGTTTTCATATCCCAAAACATTCCATTACTTCACTTTTATATTCTATCCCTTTACTTTTCTTTAACCTTTCCTATCCTTAATTTTATTATCATCTTCTTTCCACAACCCATGTCATTCTATTATATATATATATATATATATATATATATATATATATATATATATATATATTCCCTTTTCTCGTGTTGTGCAAAGTGTTGAATGTCAATGCGCAGCGGAAATAAACAAATCAAATCGGAACAAGCAATGCAAGCAACCAACGATGAATATGCGAAAACAATCAATCACAAAGAGAATAATGGAAAGTAAATGATCAATGACACAAGAATTTACGTGGTTTGACAATGTGCCTATGTCCATGGGAGCAACCGATTGATTTTCACTATCAATCGTCAAAGTTTACATCAACGGTTACAAAATATTGTTTATATCCTAACCCTATGCATATAGAAGACTTCGAATGTATCTAAAACACTCCTGTAGCAATCCCTGGAGGAAAATTCTCCAAAATCTCCCAATCTACTGATCTCCTGATTCAGAATCCATGTTTAGCACCAAATAATACTGTCAACGGTTTAATACCAAGGCTGAATATGAAGCTTGACTGAAACCGTCGTTAGTTATCTCTTAAGAGTAAACCGTTGACCCAACTGTCGATAGTTTCTTCTTGCAGATTACTTTCTTGTTCTTTACTTCACTATACTTTTCTGGTGCATGCATTCCACTCAATATGAGCCATATATCCAACAATCTCCACCTTGGCGAATATCCACCACTTAGGAGAAATATGAAAGCATAACCCGCTGCTCCACCTGAGATAGTAGATTGGGACCGCCTTCCGTCTAGCACTGGGAGATGTTAATCAAGTCCAAGCAATGCTTGAACTTGTCTGTTGTGACATAATTTGTCAATATATCTGCTACATTCTCAGACGTATGAACTTTATCAAGCAGAAGTTCACTTGAAGCAAATCGTTCCTTGATCCTATGAAACCACACATCAATGTGCTTTGTCCTCGCATGATACACTTGGTTCTTCACCAAATAGATGACACTTTGATTATCACACTGCAACCGAACTCCATCTTACTGAATACCCAGCTCCTTGGCCAATCCTATAAGCCACAACGGTTCGTTGGCAGTTTTAGCCACTACCATGTACTCTGACTTAGTAGTAGATAAAGTAATGAGTGACTGCACCATAGACATCCAACAAATAGGTCCTCCCATAAGGGTGAATATGTACCCTATGGTATACCTCTTGTCATCCAAGTCCCCTGCGTAGTCAGCATCCACATACCCTACCACTAATGGATCACCCTATTGTCTACTAAACATAATGTCATATCTGGTTATACCCCTCAAGCATATGAGAATCCATTTGACTGCATCCCAATGCTGTTGACCCGGATTTGAAAAGAACTTGCTCACCACATTGACAACTTGTGCTAGGTCCAGCCTTGTGCATAGCATGACATACATCAGACACCCCACTGCACTGGCATAGGAGACCTTTGACATGCCACGAACCTCATTGTTCGTCTTTGGGCACTGGGCGATAGATAGCCTAAAATGACTCGCTAATGGTGTATTCACCGGTTTAGCATTAGCCGTGCTAAATCTCTCCAACACTTTCTCTACATAGCCGCCCTGAGATAACCACAATCTCCCTGAAGCTTTGTCCTTGCGAATGTCTATCCCAAGTATCCTCTTGGCTGCACCCAAGTATTTCATATCAAACTCTTTACTCAACAAAGTCTTTAACTGATTCACCTCAATCATATTCGTCGCAGCAATCAACATGTCACCGACATAAAACAACATAAATATGATAAAACCGTACTTAAAACTCCTCACATAGATGCAAAAATTGTACTCACACCTTCTATAGCCTATACGGATCATATAGGCGTCAAACCGTTTGTACCACTGCATCGCAAACTGTTTCAACCCGTGAAGTGACTTCTTTAGTTTACAAACCAAATGCTTCTGTCTAGGTTGGAAAAACGCATTTGGTTGTGTCATGTAAATTAGCTCCTCTAAAGCACCATGGAGGAACGTTGTCTTTATGTCCATCTGCTCTAGATGCAAGTCGTATCGCGCCACCAGTCCTAATGTTATCTTGATGGAAGTGTGCCTGACCACAAGGGAGAAGATTTCATCGTAATCAACTCCCTTTCTTTATGAGTACCCCTTCACTACCATCCTAGCCTTGAACTTTTTTTTTTCCTGAAACTACTTCTTTCTTCCGACACACCCACTTGCATCTAATCACCTTTTTCCTTGCTGGAAGCTCCACCAAGTCCCACATCTGGTTATAATGTTGTTGATTTTTTGAGTCCGATCCCTGGTTTTGATAATGACAAACCACAAGTATCTCATGGGTGTATTTAGTACGTGAATAGGTATAATATTCATCACACACATAAGGGCAAGAGAACATGGAAGCCAAGACAGGACTTAACGCTCACTCCGACATATTCCATGAAGTTAGGAGCAAAGAAAAAGGAGAAGACACATTCATTTTAATTGTAATGCATTTTGTTTCATATTTTGGGTCTGTAATAATGGTCTGTAATTTAATGCATTACATGCATGATGGTTGCATAAGCTCAAGAGGCCTTAAAATGACCATAGGAACGATCACCCATATAACCTAATTGCCTTATGCTTATTCACACTGGGTTGACGAAGCATAGAGACCAAAATAGGACTTAAATGCACATTTTAAGTGGTCTCGGTCGACCGAACCCTTGGCAGTATAAATGCCTCGATCAACTGAACCGGTTAGAAGTCAACATGTTGACTTCACTTGGTCGACCGTTCTGTTTTGAATGTACCATCCTCGGTCGACCGAAAGTAAAGTGTCTAACATCCTAACTACTTGGTCGACCAAACCTTGTAGTTCAAATTAGTCTTGGTCGACTAAACCTCATAAATGGTCAACCGGCCTCTAGCCATGGTCGACTGAACCCATGAAGGGTTTAGAATCGCCCTTAAACGGTCGACCAAATCCACAGTTCAAAATTGCCACGGTCGACTGTACTTATAAAAGTGGTCGACCAAACCTCTCGGGTTGGCGAAATTTTTACCGTAGTTAAACAGGGTTAATTTTTATTAAACATAATTAAACAATTTTCAAAATATCCTTGATGTCCATCATGGTTATATTTCTGGAAAAAACTATATATACCTTCTCATTTGCTAAGATTAGACAGAGATTAGCATATCGATTAGCAAATTTTTCTCTAAAAATTTTATTGGGCTAAATCTTTCATACTCTCGCCTTTTACAAGTATATTGCCAAAATTTCTTTCTCATACTCATTTAAATACATATTTTTGAGAGAGATCATTTTGTTTTTCACATTCATTTCAAAAGCTTAAAATCTCTCTTATACTTGCATTTGTTGATTATTGATTTTGGAGAGTAGCTTAAAGGTTTTCCCATTGTATTTTACTTAGAAATATTGGATTGAAAAAAAACTCATCATTTGCTTAAGAACTTGCATTCTTATTGCAACTTTCGTAAGCTTGCTTTGTATTTTGATAAAAATATTTTTTGCAAGCTTAAACCCTAATATCCATTGTGCTTGATATTTGAAAAATACTATTGTCAGGATATTTGCTTAAAGTTGCAGAGATTTTTGAATATTCATTTTGCAAATATATTATCTTGAAATCAAAGGTCTTACTCTCACATATACATATTGACACACATATTGTTGAGAGTTAACACATTGGTTAACGAAATCTCACTTGAGCTTAATATCCCATCATACTTGAGTGTATTGAGCATACTATTGTACATCATTTGTTTAGTTTAGAAGCATATTTGTTTGTACACAAAAATTATTGATTATCTGTTGTATTCCTGAAGGGTTGTCGAAAAAGGGAGACTAGCCATTTGAATAGTCCCGAAATTGCTCTAACTCGGTTAGGAGAGCACCAGACTGATTCAGACCTAGTTAAGAGAACTAGGTGCACCATCCTGGTAAGGTGTTGTAATCGGTGTCACTCCACCCGTTAAGCAAGCCTTAGTGGAATCCCCTTACTTGTGAGCTTGAGGCGGGGACGTAGGTAGTATTGGCCGAACCCCGATAACATTTCTTGTGCCTGATTTTAATTTCCGCAATTTAAGTTTCTGCACTTGAATGTTTATGTTTTAGTATTGTGAATGATTAAGAAATAGAGCCTCCTATACTTGCTTTGATTATTTGCTTAGTAAATTTCTTGTGGGTATTGAAATCCGTTTAGAAAGACTCTATGTAAAGACCCGAAAAGTATAATAATCAAAATAAATAAGGAAAAGAGGAAGAAGGTTTGGGAACAGCCCAAACCATCGACAATTTCATGGGGAGGAAGGGAAAACGTCAACGATTTTATTTTTATTGCAATAGGGTAACATGGTAAACGATTAAAAGGGGTTGGTAAAATCCAAACCGTTGACGGTTTTATAAGAAGAGTAGAAAAGTGTCGACGATTTGCTCAACATAATGCTTTTTAAAAAAGAAACTCGAGAGTTCATTTGAAAACATAAAAAAAAAAAACAAAAACAAAAACTCTCTCCCCCTTTTATCAAATGCTACGACCCTTTCCCCATTTTCTTTCAATTCCGGCCCAGTTAAGCTCCTTTTTGACGATCAGGAACCACCACAAGGTTCCTAGGAAGATTCTCTACAACTTAAGCGGAGCAGAATTTCAGTTTGGTGTTTTGGGGCACCATCCCAAAACTAGGGTAAGTAAAGTAATATAGAGTTTTATGGTTTATTTGGAGAATATAAAGCCTAGGAAATACTAAATGATAAATATTTTGGTGATTGAGGTGATTAATTTGGGAAAAATATGAAAATTATTCTGGGGATTTAGTTGATTGACTGGGGAAATATATGTGTATAATTTTAGGGTTTGAAATCATGAATGCCGCAGAGGCGTGAGTTAGAAATCAGTAAACGAGTTTAGTTAGCCACGTAAGGGAAATATGCTATGCTAGTAATTTTAGGAATTTTTACTAGTAAAATATACGTATTTTGGGATATGAATTCTGGATGTGTTAAGGTATGAGATTATGTATTTTCAAGGAAATTCTACAGATTATAAATTATCTTTATTATTAGAAAATATAGGTTACAGTACATGAGTTTTATTTATTTAATTGTGTGGCATGAGTAAATATCAGTTTAGTACAAAATTTACACAGCTTTCAAAGTATCATGATTTGCATTATACATACAGAAAGATGTTTTACAAAATTTACAGAATCATGATTTACAGTATATACACAGAAAGATGTTTTACAACATTTACAGAATACTATGATATATAGATTACATATCCATAACATTCAGATATTACAATTTATTTAGATATTACAATTTATTCAATTATTACAGTCTATTCAAATAAGTTGTTACAATGTTATGGTTAATTTAGTTGAAACAGAATCATGGTAAAACAATAAAAATATATATAACAGTATTATATAGTATCAGTATAACAACCTGCATATTTTGCCATTTTTTTCCATAATAACATACATAATATTCAGCTAAACTGTCATAATCATGATCAACCTAGACCCATGGGTACCAGGGATATATCTGTCATAAAAAAAAACTCTGATACCTAAGCAGCAAGAAACATAAAATCATATACATGCCATAAATATCAGAAACCATACCAGAGTTCTATTAAATCCGCAATATACATATACATACAATCATCCACAAAAGACCAAAAAGTGCTAGTAGGGTCTCAACCCAAAAATCCATCTAACCCTAGCTCATCCTCTTACCCTATAGATAGGGTAGTTTAGTCCTCTTCTACTGCTGTGGGGTTCTATCTGCCCTCCTACTTGGATTTCCTAATATGTTTGTAATGCTGGGATGAGACACCTCTCAGTAAGGGAAATAAACTAACACCAGTGTGTGACAACATGAGTATTTTAGTGTTATACATAATATCAGTACATAAATCATATCTAGTAAAAACTATCTGCATCGTACCTAAATAAAACATGATACATCATAACATGATATAATGTACTAAATTTCTGTACATGAAAATCATCTCATATAACTGTACAATACATGAATAATACCCAGGATAGATAGCTAGCTGATGTCATGTATTACCCCCACATGACTGGGTTGTGCGGCCTGAAGGCGAGACCTAGCAATGGCTAGCCGACCACGCTAAGTCAAACATGAGTTTGTAAGTATGATGGGCTTGCCCCTTCTGGTTCGGACTGCTAGGAGGGACTCCTGCACTACCATGAAGCTACATCAATTGCCATCTCCCATACTCTACATAAGATGTGTGGTAGCACTAATCATGAACATGAACTTGAACATATAGCCACAGTATTGTGCATTGTGAAACTAAACTAAGCTATTCGGGTTCTGATAACATATAGTACGTTTCATACATTGATACATGATTATTTTATAATCATAATAATATCTGACATGTTAATATTTCATGAATTCTTGCATATCATACATAATAATGGCATCTGAGCCAACATGAATCACGACATCTGCGCTGGCATATCACAACATACTGAACATGAAATTCTTACACTGATTTTCATAATATTCATAAAATCATGGTTCCTGTACTGTTTTATAGTTTTCCTAAAAAATGTGAATTCATGCTTGTTCTGGAAAATCATAATTTCCCGATTTAACATAATTATCATGAAAAATCATACTCATGTCACACAAGTGTAAATAATCTTCTATGCATAAATCTGAACTAAAATCATGTTTTCTAATGAAATGTATTAAAGCCATTTCCTTGTTCAACAACAGTATTCCCAAACACAGTTTCATATTATGCATATTTTCTTGAAAATAAATATTGTATAATGGTAAATAATTTCATGAAAAATGTAGATTTAGTTTATCCTCTTACTTGACTACTGAGAAGCCCTCAATCTAATCCAAATCTACACCCATGGTATTCCCAGCTCAACATCCTGAAATTTACATTTTCCCTAACAAAACTTCAGTATTATTCCATCTACTATATTTCCTCAGACCTGGAATACCAAATACCCTATAAAACTTAAAATAACCAACTTACCCAAATTTTGGGATGGTACCCAAGTTGGCCTAACCAACGATCTACTCCAACATACTTGAAGAGAATCTTTCCAAGAGTAGCGTGGCGGCTTCCGATTGTCGAACTGGCAGAGAACCGGGCCAAAAATCTAGAGAGATGGAGTGGAGGACGAATTTTAGAGAGAGAAGAGGAGTTTGCATGCGAAATTGCTCGCTGAAATTTGGGTTTGAGCTATTTATACAACTGGCTTCGTCGACGAGACACGTCATTTCATCGGCGAGGCCAAGAAGGGAGTTCGTTGAAGAATTCATAACCTTCGTCGACGAATTTCAGGCCCTGAAATTACCCCTTTCGGTAATCTTTCATCGACGGGACACGTGGCATGTGACGAATCCAATAGGGAGTTTGTCAATGAAACCGGAGGGTTCGTTGATGAACATTGCTTTTTCCTTTTTTTGAATTTCCTTTCTCCTCCTTTCCTTTATTATTATTTTCTATAACATTTCAGGTTTCTACAATCAGACCCTGATGGACCAGATCAGTTTACAGAGCATAGTACCGTAACTATTTCAGTTTAGAGTGCAACCACATATCTCAGATAGTGTGTGAATTTTATGAGTAGTCGATCAATCATATCATTTTGCATATATATATATATATATATATATATATGTATATCATAAAAATCATCGGCCCGTATGCCGGTATTTCACATTTTATCATAGCCTGGCCGGTACATCGGCAAATCATATCATAGCACAGCTCGTATGCTAGAAAATCATTTCTATAGCTCGGCCCGTATGCCGGCAAATCATACACATAGCACAACCCGTATGCTGGCGAATCATATCCATGGCTCAGCCCGTATGCTGGAAAATCATACATATAGCTCGGCTCATATGCCGGCAAACATATATAAAAATCTCGGCCTATACGCCGGTTTTTCATTATAAAAATCTATATCATAATCACATTTCCAGAAAACAGTATTTCATAATAATTTCTACTCATGCCACACTGAACAGGTTTTTCATATATTCAACATACCATCATTTTCAACAGTGTTTTCTCAAATACAAATCATATATATGAATATATTTACTTTCCTGAAATCAAATGCTATATATACATACATTTTCTTAAAAAGAACTAGCTTAGTTTATCCCCTCACCTGTGTCCTGAAGAGCCCCTAAATCAAACACTCCTGCACTCGCAGGGTTCCCCGTTCAATATCCTCGAAATAGCATTCCCTAGAACTAAAGTTCAGTATTTTTACACGTATATCACTTCCTACAATTGTCAATTAACCAAATACTGAGTAGAAAGCCTTGCCCAGGATTTGGGATGGTTTCCACCTTAATCCCACCGACGATCCGCTCCGGTAGACTTGCAAAGAACTTTCCCAGGAGTGTCGTGGTGGCTTCAGATCCTCAAACTGGCAAAAATCTGGCCCAAAATCGAAGAGAGAAGGGGGAAGAACCGAAGGATGAGAGAGAGAGGGTAAGATTTTCATTAAAAATATGAGTTTTTTACTATTTATAGGGCTGGATTCGTCAATAAACCACGTCATGTTGTGGACGAGTCCTTTAATACTTTTATCGACGAAAGCCACTCCTCGTCGATGAAATTTAGACAGCCCAAAACCTCTCTCGGTATTTCCCTGTCGACGAATCTTGCCTTCATTGACGAGGTCCTTTTATACCCTTGTCGACGAATCCCCTGTGTTCGTCGATGAGGCCCTGATAATTTCCTTCGGTTATTCCTTCCAAAGTGCAATGTCCTCGACTGCCTCCTTCTGTTTTTGGTTTCCATTTCCCTTTCTTTTTATTATTTAAATACCATTATTCTTCGGGTCATTACAGGGTAAGTGTATGCTGGGAGATGTATTTTTTTTGTAGATACTAGATGATCTAGTGGAGAATACTGGAGAGATGTGTATATATATGTTTTGGGAAAATACTGAATTCTAGTGTTGTAATTATGGTCATATGATTTTATGTTTTCCGTTGCATAGGTTTGTTATCTTATGAACAGGTATTCCTTGGTGCCCACTTTGGGATTGAGATGTTATAGTAGACTTTCAGAGTGGTATGATTTTACAGCACATAGGAAAAAAAATGGTTTGAATTTTTTGGGTCATTACAGTTTGGTATCAAAACTTAGGTTTCTAGGTTCTGTAGACTCTAGTGTACAGCGAAAAACAATACCAGAACATAGAAATGAAATTTTGAGAAGGATGGAAATTAAGATAGAACAGAATTTCAGTGAGTTAATATTGGAAAATTAAGATGAGAATTTAGGGTTCTATTCTGCAGTCTGGAAGCAGAAACTTTGAGGTGGTTTCTGTGATTTTCTTGGGGTGATGATTTTAGGAAAATCATAGTAAACTATCATCGATTTCTATTTCCATATGGTAGGACTATACCTTAAATTAGCAATAGGTCGTATGAAGATATCTTAGTTAGATTAATGTAAATAGCATTATGAGGTTCAGATTCTTAGAATAATTTGGTATTATTGCAGGAGTGACCCTGGAGGTAGTAGTGCTCATGCTAGTGGCGATAATGGTGCAAAGCCTTCTAACATGGGCGGTGGGGATTCAGATGCTGTTTTGTGCAGTGTAGCTCAGTAGGTCATGATTGAGATTGCACGAAGCTCTAGAGAGCAGGGAGACCCGTTTGTAGCCCCGGGGTGTACGATAGAGAAGTTTACCAAGATGAACCCTCCAAAGTTTTCAGGAGGAGTTGATCCTGTAGTTACTGAGAACTGGATGCAGGAGATCGAGAAAGTAGTAATGGTGCTCCACTGCACCAATGAGCAGAGGATTCTCTATGCCACGTACGAGTTGATAGGCGAGGCCGAGAGATGGTGGACGACTATGAAATTATTGGAGGAACAGAGACTTATACCAGTGGCTATGACCTAGATCTGGTTCAGAAAGGTACTTTTCGATAGATATTTTCCCGCCACTATCAGAGAGGCTAAAGTGTAGGAGTTTCTGAATTTGACTCAGGGGCCGATGACAGTCCAACAATATGCGACAAAGTTCATCGAGCTGTCACGATTTGCTCCTTATATAGTACTAGATGAGACTAAGAAAGCAAGAATGTTTGAAAGGGGCTTCAGGCAGGACATCTATAAACAGGTAGCAGTTCTAAAGGTGCAGGACTTCTCTCAACTAGTAGACAGGGTCGCAGTAGCAGAGGAGAGCAATCAGAGGGATATGGGAACACCGAGCAAGAGAAAGAGGCCCACACCTTCGGGTTTTTAGGCAGGTTCTAGCCGGGGCTCATGGAGAGGAGATTGGTACAGTGAAGGTCAGAGGTAGATGACGGGACATCGTGGTTTTCAGGGTGAGCAAACTTATCCCACCTACCCTAGGTGTGGCTGGAGACATATGGGAGAATGCTGATTGGGAGAGAACCTCTGCTATCACTGTGGGAGACCAGGCAGTATGGCTCAAGCTTGTCAGCGACTGCCGACCCACGCACCAACTCTTAGACCATTCCGAGGAGATTATCAAGCGCCTTGAGGAGGCTAGTAGAGGAACACAGCTCCGAAGAGGGTTTATGCGAGACGCTGAGGCTACCGAAGACATTATGACATGTATTCTTATTACTTCATCATATATAACTATTGTTTCATTTGACTCAGGTGTCACCCATTCTTTCGTGTCATTGGGATATGTTAAATTATTTGGGGTTGAGGCACAACTGTTAGATGTTGAGATGTTAGTAGCCACGCCGACTGGATTAGTAATGAGGTGTAGGAAGGTACTTAAAAACTATCTAGTGAGCATTTAGGAGAAAGTATTATCAGCTGACCTCGTGGTATTAGACATACAAGGGTTCGATGTGATATTTGGTATGGATTCGCTGATAGCTAATTATGCCAGCATTGATTGCCATAAAAAAGAAGTGATCTTCAGACCCCCAGGTGAACAGGATTTCAAATTTGTGGGATTATGTATGCGCGCCTCGTCATAGTTAGTGTCGGCTATTCAGGTGAGGAGGCTGCTTCAGGGTGGTTGCCAGGGGTATGTTGCTTATATAAAGGTGATGCCAAAGGAAGAATTGAAACAATTTGATATTCCAGTAGTTAGAGAATTTTTAGATGTTTTTCCAGAGGAATTACCTGGTTTACCACCAGAACGAGAGATTGAATTTGCTGTGGATTTGCTACCAAGGTCAGCACCAATATCTAAAGCGCCATACAGAATGACTCCAATTAAACTGAAAGAATTGAAAAATCAGTTGCAGGAGTTGTTGGATAAGGGATTTATTAGACCTAGCGTGTCGCCATGGAGAACACCAGTCCTGTTCGTGAAGAAGAAAGATGGGACTATGAGGATGTGCATTGATTATAGAGAGATAAATAAAGTGACAATCAAGAATAAATATCCTTTTCCTAGAATTGATGATTTATTTGATCAGCTCTAGGGGACCTAGGTCTATTCCAAGATTGACCTTCAGTCGGGGTATCACCAGGTGAAAGTTAAAGCAGAGGACGTTCCGAAGATAGATTTTCGAACCAGGTATGAGCACTATGAGTTCTTGGTAATGCCGTTCGGATTGACTAATGCACCAGTAGTGTTTATGGACCTACTGAATCGGGTGTTCAATCAGTACTTGGTTTGGTTTGTTGTGATATTTATTGATGATATACTGGTTCATTCGAAGAGTTTTGAGGAGCAAGAGGATCATCTAAGACTGGTATTGCAGGTATTAAGGGAAATGAAGTTATATGCTAAATTCAAGAAATGTGAATTCTAGCCAAGACATGTCACTTTTCTCGAGCATGTGATTTTTGGGGATGACATATCAGTAGATTCGAGCAAGATAGAAGTAGTGGTGAATTGGGTGAGACCAGTGAATGTTCAGGAGATCAGAAGCTTCCTAGGTTTGGCAGGATATTACCGGCATTTTGTGGATGGTTTTTCCAGATTATCGGGTTTATTGACACAACTCATGAGGAAAAATGTAAAGTTTGAATGGACCGATGATTATGAGCAAAGCTTCCAAGAGTTGAAGCAGCGGCTGGTCACTGCACCGGTGTCATCTATTCCATCAGGAGAGGATGAATTTGTTATATATAGTGACGTGTCCCTGAAGGGACTCGGGTGTGTGCTGATGCAGCATAGGAGGGTTATTGCCTATGCATATCAATAGCTTAAGGAGTATGAAAAGAACTACCCGGTACATGATCTAGTGTTAGCTGCAGTGGCGTATGCTTTAAAGATCTGGAGGCATTATCTTTATGGTAGGAGATGTGAGATCTTTACTGATCATAAAGTTTGAAGTATTTCTTCACCCAGAAAGAATTGAATATGAGGCAGAGAAGATGGTTAGAACTCATTAAAGATTATGATTGCACTATCAGCTACCACCCAGGGAAAGCAAACTTGGTGGCTGATGTTCTGAGCCGGAAGTCAGTAGGAGCAGCACTGTTAGCAGTGGAGATTCAACATCTGATTTAGATGGATTTGGAGAGGCTCGATGTGAAGTTAGTAGAGGATGATTACCAGACATTTATTACCAACCTAGTGTTACAGCCTACCTTGCAGGAGAGGATTAAAGCTACTCAGAGGAATGACGCAGAATTGGTAGAGCTGATAGATATAGTGTAAGAGGAGCTCAGTATTTCAGATTATGGAGCTCTCAGGTTTTGTACGAGGCTGTGTGTACCTACAGATGTTGAGACTAGGAGAGCTATCCTAGAGGACACACACAGATCCATTTACACAGTGCATCCTAGAAGCACTAAAATGAATCGAGACCTCCGGGAGTCATTCTGGTGGAGCAGCATGAAGAAGGAGATAGCTTAATTTATGGAGTAGTGTTTGACGTCCTATCAGGTAAAGGTTGGGTACTACAGACAGGCGGGATAGTTGCAGCCACTCCACATCCCGAGAGGAAATGGGATAATATATTCATGCATTTCGTTACAGAGTTACCGCCGGCGTTGCATGGGCAGAATGCTATTTGGGTGGTCATAAATCGACTGACGAAGACTACTCATTTTCTCCCTATTGAAGTCAACTACTCTATGAATAGGGTAGCAGAGTTATACATTCAGGAGATAGTTCGACCCCATGGTGTGCCAATATCAATAGTTTCAGACCGAGACCCCCGATTTATATTGCATTTTGGAGGAACTTAGAGGAACCTTTGGGGTCTCAGTTATCTTTTAGCACGACATTTCATCCTTAGACGGATGAGCAGATAGAGAGGATGATCCAGATATTTGAGGACATACTACGAGCATGTGTGCTGGATTTCTAGGGTAGTTGGACCCAGTATATGCCGCTGATTGAATTTGCATATAATAACAGCTACTAGGCTAGCATCAGGATGAGACCTTATGAGACATTATGTGGTAGGAGGTGCCGTTCTCCATTATACTAAGATGAAATAGGTGAGGGGTGAATTCTGGGACCAAAATTGGTGTAGTAGACGTATGATAAAGTCCGACTTATTAAAGATAGAAATAGTGCAGCTCAGAGTCGGTAGAAAAGTTATGCAGACACTCGCCGCCAGGAGTTGGAGTTTGATGTGGGAGATCGAGTATTTCTGAGAGTAGCACCGTTGAGAGAAATTATAAGATTTGGGAAGAAGGGTAAGCTGATCCCTAAGTTTATTGGCCCATTGGAGATACTTGAGATAGTGGTTTCAGTCGCCTACATGCTAACTTTACCACCAGCTCTATTCAGGATTCATGACGTATTCCATATTTCCATGTTAAGGAAATACGTCCTAGATCCCTCCCACGTGATTAGCTATGAAAAGATAGAATTTAGAGATGCTTTAGCATATGAGGAAACACTAGTGCAAATTCTAGATAGTAAAGAATAAGAGTTGCGCACCAAGAAAATTCCACTAGTAAAAGTCCTATGGAGGAATCACACAGTAGAGGAAGCGTCGTGGGAGCTTGAGGAGGAAATACGACGAAAATACCTACAGTTGTTTGGTAGGGATCAGTATTAGTCAAGAAAAGGAAGGTAATAGTTAAGATAAAGTCAGTATTATTTAATAAAATTAGTATTGATTATATAGTGTAGGGAAATCAATGTATAAGTTGCATTTTAGATTATAGGGTAGGTAATGTTTTGGTTTTGGGAGGATTTTATTTTATATGTATGCTTGTAATCTCCCAGGACCATAATTGTAACCATGATATTCCTCCGCCAGAAGTGAAGGTAATTAATAAAATAAGTAGTGGATTTTTTTTTTCTTTTAGAGATTGATGCAAGTATAGTTAGGAATTTTGAAGACGAAATTTTTAAAAGGAGGGGAGAATGTAGAGACTCGGAAAATATAATAATCAAAATAAATAAAGAAAAGAGGAAGAAGGTTTGGGAACATCCCAAACCGTCGACAGTTTCGTGGGGAGGTAGGGAAACCGTTGACGATTTTGTTTTTACCGCAGCATGGTAATAGGGTAAATGGTTAAAAGGGGTTGGTAAAACCCGAATCGTTGATGCTTTTGTAAGAATAGTAGAAAATCGTTGACGCGTTTTTCGGAAGAATGCTTTTTAAAAAAGAAACCTGAGAGTTCATTTGAAAACATAAAAAAATAAAATAAAAACTCTTTCCCTTTTATCCAACCCTACGACCTTTTCCCCATTTTATTTCGATTCCGGCCTCGTTAAGCTTCGTTTTGATAATTAGGAACCACCACAGGGTTCCTGGGAAGATTCTCTACAGCTTAGGCAGAGCGAAATTTCAGTTTGGGGTTCTGGGGTACCATCCCAAAACCAGGATAAGTAAAGTAATATAGAGTTTTATGGTTTATTTGCAGTATATAAAGCCTAGGAAATACTGAATGATAAATATTTTGGGGATTGAGGTGATTAATTTGGAAAAAATATGAAAATTATTCTGGGGATTTAGTTGATTGACTGGGGAAATATATGTGTATAATTTTAGGGTTTGAAATCATGAATGCCGTAGAGGCGTGAGTTAGAAATCAGTAAACGAGTTTAGTTAGCCACGTAAGGGAAATATGCTATGCTAGTAATTTTAAGAATTTTTACTAGTAAAATATACGTATTTTGGGATATGAATTCTGGATGTGTTAAGGCATGAGATTATGTATTTTCAAGGAAATTCTATAGATTATAAATTATCTTTATTATCAGAAAATATAGGTTACAGTACATGAGTTTTATTTATTTAATTGTGTGGCATGAGTAAATATCAGTTTAGTACAAAATTTACATAGCTTTCAAAATATCATGATTTACATTATACATACAGAAAGATGTTTTACAAAATTTATAGAATCATGATTTACAGTATATACACAGAAATATGTTTTACAACATTTACAGAATACCATGATATACAAATTACAGAACTATAACATTCAGATATTACAATTTATTCAGTTATTACATTTTATTTAGATAAGTTTCTACAGTGTTATGATTAATTTAGTTGAAATAGAATCATGGTAAAATAGTAAAAATATATAGAACAGTATTATATAGTATTAGACCTAGATGGACCAAATCAGTTTAGAGAGCATGGTATCGTAGTTATTTCAATTTAGAGTGTAACCATATATCTCAGATAGTGTGTGAATTTTATGAGTAGTCGATCGTGCCTTGGGAGAGATTGCAGGCTCCCCGGTAGTTCTTGTTGAGGCGTCCGATCTGACAATAGAGGTTTCAGTTGACTTATCTTGGTAGGCCAACTAGCGTTAAGTCCCGCTTACAGGCCGCACAACCTTGTCATGAGAGGTCAAATCATGACTTACAGTTTTCCATCCAGGGAAGTTTTCACAGCTATGTTATATATAGATTTACAGAAAACAGTAGATATATCTATAGATACTAAAAGTATGATTAAATAGAAAGTTTAGAAACAGTTGTATTTTAAGCCACATAGGTGTGAGTTATATTGTATTTTATTTTACATTTGATTTCAGTTTCAGTTGATTAAATATATATTGTTCATGTAAACTCAGTAGCTACACACTGGTAATAGCATATTTCGTCTTACTGAGAGTTGTCTCATCCCGGTAATTTAAACATTTCAGGTGATCTAGTTAGACGAGCAGATCAGGCTTGGAAATAGAGTGGATCTTGTACTGCTTTGTCTATAGGGTAAGTGTATGTTGGGAGATGTATTTTTTGTGTAGATACTAGATGATCTAAGGGAGAATACTGGAGAGATGTGTGTGTATATATATATATATATATATATATATATATATATATATATATATATATATATATATATATGTTTTGGAAAAATACTGAATTCTGGTATCGTAATTCTGGTTATATGATTTTATGTTTTCCGTTGCATTGGTGTGTTATCTTATAAATAGCTATTCCTCGGTGCCCATTTTGGGATCGAGATGTTATAGTAAATTTTTAGAGTGGTATGATTTTACAACACATAGGAAAAAAATGGTTTGAATTTTTTGGGTTGTTACACTCTAGGTTGCAAAATATTGCTAATATCTGGTTTAACTTAAGAAGAAGTTTTAAAATTCCAATTCACCTCCTCTTGGGAATACACCAATTCTAACATATGTAATGACTTAATATCCTCCACCAAAGTGCCCATCTGACTACCTTTCTCTTGGCTGTGCACTGCCTTCTGAAAGGTAGTAGGATCCTCGCTTCTAGTGATAAGTGCATAAGACACTAGATCATCAAAACTGCACTTGAGAAGTGGCCTAACGTTGCGTCTAGGTCTGTATATAGCTATACTGCGATGCTGCTAGTCTCCCGAACTAGAGCTCCCTGCATTCTGAACATCATCATTTCTGCCCTGAGTCTCCAACTCCACCTGCATTGCCTGTTGATCTCTCGAGCTAGAACTCCCTATATTTCTACCCCGAGTCTCCAACTCTACTTGCACAACATGCTCGTTGCTATTGCAGTTTTCTGACACCTGTTTCTCTTCTTCTTATTGAGTACGCTGCAACATGGCTTTCTCATCGAAAACCATGTCTCTATTGATCACCACCTTATTTGCCACTAGATCCCACGACTTGAACCCTTTCACCCTTTTGTGATATCCTAAAAAGATGCAATGTCTAGACTTCTCCTCAAGCTTTGACCTCTCATCACCGAGAATGTGCATATAGGCTGGAGATTATGGCATGTACAAATGCGAGGGAGATCTAGTTTGAGCTCAAAAAAAAGTATGGAGACACCTAGGAAAAGGAGACCACCACTTCGGAAGTGTCAAGCTCAAATGATCTGGAAGTGGTAAATGACGAGGTTAGTGCACTAATAGAACAAAAGGTATATGATTCTCACTCTAGCTTGATTGATGATTTGTGTGTTGAATATTGTGTTGTTTCATGTGCTGAATCATTTGTTGAATATCATGATAATTATGTTAATGATGCATGCAATGATTGTCGTGAAAAATATTGCAATATATTGTATGTTGAATCATTTGTCAAACTTTATGATAATACTATAAATGATTCATGTGATGTTTGTTGTGAAAAATCTTGTGATGAATCATATGTTGAAGTTTATGATGAAAGCATGCCCTTGAACAAAGAACTAAAATATACTTTATTTAAAATGCATAAACTTCTAGTTAGGATGTCTAAGCAGAAAAAGTTCTTGAGGAAGGAAAATAGAAGGATAGGAAAACAGTTAGAAGATCTAAAAGAATATCATGCAATCCTTGAAAAGAAAAAGATTGAAAAAATATTGAAAATTATTCGCTTAGAGGAGGAAATGGATGATTATTCTAAAACTATATTCAGAACTAAAAAAAAAAAATAATAATAATCATAATAAACTCTTTGGAATCAAAAAGAAAAATCTCTTCAAAAAGGATTTAGGCTTGATTCATAAATTCCCATAGTCATTCATCCGCCTCTTTTTGTAAAAATATAACAAATAAGCAAAATCTTTCACGCATATACCAAATTTGCTTATTTTGTAAAATGATGTGGCACATTCGATTCACTTATCTATCTAGAAGTGCCAGAGGCTTAGGTAAAGAAATGATGTGGGTTGTCATGATGGCGAATCCCGTAGGAACAAAGGAAGATCGAATCTCTATAGGAATTACATAAATGTTTTTAACTTCATCCTTAGTTCTTGGGGTTAGGGTTAGTGGTGACTAAAGGATTAGGAAGTGGTTTGGGTTTAAAATGTAAAAACTTAGTATACGCATCCACTTCCAAATGGACACAACATCTTTGCTAGATGAATAATTCTTAATGCTTAACCAATGTCTAAATAGGGATATCCTAAGTTAAGCACATTTTTATCCATTACACAAGCCCAAGCTTTAAGGAAATCCATTCCATAGTTCCGACCTCATTTGAAAAGCCATGGGTTATTTTTGTAAAACAAGGAATAGGTCAAAATCAGGTCAAAATTGCATTGTTGACTGAGTTCGGTTGACCAAATCTGCATGCCTTGATGTCTTCAGTCGACCACACCATTGACTTTGACCTAGTTCGGTTGACCATCGAGTTTATACTTAAGGTCATTGGTCGACCTAACCCACTTCGGTCTACTGCTAGCCGACCGAACCCAAAACCGAATATCATTTGGTCGACCATTCCCTTCAAGAACAAAATCAATCAGCCGACCGAATTGTGGAAACTGAAACTTCACCTTAAGTTTTGGTTGGCCATACTTTGCCACGGTCGACCGTCCAGACACAGTCTACACAACATTTATTGCACCTCAGTCAACCGAACCCTCCTTCATTCAACCGAATCGCGCAGTTTTATATATATCTCACGCGTAGACAACTCATTTTCACTTCAAACCTGAGAGCTTTCCTCCATTTTTCCTCTGTTTCTAGCTTCCTTCATAAACTAACATTCCTACCTACCAAAAGCCATTTGCATAACCCATCATCCTCTATGGCTTGGCTAGATGAACGCATTGATGCTCAGGAAGTCGGCTTTGTGCTTGATAGTTGGTTCATCTTAGTGGGAGCAAGGACGAGATACGTGAGGGACTTCTGTCCCAAAGAAACTATTCTAGGTAAATTCCTTAATCTCACTTTTATGGAAGAACATTTTATAAATATTTTGAATATGTTTAGGCATCAGGGATAAGACTCATTTATGTCCTATCAGCCTAGAGGGCAATACCCTACCTTCGTCAGATTATTTTTTGCAAATTTGGGTAAAGATGACGATGAGTGTTACTCCAAAGTTCTTGAAACTGACCTTAGATTTGATGCTGATTACCTGGCTGAAACCCTTAACATTGAGCGAGGGGAGTTTGAATGTCCTGATGCAGTGTCTTCATGGATAAATGAATAGGAGTTTTCAGTTGAAAGGTTTTCAAATCTTGTAATGACTGTCCCAGATGCAAACCCCAATCACCCTCCAGACTATAAGACCTTCAGTTTAGAGGCAAAAGTAGTTCATCATTTGATCACGTATAATATTCTGCCTAAGGCTAGGTCCAGGGTACATGTGTCCTATCTAGACTGCTTCGTCATGTGGTGTCTCTTCACCAGAAAGAAATTAGACTTGCCGATTTTAATGATAAAATGGATGTTCATAAAACTGTTAGCCGCAGAATTATCATGCCTTATGGGGGAATATTGAACAAAGTGTTTAGAATAATCGAAGTAGCCAAATCTAATTATGCTCTGCTTAAGAGAAGGAGGAACGCAGATATATTCTCCTCCGTCACCTTGAGGCTTATGGGATATGAGCTTGTTGGTAATATGTGGATGTCCACGGCTAGTAGGAGATAGGTAGACCAGCAAGAAGTTCCACAGGAACAGCCACCACAGCCTCCGCAACCATCCAATGCTGAATTAATGGCTGCCATCACAGGTTTTACTGGTTCCTTCATTGAGTTTAGGGAATCCCATATCTAGATCACGCAGTCCATACAAACAGATATAAGAGAGTTAGCTTCATCATCTAATGCTCAGTATACAGCTCTTCAAAATGAGTTCAGAGATTTTGTTGTCAGCTCAGAGCACATGTATAAAGAGCTGGAGAGGCTCATGGCCATAAAATTCAATAAGCTTAACGATCGTATTCATGAATTGAACAATAAAGGAGATAAGGAGCAGATGGACATCGCAAGAGATGGGGCAGAATTTTTGGATGAAGGAGACGGAGCAGAGGCCTAGGGAAATCATCTTGAAGAAACTAGCTTTATTTTTATTTGCTTGCATACTTTTCTTCTGGGTCTGTAACTCTAAACATCATACATCTTTTCTTTGACTGCATCACTCCACAGCTCATTCACCCACTATCCATTTTGCACACTACTAATGGTTGGGTTATTATCGATAGCTACTGCCTAGGGAGAGCAACCTTGAAAGCATGACTTTATATGATTAGCTATCACATTATCTTTACTATCCTGCGTTGTTTACTGATTATCTTGGACCGATGACATTTATGTCTATATTGCTTGATCATGCATCTACTATCACTGTAGTCTCTGTTTTACTGATTATATCTGGAGCACCACCTGCATGGCTGATGCAGTGATGTGTAATACTGGTGCATATATTTTATGATTTGTGTGATTTACAGGTATGGGAAATGTCCAATTTATAGATGGCATGCTGCCAAAACTTCGACAGGAATTTTCCCAAAATAAAACCTTGTACAAAGATGATTGTGATAAAATGAATGCAATTTTTTTTTTTTTTTTTGAAAGGATGAGTGAAAACTAAATGAATATTAAAATTTCATCCTTACATAATCATTAGATATTTAGAGGAGCTGAGCTCCATCCTTATAGAAAGAACAAAATGGACTCATATGCACCATGCCTTGCTTTTTGAGTATTGAGGTTGTTTTGAGATCCTTGATTATTATATTCTGCGCTTTAAGCTTTATGATTTGATATAAAATGTTCTTGGGTCATGAACACTATATCATGCCTTAATATACATTTTCTGATGCATTTATAGTCTATAGGGAGATTGTACTAGGCAGATGATAAAGATCGTACTAATTCACATCCAGTTTAGTTGCTCGCTTGGTAAAGGTTTATACTACTAGGCATGATGAAATAATTCTCTAATTAGTATAAGCAGTTTATTGCATCTAAGTTAGAATTCAAATCGAAAGAGGGAACATCTAGAATTAAATTCCTCTCTTGTTCTGCTCACCACACACTCTTTAGCTTAGATTTGCTTTGAATTAAGTGTGAAATGTGCTTACATATGATATGATCCTATTTTATTTGTCTGATATATTTAAGATCCATATGGTTGTTTATTCTGGATATATTAGGAATGTGCTTAAATGCTAAATTAGAATATTGATACTTGCGTGTGCCTTATTTTAAAGTTTCTTTTTCAGCAAGCACACCCCTAGTACTTCTTGATAAATATCATAAGGGGGACACACACACACACACACACACACACACACACACACACACACACACATATATTGATATACATATTTATAATTTTATCTTGCAAGAAATGGTTGTACGTTAAATATATTTTGTTTCTTGCTTGTGTGCTAAATTGTTATGCCCAAATTTTTTTTAATAAAAAAAAGGGAGTTATATATATTCAAAATGCTATATCAAAAAGGGGGAGAATTTTTTTTAAGCTTAAATGCCTAACAAGAGGAAAGTTTTTCAAAAAGGGGGAGTTCTCTTTTGCTACGTTTGTTTTAAATGACCAAATTTTTTTATACTTAGCCTAACCCTCTTGCTGATGCCAAAAGGGGGAGAATTTTTCTCAGCAAAATGTGAAATGTTTTTTAAAGAGAGGTAAATATTCAAATGGGGTAAACATCCGAACTGCATACATGTCTGTGCCTTAATGCCTAAACTAAATGCATTTCATTGAACTGTCTTCTTTTGTGAATATGCTTGATCTATTTGATTATTCTTCATTTATGCATACATGTCTGTGCCTTAATCCCATCTTTCTTGTTCTTGTAGACCCATTTAGTTCCAATAACTGTATGATCATCAGGTTTAGGAACTAATGTCTAGACTTTATTTCTCTCAAATTGATTTAACTCTTCTTGCATAGATATCACCCATGATTCATCCTCAATAGCTTCACTCACATTCTTAGGTTTTTCTTGTGATAAGAATGCACAATGACTAATCATATTTCTAAGTGAGGATTGTGTTGTTACTCCACGTGATGGTTCACTTATAATTTGATCCCTGGGATGATTCCTTATATACTTCCATTCCTTAGGTAGCTCATTAACCTCTATATCTACTTGATTATCTTTAGAAGATATTTCCTTAACTTCAATGTTTTTATTAGAGTTATTTTCAATGGATAGTTTTTCTAATCCCTTACTTATCTCAATTTCATCTTCATCGGTCTTTTTGGATAAGGGATTGGACTCATCAAACACTACATGGATGGATTCAACAGTCAACGTTCTTTTGTTATACACCATGTAAGCTTTACCATCTAAGGCAAAACCTAGAAAAATACCTTCATTTGATTTGACGTCAAATTTTCCTAAATGTTCATTATTTCTAAGCACAAAACATTTGCAGCCAAAGACATAAAAATATGAAATGTTTGGTCTATGGCAATTCCATAATTCATAAGGAGTCTTATTTAGAGATGGTCTAATCAGAACTCTACTCAATACATAACAAGAAGTGTTCATTGCTTCAGCGCAAAAGTATTTAGATAATTTATGTTCGTTAAGCATTGTTTAAGTCATTTCTTGTATAGACCTATTCTTTCTTTCAATTACACCATTCTGTTGTCGTGTTCTAGGTGCTAAAAAATTATGAGATATTCCTAATGAATCACAGTATTCTTCCATACCTTGATTTTTAAATTCACTACCTTTATCACTCTTGATTTTTGTAATTATATAACATTTTTCATTCTGAATTTTCTTATACAGTTTAATAAATTGTTCACATGCTTCATCTTTGTGACCTAAAAGTAGTACCCATGTAAACCTAGAATAGTCGTCAACAATGACGAAAACATATAATTTACCACCTAGACTTTGAGTTGAATTGGGACCAAAAAGATCTAAGCGCAATATTTTAAGTGATCTAGTGGTGGAGATTACTTTCTTCTTAAAACTAGATCTTGCTTGTTTTCCTAGTTGACATGCATCACAGATTTTGTCTTTCATGAATTTTGTCTTAAGCAATCCTTTAACTAACTCTCCCTTAACTAGTTTAGATAATAAGTCCATGCTTGTGTGTCCTAGTCTTTTATGTCAGATCCAACTAATCTCATTTATAGCAGAGAAACAAGCCGCACGTTGAGAAACAAGATTATCAAAGCTAGTGGTATACATATTTTCATGACAGTTAGCCGTAAACAAAATTTTGTTATCAGTTTTATACTCAACAATACATTTGTCATGTTCAAAAGATATTCGATAACCTTTATCACACAGTTGACTTATGCTTAGCAAGTTATGTTTTAAACCATTAACCAGTAAAATATCATCTATAATAAGTGATGGATCTTTACCAACTTTACCCATGTGTTCTGGAAAGGGCTTGCAGATTGTTTAAATTATGCATTGCAAAAAACATGCACAAACACATGCGTCTATAATCAATGGGAAGGGAGTTGCAGGCAGTGAAGAAGGCTTGTGAACATGGCATTAATACTCTTTATCATACACATCAAAATAGGGGTGCAGGCAGTGAATAAGGTCTACATGGTTTCTTTTCCCCTAGTACCACTGGCAATCTGGCAAAAACGGGAATTGGCCATTTTTGTCTGCAACAGAGATCTATTGCAGGCCTTCCTGGGCACATAAATAAATTTTGTACAGGTTTTGGTAACAGTGTGATGATGATTCACATTATATGGGTACAAGAGTCTACACTGCCTTCTGAATCTCCTCCTCCTGGCTATGCAACAGAGGGGTCTTCTGCGAGGACAAAAACAGCTGATCTTCCTTGAACTCACCCTTTTCCTCTTCTTCAGCTTGAGCCCATGTAACTCCATAAAAGCCAGCAGAGATTATAATTGTTCCAATAACACTGCAGCAAAAAATAAAAATAAATAAATAAATAAAAATGAAATTTCCATTAGTTTCCTCGAATACTTCCATTTTTAAGATCTGCAAAACACAGACTGTACAATGCGGTTGTAGTCCTTGTGTTTCTCTGCTTTTACTCGGGCGTATTTGTCCAAAACCACAAAAGAAAAATTTTTTGGGTATAATGTTACTAAATAGGCCATCTAGATTGTGTGTGAGGCAGAAAGCAGTCCCCTATATTTTTGTTATCTCAAGCCTTCAGTGCCCAATTTACGAGGCATGGCTAACTGCAAGAAGAAACACATTCATTTCACAATCTGCCAACCCACGCACCTAAAAATTCAAAACCGATGCTTTTTTGTTTCTTTGAAAAAAAAAGTGATGCCCTGACATGTGTTGACATGGTTATGGGCCCTGACTCAACCTCTATTTCAATAAAATCATGCCAGCATCCAAACATATTCGTAAACCATCTCTACTATTAATAAAAGAAGTGTAGACAGCTTTTAATTTGCATTTTTTGAGTCATTACATTCCAAAAATCTACTATTAATAAAAATCGCCTTCATCATTCATATATTAGCAATGGCAATCAAAATTTGAAAGAAGAATAAATGTTAGATTCGAAAAACAAATGTCTAAAAAAAAGCAAACACTTAACCATGTAGTATTTGTGCAAAGTGTGTGCTCAGCTGCTACTGTTAAAAAAAGAGCACAGCAATAAAAAAATTGCTTAGCCAAGATGAAACTAAAATTGAAATAGATAAAAAATTCCATCTATCTCCTCCAGTATTGCAATGGATGTGGAGGAGAAAACTAACATTTTTTGGGCTCTCTATAAGGAGAAGAGAAAACATTGTGTACCATTATTGACTGACCTATGCATGAATGGACCCATGCCTCACACAACCAGTGCCAATGAATGAATGATACGGTTGACAAAATTGCAAGTTCTCTCATTTGTAATGTTTGCAATGATCAAGATGAGAATAATCCATGAGTCCAAATTCCTCTTGTGGTGCAAAGTAAAGGTCATCCTTCATCTGGTGAGGCATGTACTGCTCAACTGAGAATGCAGGGAAGCAACCCTAAAAGGATAAGTTGGAACTAAAGGATCCTGATTATGCATTGGGCATGTATATGCTTGATAGCATTCTAGTACACCATATGCTACACATGTTTTAAGGTTGTAGGTATGTGTTAAGTGGAAGGGACAAACATTACATGTATCACTAAATGGATCCCTTCACATTTTGAGTAGGATTCAGTATTTCGATTATCCTCGTATTGATCACCTCAGTCATCACATAAAAGAGGAGAGAAATTGCATCAACTCCATAATTTGCACTTGCATGTGAATTAGAGGTCCCTCATAGAACGGATGCACTTGTTCTCATCACCCATATAGTGGCCAGGAAATTTTTCATTTTCTTTGTCAAGTACATTATAATACTGCTACTTTATATCAATTTCATAAATATCTTATCAATATCGTATCACTTAATTTGAGGAGAATTGTTACGCAAGTAGTAACTAGCCTATGCTTTTGTTTACACCCTTTTCTATTCCTTCTCCAAAGATCAAAATTTATTTTGAAAAGATAGCATTAATTCTCCAATGCACAAAAAAACCAAAATATGTTTGCATAAAATCACCCTTACAAAACAATCATCAGCAAAAAACATCATCCTCTTTATTAAACCAGCTAGTGAGGAAGCTACCTATTTTCCTCATAGTCTGGGAATAATAATCTCCTGCATTGTGCATGTGACAATTACTCCATATTCCTTAACAAGACTTCGCTTGCAGTACATCTTTCCCCATGAGTCCTCATGAGATTCTCAGAACTTTGTAATTGTATAGGCATCTTGAAATTATTTTTGAAACTCATAAATACCTATGTATATTGTTTGGATGAGGTGAAGGACCTATAATCCTCCTCATTTCCCACCTTTGCCTTTAGTATACACTTGTATTGTATGAAAAATTTCTTAAACATTGTCTTTAAATTCATAGATCCATCAAAGAATGTGTGCATGCTCTTACTCTTCTAGGTTGTGGACATTCCCACCTAAAAATTATCTTCTATATAGCAGTGACCTTGAGTGAATCACACCATGAATACCCCCCCAACTTCTTCAACAACTCTTCATCATGTGCCACAAACACCACTTGTGTTGAGTGTTTGGGAAGACAAGTTCAATGACATTTTACATTGCTTTGTCGTGATCAATAATGAAAACACTGGGACAAAGATCACCGATACATGATAATCAAGCGAAAAAACTACACAAAACTCATGAGTCTCATTTGATATTAGCCCATGCCTCAATAGAATTGATTGGTAGGTAAGTGGTGTAAAAAGTTTATCACCTCTTCAAATGATTTGTAGCTTTCAAAACACCTTCCATCAGACTAGACAAATCCTTAAGATGATCCTCCTTATACAAATTTATAACCCAAAACAAGTTGGAAGTCATAGTCTACATTCACTTAAAACTATTACAAATTGCTTATTAAAAAATATATTCTCCATGCTGTAGCAACATTCTCCACATACTTCAATAAGGGAACATTTTCATACACTTTGCTCTCCACAACCATTGAATCAAAACCTTTACTTATGCAGTCATGCCTATGTGTCATGGTCTGACAATTTTCACACCGTTGTGAAGGGCCGTGTGGAGCTAGCTAAAGCACTCTTGCTTAACTAGCCAGCCTATCGTTTACCAACATTCATCCACGAAGCACTTTCATTAACATTCATTCAGATAGCAGCGGAAATAGTAATCAATTCATGAAAGCTGCGGCAACCAAGCAGTAAACATTGAAGCAAATGTAATTCATTAACAAATCTTCCGTTGACATGTTGTACTTAGCGAGGGAGGCAAGTAGGCTAAGCACGTTGACAATTGCTAGTGAGTTTTACAATGACTGATGAACACTCACCCTCCCCTAAAAAGGTTTTTATATAATTATCATCCTTGCACTAGGAAACATCAAAGTGACCGAGGAGTCATACTGCCTTGTTTGGCTTACAAAGACTCTACTAGCAGAAAATAACCATACACTAGTATCTACATGATGGAAACCCATCCTAAGCACATGAGATAAGCGGTCACAGGCAAGCATAATGCCCTGAACAAGCTTAGCTCGTGACATTCTCCCCCACTTATGCGGTTGACGTCCTCGTAGACTTTTGGCGATAGGTACACTTCAACTTTGTCCACGAATGGCTTCAAATCTTCCACAAAAATCCAGCTGATTTCTTTGTCATCAAGGCACTTCCACTTCACTAGGAACTTCTGCCGCTTCTTCCTTGAGGATATGAACTTTCTATCTGCAAGGATCTCTTCAACTTCATGTCTGTCAAGTTGCATTGTCTTCAACTCTGCATTGTTTGACTAACTTCTGCTTAGGTCGTTGGTATTGGCGTTGAATGGCTTAAGGCAGTTGACATGAAACTGCGGTCTTCTCTCCTGATCTGCCCACTTCTTCATTTGCTCAGAAGCTTTCTCCAGATAGGCTTGGGCAACGTCTGCATTCTGTCTCCCTTCATTGGTGAAGATGTACGACCTAGGACTTTTTCGTCTGTACGGCTCGCCCACTGTGTGAGGTAACAGCGGCAGCTAGCCTGTAACAAGCTCAAAAGGGCTCTTGTTGGTTGTTGAGCGCCTTTGGGCGTTGCCACAGAACGGAGCCACATCAAGTAGTTGCACGCCATTCTTCTGGTTGTCGTTGACAAAATGGCACAGGTACTCATCTAGCAGCTCTTTGAATCTCTTCATCTATCTGTCTGTCTGTCAATGATAACTCGAAGAGATGTCAAGGTGTGACCTGAATATCCTGAAAAACTCTATTAAAAAGTTGTCAGTGAACATTAAATCTTGATCACAAATAATAACTTGGGGAACACCCCAATGTTTCACAACAGTCACAAGGAACAATTGTCGTCTACTCTGCCGAATAGTACTTTGGCACGGCTATGAAAGTACCATACTTCTTCCGCTCCCCCTTGTCTTGTTGGCAAATGAGACAAGTTTTGGTATAATCAACCACATCATCCCGCGTGTGCAGCCAATAATACCTCCCCAGTAGTCCTGTCATTGGAGTCATTCTCCGCGAATACCCCTCAACGAACTTCCTGCAGTATCTAGTAAGGCCAAGAAAGGAATGCAACTCCTTCACTGTCGTGGGGATCTTCCGTTCTTGAATCACCCTTACCTTCTCCATACCCCTCTGGATACGACCTTGTACAACCACTTGACCAAGGAATTTGTTGCTCCACCGAGCGAAAGAGAAATTCTCCTTCTTCAAATCCAGACTGTTTCCCCTCAACCCGTCGAACACCTTCCGTAGATGCTCTTCATGTTTCCTTTGAAACAACACCGATGCTCTCAACGGTGTTTTGGAAGGGCGAACACATCCCGCTTCCACTTCATCAAGCTGTTTCCCTAACTCTACTATCTCAAGAGGCGCAATCCAACATGGCCCTTTAGTAGGTGGTTTCACTCCTGATAACAACTTGATCTCATGCTCCACAGTCCGTCGTGAAGGCAAATTGTGAGGCAGCTTATCCGGCAACACCTCCTTATACTCATCCAACACCGTTTGGATGGTCGTAGGCTCCAGCTCTTGGCCCACTTCTTTGTCTACCACCACCGTGACTAGACGTGTCTGCTCACCCTTACCCAATCCTTCATTGAGTTGTATGCCTGAAAGGGACTTCCCGTTGTCTCCCTTCGTTGCAACGACTTGCACCATGCACGAGTGATCTCCCATCAGACACAGGGAACCAGCCGAAGGCATCAGCACTGCCCTCGTCCCCATTAGGAACTCCATTCCTAGAATGACTGGATAATCATCCAATGGCACCGCTGTGAAATTCGCATGACCTTCCCACTGTCCAAGTTTTATAGCCACTTGCTTGGCTACTCCCAGAGTAGGCTGGGCTACAGAGTTAACTGCTTTCATGCGTCTTGTATCATTCTCTAAGGATAAGTTGAGTCTCCATGCTTCCAATTGCGAAACAAAATTATGAGTAGCCCCCGTATCCACCATAGCATGAGTACTCTTCCCATTTATCCTCAAGTCCACAAACATTAACCCTTTTGCTCGTGTAACTTTTGGTGTTTTTGCCTGCTTTTCCAATGCGTTCACCAGCCGCACTGAACCCACCCTTGGGGCATCATCCTTTTCCTCCTCGCTTTCCACCCCTTTTCCCGAAGTAGAAGCTTGTAAGGCATTGAGTAAACTTTTGTGCTGACACTCACTCATTTTGTGAGATCCACAACACAAGTAGCATGATATTTTACTCTTCCCCTTTCCATTGGGTGTGTTGAACCCTTGAGACGACGAAACTTCCTTTGAGGTTGATGATTTAGAGTCGGCTCCCCCACTCTTGGGTTTGCCATTCTTGAAAGATTTTCTACTGTTTCCCTCTCTGCCAAACTGTTTGGACGAAGCGGTTTCATCAACAGCGTAGTCTGTCAAGTGTTCTGCAGCCGCTTGTGCAGTTGACAAGTCTTGAACCCTTTGCGTATGAAGTTCAGTTCTTGCCCATGGTTTCATCTCCTCTAGAAAATAGAACAACTTGTCCTTCTCCGACATATCCTGAATATCCAACATTAAAGCAGAAAATTGTTTCACATATTCGCTGATTGACCCCGTATGCTTGAGATCTCTCAGTTTTCTCCTTGCATTATACTCAACATTTTCAGGAAAGAATTGGGCCTTGAGCTCTCTCTTCAAGTCTGCCCAACTATTAATTATACAGCTTCCATTTTCAATTTCTCTGTACTTGGTACGCCACCACAGTTTGGCATCACCAACCAAGTACATGGTCGCAGTATCCACCTTTGCCTGTTCTGAGGCCATCCTCACAACGCAAAAATACTGCTCCACATCAAACAAGAAGTTCTCTAACTCCTTGGCATCTCGGGCACCCCCATACATCTTGGGTTCTGGCACCTTGGTCTTGCTAACTCTCGGAGTGTTGGAGTTCCCCATAGCAAGAACCATCGCATTCATCTTTGCATCCAGATTTGCCATTCGGGCCTGCAAAGCTTCCACTGTGTGGCGAAAGTCCTATGAGAGGTCGCCTAGCAAACCTGTTTGATGTTTTTTTGATCCCATCACCTCATCAACAAGTTCTCTCATCTGGGCCACCTCCGCGGCCATAGTGTTGGTTGTTGTCTCAACCTGTGCTTCTAGCACGCTGATCCTCTTAGCAGTGTTTGGTGCCATGGTCACTTACCAAAGCTTCCTAAATCCAACAACGACGGCAATCGAATTCACGTAGCAACTCCACCTTGGGCTCTTACCAAGTGTCACTGACTTGGCTCTGATACCAAATGTCACGGTTCGGCAATTTTCACACCGTTGTGAAGGGCCGTGCAGCGCTAGCTAAAGCACTCTTGCTTAACTAGCCAGCCTATCGTTTACCAACATTCATCCACGAAGCACTTTCATTAACATTCATTCAGATAGCAGCGGAAATAGTAATCAATTCATGAAAGCCGTGGCAACCAAGTAGTAAACATTGAAGCAAACGTAATTCATTAACAAATCTTCCATTGACATGTTGTACTTAGCGAGGGAGGCAAGTAGGCTAAGCACGTTGACAATTGCTAGTGAGTTTTACAATGACTGATGAACACTCACCCTCCCCTAAAAAGGTTTTTATGTAATTATCATCCTCGCACTAGGAAACATCAAAGTGACCGAGGAGTCATACTGCCTTGTTTGGCTTACAAAGACTCTACTAGCAGAAAATAACCCTACACTAGTATTTACATGATGGAAACCCATCCTAAGCACACGAGATAAGCGGTCACAGGCAAGCATAATGCCCTGAACAAGCTTAGCTCGTGACACTATGCCAGCTTTGCCTAAATTCTTGACTTTCCTCCAAAGTGTTTGCTAACCATCCTTTTCTTCCAGAAGAACTTTGCTTTTTCTATGTTTATGCCGAAGAATTCTGATTCTCCCATCAAAGAACAATCTTGTACTTTTTTTTTTGCGTCACTGAATCTTCATTACCAAGTTTCAGTTGAGTAGGTTTTTCTTGTTAAGGATGGATTTCAAAGACTGGTGGAGACAAAAAAATTTCCTAAATCATTTTTCTTCGCACTCCGCCTTGCAACTTCAAACCATTTATTGATTGCCATATTCATTATAGTACTCAAGAGTAAATCAATTGAATAAAATAAAATTCGTAGTTTACTTTCCTGCCCATATTCTCGTCCTCTACATGGTTCTTGAATACATAAGTATTGAATTATTGGCTAAGAGTTCAAATTTTGGAACTTTATTAGATTGCATTGGAAGTGGATTTTCATGTCATATACAGTAACTCCTCAATTTGGAATGTTTACATACTAGAGAAAAACCTCACAAATCAAGAAAGGATGCTACAAATTACAATGGCAAATTTGTTTGTAGTTGTGCAGGGATTTTCAAATACACTAAAAATAGATATCTAACTAGTAGGCAATTAAATTATAGCTGGTGCATATTTCAGACAAATATATCAATTTTTTAAGGTAATGAATGTTTATGACATGAATTATTGATATAAAACTGATGGAACCATTACAATGACTAGTACAATAGAAATTTTTGCACCAGTAGACTAATCTTTATGACAAAGTGGAATGAGGACTAAAACCTAACGAAATATAATAATTTAAACCTCAAGTGCAAAATAGTCAAAACTAAAAAAGAAGAATAATTTACTGCCTTGATATCATTCACATTCAAATTTTTGAACAACTAATTATGCATCATTTATTACTGGTAACTCAAATCTTTTCAAAACTAGTCACAAAATCTTTCAACACTGGCAGACTGATTTAAGAAGCATTGGTATGACTAATGTTTTAGAACATAGATCTTCAAAAAGAAGATTTGGAACCCAACACATAACTCACTAAAGTATGGTAATTCTGTTAAGCTGAAATGGAAACGGAGAAAATATGGAAATGGAGAAAATGGAAACGCCTTAAGATTAGAGCGAACCACGTAAATCTGGTGTTTTTATTTTGTGTGCTTGTTTTGCCTCATCTTTGCTTAATGAAACAATTATTTGCCTTCTTGTGACTATAATTGTGAACATGCTGCAGAGAAGCACTTTTTTTTTTTTTTTTGTTTTAAATCAGTTTTATATAAAAAACTATAGAGGAATGGAACTCCAAGAAAAAGAACTACATGTATGCATCCTCATGTTTGAGCGCAAAGAGACAGACAGACACACAAACACATGGTTACCTTCCAATGTAGAGTGTGTCACCAAGGAAAATGACACCCATTAAGGCAGCTATAGCAACTCCCAAGGGCTGGAACATTGCCACAAACACAGGTCCCTTCTTATGTATACACCATGTTTGTACACAAAATGATGTCACACTTCCAAAAACACCCTACACAGCAGCCAAAAAATGGTGCATGTACAGGTTAGTAAGCTCCATACATATGAAAAGCTGAAAGCTCACAAAACTGAACAAAAATTTAAATCTTTTGTTCTTACAGAGTACAAGACAGAGATGAGCTCAACATCAGGCCTTAGTTTCCAAGAATTCAGGTTTCTCTCTGCAATTAAAGAAAGTGCTGCAGATTGAATGGTCCCAAACAAACAAAAGAACCCAACTATGGTCACCTCTGATGTGTACACTTTGAGAATTGATGCCTACATATGCAACATGAACTGAGATCAGTTCCATCCTCACAAAAATATAACTGTACATATACTGGATTTTTGTTTTGTGTATCACCTGAAACGCGTTCCATATTGAAAGACATAAACTGGCAGTTGCAAAGAAAAGGCCTCCAACAACCCAATTATTTGCAGTTCCCAACACATTGGAGGAAGATGGCTGTCGGGTGGGCGGGTTATTAGATGAGGTTGATGGAGATCTTATTGCCAGTGCAAAAACTGGAGGGCCCTTGTAAAGCGTTATAATCATTGCCCCTGAGATCAACACCAGGGTGCCCAGAATTTTGATCTGGCATCTTGAGCTTTTCAAATCTAACTTCTCTATCCTATACCAGAAAAATGAAGAGCATATATTGTTTATGCTTGGTTTTGAATTTCAAAATTGCAATCTTCTCGATTCTGTACCACAAATTCACCAAAGACAGACATACATTACCCAGTTTTTCTTTATGCTCACAAGAAACTAGAATGAGAAAGGCCATCCCAGTTTTTCATTTTGTCTAAATCCATTAAATCCCTCAGCTTTGGGAGTTGTTGCTACCAAAAATTTTAGGAACAGAGTTCATACCATAAATATTTGTTCTGGAATTACATACTGTATATCCCAATTTCTACATCTGCTGGATGTCAGGTCAATTAAATTTAAGATAATAGGAATTTTAATAAGATAATGAGTTCAGATATTGTTTGGAATCAAAGAAATGCACTTGACAGTTTATCTATCTACTGGACAGCAAATCAATTGAAGTATAGAAATTAGAACACCACAGAAGGGAAGGGAAAGAGAAGAACCTGAAAATAACAACTAGCAAGAAAGTGAAAGCTGGAACCAAGTTGCCGATAGCGGATCCTAGGGTGGGAGAACTGTAGCTAACACCAGTGAAAACACAGTTCTGCATTATAGTAATCCTGCAAAATTCCAAAACAGAACCAAAGTCATGCCTGGAGAAATCAACCCAAACTTTGGAATCAATGAAAGGAAGCTGCAAGGATGCAATTACAGACCCAACAAGGCTGAGGAGGAAGAATTTACAGAGGAGAGAGAAGGTGGGGGGAGGCGGCCTTAGAAAGATGAAAGAGGAAGGGAGGAGGATGAGAGTGGCAAGAGCGTTAGAATAGACAACAAACACAAAGTGGCTCATTCCTCTGGACATGGCTGCTTTGCTGAGCGTAGTCATGCCCACATCCAGGAACCCAACCGCCACCATGGCTGCAAATGGTGCTACTCCCACCAACGATGACTTCACCCCCATCTCTCTCTCTCTCACTCTCTCTCTCTCTCTCTCCTTCAAATGAACAGCAGAGGAAAGCTTAATGGTTGCTGCTGCGGGCACATAGCCTGATAAAAGTCCAAGTTGCCTTCCTGCGCATGGAAAATGAGAGAAGAATAAAACAACAGCCATTTCCTTTTCTACCGTGTCTTTCCAACTTTACTGTATCGACATGATTTTTTGTTGAAATATTTTCTAAAATATACGATTTTTTTGGTTGGTTTTCAAAGTTTTTTTTGATGAATTTTGTAAAACTATTTATATTATGTGAGTTTGTCTCAATTGGAACAAGTGAAAAAAAAAAGTTATTAATAAATAACAAGGTAAAATAATCTCTTGAAATTGAATAAGAGAAAATGCTAGCACGTACACGCGCGTGCGCGGCGTGGCTGTAGGGCGCTAGTGGCGCATGAACACTTAGCATTGTTGCGAGATTGTAACCGTTAATTAAGTGATGCGACTTGGTCGACAATACCATCGACTGAACATGAAATCCTGAGAGTCACGACTAGATCGAATCTACAACCTTTAGAAAAAAAAAGGCATAATTTTATCTATAAATAGACAGTGTTAACTCCACGAAATACACAAGAAAATTCATCATTCTTTCATCCTCTTTCTTACATAGAGTTTCCTCAAATTATATCTTTTTCAATTTTGGATTCTATTACCTGTAAAAATAGAATTCTAGAAAAATTTGTTCAGATTACTCTAAGAGTATTTATGATTAGTTTTCGTTTGTGTATAATACAAATTGATATCAGATCATAATCTAAACTTCATTATATCCTAAAAATGTATTTGTTAACTTAATACACACCAATCTGGTGGGGACATAATTTCAGTACTGCAACATTTTCCTCATCTAGTTCCCACATTTTTCTCTCCATTTATTAACATAATTGCACCCCTTTCTTCCTACTCGAGTTAGTAAACAAAAATAAATGAACCATTATAGCATTAACCAAAACACAGAGACCTTTTGTTAAAATTTTAAAAAGTTTCATAAATTTGCCTTAAAATTTAAAAATATCAAAAAAATTTCTTAATTTTTTTTTTTTTTTAAAAAGACACTAAACTCCACGTAAATGATTTGTCTTTTTATAAAATATGAAGAATTATTAGTTTCTCTTTTGAAATTCTTAAAACCTTAGAAGAGGTCTCTCAAATTTTTGAAAACTCAAGAAGGTTAGTGTCTTTTTATCAAACCTCAAGAAAGGTAAGTGTTTTTTGTCCTAAATTATTAAAAAATGTATGTATCTCACAACTATTTCATGATTAGTCAAAAAATAACTTTTGTACAAAATTGAGCCTAAAATATCACTTGAGATTAATTAGTCATGCAACTCATCTATGCCCACTTAAACTAACCCTGCAGATATCACACTCAATAAGGACTACTGCAAGCAAATTGTCCACTTTATCCCTTTTAATTATATAAAAACACCCTAACTATATAATTAACTTTCAATGGATCAAATATAAGCCATAGCTCTTTAGCAACAAACATTATATCTGAAGATCTTTTATGACTCAAATAAATTGAGTTGAATGTAATTTGAATTGTGTACAGTGGTAGAAAAGAAGCCATATGATTAGTCTGTTCTTACTGAGACTTAATTAAGAATCTGCTCTTGTTGTTGCTGTTGAAATATTTGCCTTGTAAGGAGTGTCTTTTACTTTCAAAGTGTATAACATTTTGTACAAAAATTAATTCTTTGATATTAAGTTGCCAAATATAAAGAAGGCAATTCCTACGTTCTGGTTTTTGCAATTAAGACCCTAACACTTTTGCTTATTATTAACTTCTCCATTAGATTAAAATTTTCTATTTTAATTCATTAATTGACTCCAAAATGACATGATTTTCTATTTTTTTTTTATTTTTAGTATTTATGATGTCATGAAAAATAGAAATAAACAATAAATAAAATAAATAAAGATTAGTTCTTTTAGGTCATTATCATGTGTTATCAGTTTGACTTATCTCACTTTCTATAGGCCATCTAGAAGGTTAGAACTATACAATTTGTAAGAGATTAAACTTAGGTTGTGTTCAGCTAATGGCCAGAATTAAGTGAGCATGGAATAGCTTTTATTAGAAATTTTGTGGACTTATATAATCAATTTTACAACATTCGGGTAAAAGGAATGTCAAATATTTTGGGAGCATTTGGATTAAATGGATTTATGATAAGTCAACATAGTATGCACTTAATTTTATTTAAACCCACTTTAAGCCCTCGTGAACCCCACTTAAGGTCTCTCTATCCCTTTTAAGGGGTTTGTGAGCCCAATTTCCTCTAATAAGGCCTCTTGAAAAATTTTAATGCTTTTCTATGTAATTTTGCATCATTTTCATTTCAATTTCCTTTCCCCCGCTCTATCCAAAAAAATAAAAATAAAAATATAAAAAATAAAAAATAATTTAAAATTAAAATTAAAAAATAAATAAATAAAATTTAAATTTAAAATTTAATTAAATTAAATAATTAACTGAATTAAATAAATAATTAAATAATAATAATCATTAATTAAATTGTATAACATAATTTATTAATATATATTAGTATAATATAATATATTATTACAATATATGATTTTATTAAAGGATCTTGAAGCTGAAGCTTGACGATCCATTTGACAATTACAGAGACTCACGTGAAACCCCCTCCCCCCCCCGGCGAGATTCTGCTGCGTGCCATGCTCGCCTACGTCTCCGTCTCTCTCCTTCTTTCAATTTCTCGACGGATTTGGGGGCGGAACGGAAAACGAAAGGTGCCGTTGGATTTCTGGTTCCGCTACCGATATTTTTATAGGAGCAGATTTGTCGTGAAAGCGCCTCAGACACCATTCCTAGGGTAAGACAAATTTTTCATAATTTCTCAATTTCTCGTTAAATCTGTTATTAAATTGACGATCGGGCACCACCACGTGGTCTTAGTTGCGATTGTCATCATTTTGACGTAGGTAAACTTTCAATTGAGATTTTCTAGGCCCCACTCCAAAGCGAGAGTGAGATTTGGAAAATTTGGCAAATTGAATATATTTGCGGGTATAACTATTTATTTGGGAATTATGACCCTAGAAAATATTTAAATAGTATTTTATTTATGGTTAATTTAATGGAACTAAGAATTTAATTTTAGGGTCCGGGTGAGCGTCATAGGCATCTTTTCGGGGTCCCTGTTGGCGTAGTACAAGAAATCAGGTAAGGGAAAAAATATATATTAAATCAGAATTTTTATGAATTTAATGAAAAATGAATTGTGTCATAAATACGTATAAATTTTTCGGTATGGGTTTAAAATGCCAACCATTTAAATTATATTTTTCCGAATTTAAGACTGTTTATTAGATACGTATATGTGAAATTAAATTGATGAAAGTGAAATATTTTTCAGAATAATTATGCAAGAAATTTAAAGTATTTTTCTAGTATATGAATGGTAAATGTGGGTTGGCTTATTTTTAGGCAATTGTATGAATTTTACTACTAAATTGTGTGGCATGAGTAAATAGGAATGCTGTGTGAAAATATGTTATATGTATGAAATTCATGATATACAGGGAATGAACTGAGTACGAAAATGTAAAATAAAATATGCTGCTTGTGTGTGTTAATGCAACCATGTAAACAACTGAAATATGTTGGGTAAAACAGTTGAAATATGTTGGGTAAAACAGCTAAAAGATGTTGGGTAAATGTATGACAGTTGAAAAATGTTGGGTAAAACAGCTGAAAGATGTTGGGTATGAAATGAAATGAAATGAAAAAGGAAATGAATGAAATGTAAATGAAATGTGAAATGTGAACAATGTAAAATGGGAAAGAGCCACGTAAAGTGAAATAAAATGAAAAGTAAAAGATAAGAACATGAACAGATGAGAGATGCGGAATAATGACAAACAAAATAATGTATTATGATATTACCAGTATTTATGCTAGTAGAACATGTTACATTTGGGCGAGGCCAACTCTTCGCCCGAGGGCTTGCTGAGAAAGGCGAGTGCCCTGGTTGTATCAAGTGTAGCAGTAGGCTGCATAATGTGTTAGGGCAGAGGGAAACTACTTGTATAAGCAGGTAGATTTCCCTATTCTTGGAAACCTTCGTCAGTAAACTTTTATATGAACTGTGTGGGTACGAGATTAATTTACCACTTAAGGGCTTACTGAGTAAGGTGAGTGCCCTAGTATGCTTTAACTGTGACCTATGAGTTGCCTAATATATCAGAGCAAAGGGGTACTACTTGTATGAACGGGTAATCACCCATATCCTTAGGTAATCTCGTGAGTAAAATATCTTGCGTGTATTTGAATAGGATCCGAAAAATGATTTCAGAAATTATGTCAACGATTTTCAAATGTTAAATATTATGTGTTGCATAAACTCATGATGGCCACACACTGTCTTAATATATATTGTTTCTTCCTTTATTGAGACGTGTTTCACCCGAATATGAACTAATCTTTTTCAGGACCTCCATGAGATCGAGCTTAGAGAGCTCGAGCTATTATAGCACCTTTGAGGAAAAGGGTATAATTTTGATGTTTTTGGGAATGTAAATATTTTATGTATTATGTTTAAGTCTTTTGAGTGATGGATGGTTGTAAAACATACTGATATTTGGGGATTATGTTTGGAGATATGTATTGATGTGAATACAGGTGGATGTATGATGTATGTTAGAATGCAGATGGATGTAGAAAACTCTGGTGTTATATTTGTTGAAAGATTTTAGTTATGTTTTCTGCTGCGTAAATGATATTAGAATGTGGATTATTAGGTAAATGAATTGATTAGTAGCACTCTGGGCCCACTTAAGGGGTCGGGGCGTTACACTCCAACTCCTCCAATACTTTACCTACTAACTGATTTAACTCACACACCATGTGGGAGGTTTTTTTAGGTGCTCTCATAGGTAAATTTTTCTCTTTTTTTCACAGTGTGCACGAGTTACACCTTGACCTTCTCAAAAACAATCTTCACAACTCAACACATTCACATTCATTCTTAACATCACAAAACTGACACAAAATCAATAAACATGCAACAATCTTTAAGATCCAACTTTATGACACATCCACGTGCAAAAGACATATAAATCCATCAAATTCTAAGTTTGAAATTCACACAAAAACACAAAACCATAAAAAAATTCACAAAAACATCAAACTCAAATTACATGACCATCGCTTCTACTAAATTCAACCCAAATTTTTAGGTGAAGGCTTAATTCAACTATAATTTTCTAAGTTAAAGCCCAATTGAACCTTAATTCTCAAAATTAGAACTCGATGAACCTCTATCTTTAAAATTAAGTCGAATTGGGTTTTGATTTCGAAAATTGAGGTTGAATTAAATCATAATTTCTCAAATTGAGTTCAATTGAACCATGAATCCCAAAAATCAAATCAAACCCACATTTTAAACTCAACTCAATCCCAACCCCTACATTGGACACAAATATTTGACACTACATATATAAAATTGAAACCAAATTTCACACATCTCTCTCATGGTAATTACACCCTCAACTCATCTAGATTCACACAATATGTTGGGTTTCTCTCCTTGTGGGGGACATGCATTAAATGGGTTACTTTTTTCAATTGATTTTTTTGGCTTCTCAAGGTGCATGCCTTGTCTCCTATTAATTTTTCAAATTCTTCCGGGTGAGTTCCCCTCCAGCTGTAGTATTGAGCGCATATAGCAAGTGGCTGGCCCTTCATCATTTTCTCTCTAGTTTTGGATTATTTTTCTACTCACACAGAACCTCACAGCTCCTCACTCTCACGCCTACAGCCAGTGTGGGTCGTCTTCTCCACTGCAGGCTGCTGCTCTTCTCTACTCTGGCAGTTTATTATTTATAACATATTGGTATTTTTTTTTTCTGGTTGTGCTCTACTTTGGTTGGTTGGTTTTCTTGGAACTTTGTTCAGAATATTTTGTGAAGTTTTTTCATCTTGCTACATATGTTTACACACTCTTGTGTATTTGTAAGGCTTATGCCTTTTGTATCCACTTTGTACAACATATTTGGTAATTGTGGATTTGAACTGCCGTGCCCCGTGGACGTACCTCAACATTTGAGGGAACCACATTAAATTTCTTGTGTCTCATTTATTTATTTATTTATTGTTTGCATTACTCCATTGATTTACTTGTGGGAATTTGTTTGTATATATATATATAAATTTTTCCCAACAAGTGGTATTAAAGACGTGTTATTTGTACGCATTAAATTTGCGTAAATCATGGATGGTAATGTTGGCCGTATGATTAGCTTTAATGGAAGCAATTGGGTAACTTGGAGAATAAAAATGCGAGATTTTTTATTTTGTAAAGATTTGGATGGACCTATTGAGGGTGATAGTCAAAAGCCTAAAGACATGAGTGATGATGAGTGGAATAGACTTAATAGGAAAACTGTTGGTATTATCCGGCAATGGATTGATGATAGTGTTTTTCGTCATGTTTCTACCGAAACTTCGGCACATGAATTGTGGAAAAAATTAGAGGGTCTTTATGATAGAAAGTCGGCTACAAATAAAGCTTTTCTTTTTTGAAAATTGGTGAATTTGAAATATAAAGGTGGTGGTCTTATTACCGAACATTTAAATGAGATGAAAATAATTATCAATCAGTTTGCTACTATGAAAATAGTTTTTGATGATGAATTGCATGCCTTAATGCTTCTTAACTCTTTGCTGAAAAATTGGGAAACTTTGGTTATGACAGTTAGTAATTCGGTTCCGATGGAATTGTTACTATGAACCAAGTAACTAGCAGCTTGTTGAATGAAGAAATTAGAAGAAAATCAGTCGGCTCTTCTCATTCAGAGGCACTTGTGACAGAAAATCGGGGAAGAGGCAGAAGCAAAAGCAGATATTCTCATCGCAATGATAAATCAAGAGGCTGGTCTAGCTCAATTTTGAAAAAAGATATTGAGTGCCACTATTGTCATAGAAAAGGGGCATATGAAGTGGGAGTATAAAAAATTGAAATTCAAGGAGCAAAACAAAGAGAAAAATTTGAGAAAAAGCATGAAGACACAACTTCAGTTGCATCTGATGGTGATCTTATGGTTGTTTGTGATGAAAGTTGCATTAATTTGACAAGTCAAGAGACTAATTGGATTATTGATTTCGGTGCGTCATTCCATGTCACTTCTTGGGAAGATTTTTTCACTTCTTATTCCAAAGGAAATTACGGAGTTGTTCGGATGGGAAATGAAGGTTTGTCAAAAATTGTTGGCATGGGAAATGTTTGTTTGGAAACAAATTTGGGATGCAAGTTGGTGCTCAAAGATGTGAGACATGTACCCGATATTTGACTAAATTTGATATCTACCAGAAAGCTTGATGATGAAGGGTTTGACAACCATTTTGGAGATGGAAAATGGAAGCTCACAAAGGGTAATTTGGTGGTAGCTAAATGAAAGAAGACCGGTACATTTTATATGATGCAAGGTAAAATTAGTAATGGTGTTGTGAATGCAATTGAAAGTCACTCTTCCACCGATTTGTGGCATAAGCGGCTTGGGCACATGAATGAAAAAGGAATGTAGTTTTTGTTCAAAAAGAAGCTCCTACCCGGGATGAAAGGTACCTCTCTTAAAGCTTGTGTTCATTGTTTGACCGGTAAGCAACATAGAACTCCTTTTCGTACAAAGTTTGTTACTAAAAAATCTAATGTTTTAGATTTGATACATTCAGATGTATATGGTCCTTTGAAAGTTAAATCTCATGGTGGTGCACTTTATTTTGTTACCTTTATTGATGATTGTTCTAGAAAAGTTTGGGCTTACACTTTGAAAACTAAAGATCAAGTTTTAGATGTGTTTAAGCATTTTCAGGTTAAAGTTGAAAGAGAGACTGGAAAGAAGGTGAAATGTGTGCACTCAGATAATGGTAGAGAGTACATTGGTCCATTTGATGCATATTGTTACAGCCAAGGAATTAGACATCAAAAGACCGTCAAGAAAACCCCACAACAAAATGGAATTGCTGAAAGGATGAACTGCACTATACTGGAGAGAATGAGATGTATGCTCTCTCATGCAAAGTTGTCAAAATCATTTTGGGGTGAAGAAATGAGGACAATGGTGGGCTTGATTAATTTGTCTCCTTCAACTCCTTTACTTGGTGAAGTTTCTGAAAAAATTTGGAAAGGTAAGGATGTCACTTATGATCTCTTGAAAGTGTTTGGTTGTTGTGCATTTGTTCACATTCCAAAAGATGAAAGATCCAAACTTGATGACAAGACAATGCAATGTATTTTTCTTGGCTATGGGCATGATGAATTTGGATACAGATTGTGGGATTTGGTTGACAAGAAAATTGTTAGAAGTCAAGATGTTGTATTTTTTGAAGATTAAACAATTGAAGATTTTGGCACGATTGAGCAACCACAATCTAATGGGAATGATTTTGTTGACTTAGACTTACCTTCTCCACCTTTAATTGGCACATGATGAAAATTTAGAAGATGTTCTTCCACCTCTTGAAGATGTTGGAAATGATGAAATTCCTAATGATGTTGAAGATGAAAATGAGGGGTAGCAATAAGTTCAAGAGCAAGCTTAATTGAGATGGTCTTCAAGAGAGCCAAGACCTTCAACGAAATATCCATCAAGTGATTATGTTACTTTAACGGATCAAGGGGAACCCGAAAGCTATCAAGCCATGAACTATGAAAACAAAGTTGAATGGATGGAGGCTATGCAAGAGAAAATGAATTCCATTGTTGACAATCACACTTATGATTTGGTTAAAATTCCTCCTGGAAAGAAAGCTTTGAAAAACAAATGGGTGTTTAGGTTGAAAAATGATGGAAAGAATCTTCGGTACAAGGCTACACTTGTGATAAAAGGCTTTGGTCAGAAAAAGGGAATTGACTTTGATGAAATATTCTCATTAGTTGTGAAGATGTCATCTATTCGTGTTGTTCTTGGCATGGCAGCATACTTGAATTTAGAAGTTGAGCAACTAGATGTGAAAACCGCTTTCTTACATGGTGACTTGAAAAATGAAATTTACATGGAACAACCGGAAGGCTTCAAACAAAAAAGGAAAGATAATTTAGCGTGCAAATTAAAGAAAAGTTTCTATGGGTTGAAGCAAGCACCACGGAAATGGTACAATAAATTCGATTCTTTCATGGTTGATCATGGTTACTCAAAAACCTCTTTAGATGATTGTGTGTTTGTGAAAAAATTTTCGAGTGGTACTTATATTATTCTCTTACTCTATGTTGATAATATGATCATTGTAGGACAAGATTTCTCTAAGATTGACAAGTTAAAATTGGAGTTGAGCAAGTCTTTTGCTATGAAAGACTTGAGACTAGAAAAGCAAATTCTTGGCATGAGAATTATTCGTGATCGTGAAAAAGGACAAATTTGGTTGTCTCAAGAAAGTTACATTGAAAAAGTGCTTGAGAGGCTCAATATGGATAAAGCAAAACTCGTTGGTTGCCCACTTACTAGTCACTTTAAGCTTAGTACAAAACAAAGTCCTACAAGTGAGAAAGACAAGGAAGAGATGAAGAAAATTTCTTATGCTTCGGTCATTGGTTCCTTAATGTATGCAATGGTTTGCACAAGACCGGATTTAGCTCATGCTGTTGAGTTGTTAGTCGGTTTCTATCTAATCCGGGAAAGGAGCATTGGTTAACTGTAAAATGGATTCTCCAATACCTTAGATGCACTTCAAAGGTGTGTTTGTGTTTTGGAAATGGTAAATCTATGTTCCATGGATTCACAGATGCCGACATGGCCGGTGATGTTGATTCTAGAAAATCCACTTCGGGTTATTTGATGACTTTTGCAGGGGGAGCTGTGGCATGGCAATCTAAATTGTAGAAATGTGTTGCTCTATGTACTACGGAAGTTGAGTTTATTGCCATTACAGAAACTTGCAAAGAATTGCTGTGGTTGAAGAGATTCTTAAAAGAGTTGGGCATGAAACAATAAAGGTATGTTCTTTAATGTGATAGCCAAAGTGCAATTCATTTGAATAAGAATTCTATCTTACATTCAAAGTCAAAACATATTGATGTTAGATATCATTGGATTCAGGATGTGTTGGATAAGAAATTACTGCAGCTGGACAAAATTCACACAGATGATAATGGTTAGGTTATGATGACAAAAGCATTATCTAGAGACAAGTATGTGAAGTGTCTAATTTTTGCCGGATTAGTGGAGTTGTTTCCATAAGTCGGGAGGGGGAGATTTGTTGGGTTACCCTCCTTGTGGGGGACATGCATTAAATGGGTTACTTTTTTCAATTGGTTTTTTTGGCTTCTCAAGGTGCATGCCTTGTCTCCTATTAATTTTTCAAATTCTTCCGGGCAAGTTCCCCTCCAGCCGTAGTATTAAGCGCATATAGCAAGCAGCTGGCCCTTCAACATTTTCTTTATAGTTTTGGATTATTTTTCTATTCACACAGAACCTCATAGCTCCTCACGCCCACGCCTGCAGCTAGTGCGGGTCCTCTTCTCCGCTGCAGGCTGCTGCTCTTCTCTACTCTGGCAGTGTATTATTTACAGCATATTGGTATTATTTTTTTTTTTTCTGGTTGTGCTCTACTTTGACTGGTTGGTTTTCTTGGAGTTTTGTTCAAAATATTTGGTGAGATTTTTTTCATCTTGCTACATTTGTTTATACACTCTTGTGTATTTGTAAGACTTATGCCTTTTGTATCCACTTTGTATAACATATTTGGTGATAATGGATTTGGACCGCCGTGCCCCGTTGACGTACCTCAACATTTGAGGGAACCACGTTAAATTTCTTGTGTCTCATTTTTATTTGTTTATTATTTTCATTACTCCATTGATTTACTTGTGGGAATTTGTTCGTATATATATAAAATTTTCCCAACACAATAAACTTAATTTCACATATGCAATTTCACACATTACACTCAATTTCACCATGCAATTTCACATTTTGCACTCAATTTCATCCAAAATCCACAAAATTCTACCAATGTACATCAACACTTCATTCAAACACACAACATTAGCCTATACACCACTCAACTTCACTTAATTTCGTCTATATAATATTCAATTTCATTCACATCTCACACATTTCACCTAGGAACACCCATATTTCACTAAATTTCACTTATGCGGGTCACCTAATACTCACACTCAATCACATTTCACTAACTGCACACGCATGCGCTAAATGCACATGTACACACCCAATCAAATCCCAAAATTCCTTCAATACAAACTTAATTGATGTAGTCACATACACCATGGCGTTCCTAATAAAACATTACCCCTCTTGCTTCTTCACTATTTTATTTTTTTATACAATTTTTTTTAAATATATTTTCTCTCCTAGAATCAAGGAGAGTCCACCAATGGAAGCAATCCTCCTAGGCTACATTCGTGGAGAGCATGCAAATATATATCTAGGGACAACAGGCTAGGTATGGTGAAATTTCAACCTCAAATTCATAAATTTAGTTAAGTATTTTAGTTGTAAAGATAAAAGTTTCCTAAAGATGTGCTATAAACATGTATTAGTGGTCTGAGATTTAATTTCAAGCATGTATGGAGATACATGTTCAAAACATGCCCATGTTTTGTTTTTGCTTTATTCAAGTGTGGTTGTGTAGCATAGTTGTCTGTGCTTCGGTTAAGCTATATCGGTGTTGTGAAATTAATAATATGTGCAGTGAATGAAGCTGTGTCAAGAAATAATTTCAAATGTGAATGAAACCATATTAACTGGAGGAACAGTTTTGTGCTTTTGGTGGTGACTAGTTTAGGTAGGAAATTATTTTGGGTTGCAAGCCCGAGAGGCTGTAGGTGCTTAGTGCTGAGAAATAGTGGGAACATGCATGGTGAAGCAAAGATAGATTGAGAATAAAAGAAGAGAGAGAGAGAGCAATAGTTTGGGAGAGAGATGAATAGAGAATAAGATGGAGAAGGAGATAAGCAGAGGGAGAAGAGATAGGGCCGAAAGGACTGACGAGGACGATGGGGTGAAATGTAATGACGGATAGAAGACTTCGGGAAGAGAGAGAGGAAGATAGAGAGCGAGAGAGGAGAGAGAGAGAGAGGGAGAGAGAGAGAGAGAGAGAGAGAGAGAGAGAGAGAGAGAGATGAAGACAGAAAGCGAGAGAGAATGGTTGAAAATAGGATGAAAACCGAAGCTCCGATGAGCTTCAACAGTCGCAGCGATGATTGGCGGGACATTTGTTGGCGGCGGCAGGGTGACCATGATGGTTGGTCCCTTGGCACGGCAGCTATGGAGTTTGTGGGGTGGCGCCTTGTGCTTGCACGCAAGGAGAGGAGAGAGGGGGGGGGGGGGCATTTTGTAGTTTTTTCCCAAGTTTATTATTAATTTATAATAATATATTAAATAATACCCTATTCGAAAAAATTATTCCCAAAATGACACTCACGTAATCTCGCTACTTGATCCAGCGAGATTTAAACAAATATTGCACAAAACAGCGAGATTTGCCACGTGTCAAGACTAGCTTATTTCTTAGACAAATTTCGCTAGGTCAAGCTGCAAGATTCGTTTGTCACGCATCAACACTCGATTGGACTACCATTTAAATCTCGCTGGACAATCTAACAAGATTTGCTTGGGAAATCCATCACTATCTGTTTTGCTTTCCCTCCCTAGCAAAACCACTGGCATGCATTAAATGATTTGGGGTTGTTAGGTACATCTCACAGGCTTGGAGCAGCAGCAGCTGCGCCCCCAAGATTTCCTACTCTATTGTGCGCTGCATGTGGGGTTTCCATTGTTGGGTTTCCCTCCTGTGTGGCCCAATGCCTTGAAAAGAATTTGTTTTCAAATGTTTGTTAGTTTCCCAGTAGGAGCAAAATCTAGAGATTCTATTTTAAAATTCAAAATCAAAGATTATGCGCAGCAGCTGCCTGTCCACTTTGAATTCGCTCCATACACGCAGCAAGTAGTTTGGCCAGCCTTTAGTTTTTCTCCATTTTTGGCTTTTCACTTATATAGCCTTTAGCACTTGCAGCAAGCCCACGCTTGCGCCAGTCATCTCTTTAGTACATCAACCTGCTGCTACATTCTTCTTTGTGTGACTCTAGTTGTAGATTATTTACAGTATATTGGTATTTCATTATGCTATACTTTGGTTGGTTGGTTCTTCTTTAGAGCTTTGTTCAGAGTATTTGGTGAGACATCTCCATCTTGTTATATTTGTTTGTATACTTTTGTGTATTTGCAAGACTCGTGCCTTTTGTATCCACTTTGTATGAACATTTTGGTGATAGTGGATTTGATTTGCCGTGCCCCGTGGACGTACCTCAACATTTGAGGGAACCACGTTAAATTTTGTGTCTCATTTTTATTTATTATTTTGCATTACTCCATTGATTTACTTGTGGGAATTGGTTCATATATATATATATATATATATATATATATATATATATATATATATATTCGTATAATTATTTTTCCCAACATCTATCCCAATGATCCCATCCTCATTTCTTTCCTTTTGCCTTTTCCTGGGGTTCCCAACCTCAATAAGCTACTTCGGCAAAACTCCATCATCAGGTCCTCCTCTCTCTATCTCTCTCTCTCTCTCTCTCTCTCTCTCTCTCTCTATCTCATCATCACTTCACTCTCTCCCCATCTCTTATCTTTACATATAATAAAGATTAATGAAAATATGAAAATATTTGAAATAACTTAAAAAATAAAATGTTTCTAAAAATATAGAAAAGTTAAAAAATAAAAATGATTTTGGATTCTTTCAGGTGCAAAATAAGAGTTGGAATTTTTTTAAAAATTTCATTTTCATATATATATATATATATATATATATATATATAGATACATATATATTGTAAACTATTTTATAACGAAAAATAATTTATTTTAAATATCTGAAAGAAAAGTTTATATTTTGGTATAGTTTTTAGAATATATAAATTATGTCCACAACTTTTTCATAACAACTATCATTTTTTTAAAAATAAGGTAGTATATTTTAATTATTTGAAAATTTTTAAAAACTTTAACTAACTTTTTGAGAGAGAGAAAAAAAAGGTTTTTAATTTTTTTCCATTTCAAATTTTCAACAATTATTAAAAAATTAGTTTTTTATTTTTAATACATTTTTTATTAAATAAATAAATAGTAATGAATAATTTTGGCACTATTTGTTTACTTGTGAAATTTAATTTAATTTTTAAAAATTTTCAAATAATTAAAAGACACTACCTTATTTTTAAAAAATTTAATTTTCAAATTTATATATATATATATATATATAGTGTAAATTATTTTATAAGGAAAAATAATTTATTTTAAATATCTGAAAGAAAATTTTATATTTTGGTATAGTTTTTAGAATATCTAAATTACCTCTACAACTTTTTCATAACAACTATCCTTTTTTAAAAACTAAGGTAGTATTTTTTAATTATTTGAAAAGTTTTAAAAATTTTAACTAACTTGTTGGAATTGGTGTGATCCCAAGAGGGGGGGTGAATTGGGTTTTAAAAACTTTTTGGCTAATTTAAACAATTCACTGATTCACCACAGTATCATATCCCATTCAACATGTACACATGTATGTAAAGCTAGTTTAGCAATAAAAGCAAACATACACGTGTGCAGTATCTTATTTTAATCAAATGTGTGCATGAAAATAATTTCGACATTAAATAAACATTCATACACAAGCTAAAATTAAAGTGCAAGAATTTAAATAAGATAAGGAGAGAACGACACCAGATTTGTTATCGAGGTTTGGCCAAACTAGCCTATATCCCCGCCTTGGGCTTACCCCCAAGGATTTCACTATACCTGCTCACTTAACCGGGTGGAGCAAAAGCCTTTTACATCCTCTCCTTACGGGGCGAGGAAAACCCCAGCTCAATTACTAGGCTAAGCCAAACTAGTCTCACTTGCGGGGCTGAGACTCCCCAGTTCAATTTCGGGCTGAACCGAACCGGTCTCACTTGCGGGGTTGAGACTCCCCAGTTCAATTAACGGGCTGAACCGAACCGTTGCAATAAAATTGTACATAAAATATGCTTCTGAAATACAAGCAGAGATGTACAACATTAAAATCTAATATGCATTCTCATATGATTTTGAAATGAAGCTCATGCAGAGTATGGGTTTTCTCTAAAAATATTTTTCAAGTAAAACTTGAGAGTTTGGAAAATGATTGACCTTTATAAAATAGAAGGAGAAGCCTCTCAAGCAAGTATATATTAAATTGATATATGCTCAAGGCTCCCTCTTGTATAACCCAAAGAAATTCTCCAACAAATGTATGTCAAAATAAGAGTAGGAGAATATTAGGGTTTTCTTTAAAATGATTGACCTTAATAAAATTAATCCCAAGAAGGCATTCAAGCAAAATATATGAGCAAGAATATTAGCCCAAGCCTTCAAGACATTATTCACAATAAATTTCTCCAAAAAATATTTATCCAAATAAAAGAATATGGGAGAAATTTAATCTTTGAAAACATATCACAAATGAAAGAAGAAGGCCATCAAGCAATATATATGTATATGATATATGCTCAAGCCTCTTCACATAAAACCCCCAAGAATATTTTCTCCCAAAATGATTTTCAAATAAAAGAAGAGTAGGAGAAAAATGAGAATTTAAAGAACAAATGGGGTATAGAAGTGTGGGAGAATCAAAGAATGATAAACTAATTTAATAAAGGGATTCTCCAACATTTTCAAGTGTTTTGGGGTTGTATTTATAGGCAAAAACCCCTTGTGACCGTTATATAGCCGTTGGGACCTTAAAATATATTTTTATTTTGAAAACTAGCCATTTTTTTGGCCGTTGGGACACTTTCCCGAGAAGGTCGGTCGACCAGGCTCAAGGTACAGTCGACCGAGGCTTGAAATCAACGAGTTTCGGTCGACCGTAGTGAAGGCTCGGTCGACCGGCCTCTACTTTTCTGCGCAGACACTGTTCAGTGTTTAGGCCATAACTTTTCCTATACAACTCAAAATTGGATGTTCTTGGTACCAATAGAAAGGTAAGATCTCACAACTTTTATGTTGAACACATTTTAAGATAATAATTTTTGGCTTGAGAAAAATGTCCATCAATGAGACAGAAGAAACATGAAGGGAGTTTTTCTCTTACGGACATGTTTCAGTGTTTTGGCCATAACTTTTTCTGTGTAACTCCAATTTGGACGTTCTTGGTATCAAACTCAATCTATGGGAAAATTACACAATTTTTATGTTGAACATGGTTTGATATAAGATCGAATTGAGTGAGAAAATTGTTCATTTCTAACATTCGGTCGACTGGCCGATTGACCAACCCCTTTGAAAAATTTAGTTTTTGCTTTCTTTTAACTTTAAAACCATTTAAAAACCTTTGTATAAGTTAGGCATTTTATGAAAAAAGTTTTTCATGTTATTTGGAGGTCCTATGGTCAATCTAAGGTCAGGTAGAGCTTCAAATTTAAATCATGTAAGATGCATGCACATTCAACCCTAATTACTATTACAACCCAGAAAATAAATAAAGTCTTTGTGTCTTCTGCTCCTCAATGCTCCATGGAATATGCCGATTGGTGTTCTTCTCAGTGCTCTTTACGACTTCCATTTTGCATTCATCACTTGTGCTTATAGAAATATAAACCTGTTCACACTCAGTTACACAAGTGGGATACTGTGGTTTGTCATTATCAAAACAGGGATCAGACTCAAAAAGTCAACATAACTTTTTGAGAGAAAAAAAGGTTTTCATTTTTTTCCATTTCAATTTTTCAACAATTATTAAAAAGTTAGTCATTTTTTTCATTTTCAATGCATTTCGTATTAAATCAATAAATAATAATGAATAATTTTGGCATTATTTATTTACTTGTGAAATTTAATTTAATTTTTAAAATTTTCAAATAATTAAAAGACATTACCTTATTTTTTAAATATTTTAAATGTATATTTAAAAATTTTTAAAATATTTTTTAATTATTTTTCAGATTTCCAACTCTTATTTTACACCTGAAAGAATCCAAAATAATTTTTATTTTTTACCTTTTCTATATTTTTAGAAACATTTTATTTTTTATGTTATTTCAAATATTTTCAGATTTTCATTAATCTTTATTATCTGTAAAGATAAGAGATGGGGGGGGGGGGAGAGAGAGAGAGAGAGAGAGAGAGAGAGGGTAGAGAGAGAGAGAGAGAGAGAGAGAGAGAGAGAGAGAGGACCTGATGATGGAGTTCTGACAGAGTAGCTTACTGAGGATGGGAACCCCAAGAAAAGGCAAAAGGAAAGAAATGAGGATGGGATCATTGGGATGGAAACCCCATATATATGCGGCACATAATAGAGTAGGAAATCTTGGGGGCGCAGTTGCCGCTACTCCAAGCCTGCGAGATGTATCTGATAGCCCTAAATCATTTAATGCATGTCCAGTGAGATTTAAATGGTAGCCCAATCGAGTGTTGATGCGTGACAAACAAATCTCGTTGTTTCGTCCAACGAGATTTTCCTGAGAAATAAGTTGGTACTGACATGTGGCAAATCTCGTTAGACCAAGCAGCGAGATTATGTGAGCGTCATTTTGGGAATAATTTTTTCAAACAAGGTATTATTTAATATATTATTATAAATTAATAATAAACTGGGAAAAAACTTGGGCATTTTGGTTTGTGACACATGGTGCATTCCACGTGTAAGAATATGACTCGACGGCCTTTTTTCTTCCTATTTCACCTTGAACCGGGAGAGTTGGCTTGATTTAACTCGGGTTGACTCACCCTCCCTTTTGTATCCACACCTGAATGGGGTCAGGCATGGCTCAACCTGGGACCACTAAAGTTTTTTTTTTAAAAAATACATTTTAAATGAAAAAACATAAAATTATTAAAAAAACATAAAAAATATTTAAAAATGATGAAAAAAGTCACAAAAATTTTAGGGAATTTTGAAATAAAAAAATATAAAAAATTTAAATTCATGAAAAATAGATAAAATTGGGAATAATTCCTTTAAGATAAAAAAATTTAAAATTAAATTTTCTATAAAATACAAAAAATAATAAAAGATAAGAAAAATTTTTGTGCGTCGGGAAATTAAAAAAATAAAAATTATGATTGATTTTTGAAAAAAAATGAGAAAATCCTTTAAAATTATAAAAATTGCAGAAAAATACTAAAAAAAGGAAAAAATAAAGAAACTTTTTTAGGACATTTCTTGACTATTTTATTTTTACCACTTTTCAATGCATTTTGATCTTTGATGACTTTCTTTACATGCTTTAGTGTTATCTTTATGATTTGCATGATTCTTTGCGTCTGTGCATTTGTGTATGTGTGCACATTCCTCTTTGAGGAGACATAATTTATTATAGATATTTATATCTCACTTATAGTTTGAGGGATAGTAAACCTAATAAAATCACCGAGTTTTCTTGATGATTCTATTAGACCTTTTGATTTTATGCACATACTCTTTACTTGTTTCAACTTGATTTTTTTTTTTTGCATGTTATGTAGTAGATCTCATCTAATATTGGTATGATTATTTCTTTTTGTAAGTGTTCTTACTCTTACAATTGATTTAGCTAGTTTTTCATTTTGATTGCACGTTGTTTTGTGTTTTGTATGTGTTGAGAATCCCCGACGTTACATGTGTACTTTATTCTTTATTTACTTGTTTAACTTGTTTCTAATGTATGTGTTCTTTCATGTTGTTTGCTTGTTTATATTCATCTTGCATGCATATATGTTGTCCTCCTTTCATTACTTGTCTTATACATTATTCATCACATTTGTCCATAATAAATCTTCTTATGACCTTGAGGCTTATGTCTTCATATGCCTTTAAGGATTCAAAGGTGAGACATATTTTATCTTCTGCAAGACCTTCCAATATCTAAAGGTAAGGTAAATAAACTACTAAAATTAAGAAATCATAAGAAAAAGATCAATCCTTTTAGGGATCCTTGGGGGTTATGTCTATATATGCCTTTAAGGATCCTAAAGTGAGGGAAAGTTTTGTCTTACCCAGGCTTCCCAATAGTTAATGGATATATAATTAAACAAAAAAAAGGGAAAGAATAAAAGTCTTGATTATTTAAAATTCGAAGGTAATCTTAGGCTAGTTGGGAACTATTCGTAGAATATATTTGCATGGGGTTCTAGTACCTTTATTGGTCATATATGTGGATCAACAAATGGGGACCATGATCAATAGGGACGACAAACATTGCATCTTATGCACCAACAATTGTTTGGGGTTACTCTACTTGATGGTGAGATATATGGTTCACGCATCAGGATGTAGTTCTTTTAGGATCATTTTCATCATATACTTAACACTGCAAATGACCAAACTATCATATTCTACATGCACGCACATATTTTGCAGTTGATTTGTGGCACTCTCTTCTGTGACATCTCAAGCAATTATGTGCATCTTATGTTCTTGCCATTGTTGGAGGATTTGATGTTGGCGCATTCATATAGTTGGGGTTTAGCCATGCTTGCATGGTTTTAAAGAGAGATGTGCTACACCATACATCCATTGAAGAAGGAGATTGGAGGTCCTCTACATCTCCTTCAGATCTATGCATGGGTGTGATGCCTATCTTTAGCTCCCTCCTACTTAGGTATACTCCATATTGAGAGAGACGCATATGGTTATCCTCTGCATTAGTTACTGGTTGCATACATGTTAGTTTTAATTGCATTTGGATTCAACTTTGTTTATGATGTCAACTACTACTTAATATCGCACATATTATAGTATTTGTGGATGCATTTCTTATACAAGTGGAGAAATTATGTGAGGGCTCCCTCTGTCGCTTAACATACATCGTTGTGATTCAGGTTTGAGCAGGACATGCATCGTGATAATGAGGTATTATTATGTTCAATCAAAGTTTGAATGCATAATACATATTTTTTTTATCTTTTTTTTGTGATAAGGTATATATACAATTGGCTAACTTTCTTTAAACTTAGGCATAATTTATTTGGAGGAAATACAATGATGACATTGTGTAGGATCTACTCATGGATTGTTTCAATGAGAGTGAATTGTGAATGACTCAAATGCCTCTCATTTGCTTTCACATAGTAGAGTGGTACTGTTTTGATTAAGTCTTTCATTAGTTCGACTATTTATAGGGGCATTCCATTCGACACATCATGGATACAGATTAAGGGTTTTCTGCATCAGATTGACGGCCATGGTAGAGGGGCCATAGATTGGAGATCTTTCCACAGTAATCATGTGTACTTTCGAGGGCATTGGAGGAAGCATATCATCGATGCAGAGGTGGAGGACGATCTTATGCCTGTAGATGACCCATACTTCATCGAGTATAGGTCCATTACCCTACGCTTCATGGATAGGATAACAACTGCATATATAAGTCTTGTAAGTATACATCAAAACACAAGTTCTAGTACTAATACAAATTTCTTTTTAAAATGTCTAACTATATTTTTTTGTTTTTAATGTAAGCTAACATATTACATGAGGTCAAGTTGGTCTCTCTAGATCAACATATTTAGAGTTTGGAGAGGGATGAATTGACAATAATCTATAAGGATAAATAGTGAATATATGTCCCTCCACCTCCTCCACTTATATGATAGCTAGGTGGAGGGTGAGCAGTTACAGTTCATGGAGGGCATGCTTGGCGTAGGGATAGTGTTGGACACATCCCATCTAGCCCAATTATAAAAGATCTTTCATTTGCAGAGAGTTAGGTCCAACTATATCTTACAAGGGTGAGCCCTCAATTAGTAAATGGTATGCTTTTCATATGCCTTCATTCTTTCGTCCAAAGTGTGGTGAGCCCTTGAGTAGTACCTCATATGCCTTTTTCACACTGTCACCTCGTCCACAAATTTTGTGTTTGACCTAAGTTTAGATTCCAAGGACATAGATGCACCAGTCATTCCTATACATTCTTGGCCTACTTTATTGCTTTAGCCATCTCCCTATTCCTTTCATATGTTTGATGATAAATTATTTCAACCCAGACATGGTAGGGGTAGAGGACGACATTGAGACCGGAGAGCCGATGGGGATAACTAGACAGAATATGCGATGGATATTGTTGGAGAGGGGGGACACAGATGTCTACCTATAGGACAAAGGAGACAACCACCATGTGACACTTGAGTAGCTATAGTTATATTTCTTTTCTATGCTTGTATTTATGATATTGTTTAGTACATTACTTTGATTTTTGCATATTACCTTTTTTTCTTTTTGAATTACTTTTGTATTTTTGTCATGTTTATTTTTTATTTGCTGATATGCATATGCAATTGTCGAACTGTAAATAACTTTATTAATATTATGAATATTATGATTGGGAAGCACTCCTTCTAGTAGGAGGACTCTTATAATGATTTTGTTTTCTGGTTGATCTATGTGGAACAATGTCATATAGTTTAACATGAGTGAATAGGTGGACATTGTGTATTGTGAATCTGGTTGATTCTATATTAATGCTTTGTGGGTATGAATGATGTGAACAACTTTGTGCTTGTTCTATTGTAAATTTTGTCTCTTTTAATAAGTGTGAACAAAAATGGCCATATATGATTTTTAAAGGAGACTCAATCAAATTTTTTAAAGAATTTTTTCATACTATGAATGTGTATGTTCTGGATATAAATGTTGTGAAACAATTTTGTGCTTTTTATGCTATCAATTTAGTCTCTTTTACTGGGAGTGAATAGAAATGGGCATATATGATTTTCATAGGAGACTTTGCCAAATTTTTTGCAAATTTCTTCATACTATAAATGTGCATGTTTTGGGTATGAATATTCTAATACAACTTCGAGCTTGTTTTTCTGTGAGTTTTCTTTCTTGCAGTTAACCACATAACGGAAGAAAAAGAGTTGGTAGTGAAATTAGAATGTATTCCCAAGAGGGGGGTGAATAGGGTTATTTAAAAATTATTCGAGGAATTTTAAATTCTTCAACCCTTAACTATTTAACCTTCCAATATATATGTATATATGCATCAATACTATGTTAATTACAAGCCTTTAGATATGAATATGGATATACAAACTAAATTTACAATATGACACATTTAGTTGAGCACTTGTTTGTATCATAACTTTCAACTTGATTCAAGAAGATTCACAACAATGTACTCAAGAATAAATTCACTGATTGATTTATGCCTTAATAAAAATTAATATTAAGATCTAACTTTCAGCGCATGTATTTTCTTTCAAAATAGATTTTGTAAAATACTTGTTTAGCTTCAGCACGTATACTTTATTCATAAAATATGTTCACAAACAAGTTAATCCTCAGATTATTTATTTTCAAACTCAAAGTTGTAAAATTTTCTAAATGGTCAAATCAATGCTTTGCTCATACAACTGATATATATTTGATCTCAAACAAAATATGTTCAGCAAGTTCACTATGTTTAACAAGATTCTTCTTTCCAATAGATTTTCAAATATTTAGCTCAACCTCAAATATTTACAAGATTTACTATTGAGCACGAGATAATCTTCAACAAGCTTTTATAAAAATAAAATCATGCACGCAGTTTATAACTCGCAGAAAATAAAAAGTGTAGGGAAGAAAAAATTGAACACCGTTGTTTTTACAAGGTTTGACTGCAGCCTACGTCCTTGCCTCCAACAACACGATGCAAGGATTTCCTTTACCAACTTCGTTACCAGGTGAAGTTACAACCTCTCTCCCTCAAAGGTGGAGTTCACCTCTTTAACGAGAATCCCCTCCCTCTAGGCAATGATTCAATCCCCTAAACTGTCAAAAATACAATAAACAGCAAATACTTGCTTATATAAGAAAAAACTCCTTAAACGAGCAGATTAGTACATGTTAGATTCAAAATTAATACTTCGAAAATAATATGAAAGTTGAAACTCGAAGTATATCACCAGAACTGATTGAAAGATGTGAGTTTTGAAGATCAAATCAGTCTTTTCCAAGTGAAAGAATCAAGAACATGAGAGTAGCCTTTCAATAAACAGAAATACAAGAGAGTTGTGTATGTCGTTGCTTTTCAATTTGTGTTCTTGCCCTAATGTGCGAGAATAATATGTTTAAATAGAGCACTAGTGTTTTAAAAACTTTCCCTTGAAGTTTCTCTCAATTTGGAAACCATTCACGCGAGTTTTGGAAATAAGATCAGCACTGTTTAACATTTAAACACTCGCATTAGTCGCCTGTCCCCGAAGGGTTAGTCACCTGTGCTCATTTAAAATCAGCGTATTCTGAAGGTTAGAATAAGGTCAGCCGACTTTGCCCGATAGGTCAGTTGCTTGTGCCTATTCTATTTGAATATTTTTCAAGCACAGAAGCACCACAGTTGCCCGATGGTTTATCATCAGTCGCCTGTCCTTTCAGCAAACTTGTTTTTCAATGATTTTTGGTTCCAAACTTAATTCATATATTTGAAAACTCATTTTGGACTTTGAGAAAATATTTTCCATGAATAAAATTAGGTATCTAAGTCCAATGATATTTCCTAGGAGCTTCAATCGATTAGTATTGAGTTTTGAAGTACTTACATGAGACTTTCATATAACTTTCCTATCTTAGTGTCTAGGTCTTCATGTTGTGAAGCTTCCAATATATCTTCTAAACTTTATGCACTACTTCAATGAGCTTCATGTCTCACATGAATTAAACCTTTATGTTTATCATGTCTCATTGCCTTAAGTGTAATTTTCCATTCAGATTCTTTAAGTATGTCCACTTGAAATCATAAGATCACTTAAGTCCTGAAACTCAAACTTGCATAGACATGTTAAGTAACCTTGATTTGTTATCATCAAAACGAGATTAAGCCTTGTTAGGCCAACAATCTCCCCCTTTTTGATGATAACAAATAAGGAACAAAAATAAGAAAGCCTTAAAAGGCTCCCCCTTACAATAAGCATACTCTTAACAAGTCATTCATACATATCATAATATATCACATGTTCAAAATATCATACTTTCAACATTTATATCAGAGTAATTTCAAGCATTTAGAATTTGCAGTGTATATAATGCCTTTGAATAACTCATGTCAATCAAGCATTCAAAATTTTCAATATATATCTTGCTTTTCAATAACTCATGTAGAGTAACTCCCCCTGGACATATGTTCCAATGAATTCAATCATAGGATTTTGAACACATATTTCTCCATGATACGTATAAGTCATATATTCATAAACATTTCAGTATTTCTCAAACATTTATATCAATATATCTCAATTTGCATATTTTGCACATATTTCTCCCCTTTTTGACATCAACAAAAAGGGTAAATGCAATCCAACATGCAATAGTCAAAAAGATACTTATGCATCATGCAAAAAAAATATTCAAGTTAAGCACAAACAAGCACCAAAATATGTCATGTCCAAACAAAATAAAGTGTAAAGAGCTGAGAACAACTCAAATATTACAACCCAAGTTGTTTGTTCAGAAGAGAAATAAACTAATCTTCATTGCCTCCATCAGAGTCAGTGCCTTCTTCATCATCTCCACAATTTGTTTCCATTGGAGCTTTGCCACATAATGAAGAAGAACTTCCCACATACTGTTCAATGCATCCAATACGCTGATCTAGGGAATTATAACATGACTGAAGTGAACTAAAATTAGCTTGCACTTCACCATAGAAAGCATTTTGCTGTTGTTGATAAGCTATAAACTAGGGTGGAGCATCCTCAGTTGGTGGTGCAACGTGCTGCAGTTTAGAAGCCTGTTGAGGTTCCAGAACTTGTATACGTGTACGTCTACCATTTAGAAACCACACTTGATCATGCTTTTCATACCCAATTTGCTTAATCATAGTAGATGAAAACATATCATAGCGAGAACGAGCTATGAATAGGGTAGATGAAGTGGTAACACCTAAATGATCAAAGATTTTATTCAATGCTCCTCCAAATGGAAGAATAACTTGTCTAGCCTCTTCTCTTGTGATCATCCATTTTAAAATAAGACTAAAAAGATCAAGTTTCTTCTCCTTGAGCATACACCACATAAAAATACAGTCGAGGTAGGAAATGTGATCATGTGATCCTACCCTAGGCAAAATATTGTACGTGATGAGTTTCTATAGGATTTGTGCTTGAAGATTTAGCTAATGATACAATGGAGGATTTCCAAAAGAAACAGGAGCTTCTTTCATTATCAATGGCAGAAATTCCTCAGGAGTAAAACCTTGCTCCATTATCCAAGATGTACCAATCAAAGGACATTCAAAATCTCCATTTTTAATTCCAAATCTAGTAGCTAAAATCTGTGGAGTTAAAGTTATAACAATAACCATGACCTAAGTAGAAATTACATTTTCTACTTTCACCAGATTTGCATAAAAGATCTTAATCAGATTCGAATACATGCCCCTAGCTTGATAGGTTATGGATCATTCCCATCCCAAAGCATTAAACATTGGTAAAATATCAGGAAATGCATCTCGAAAGAACTCAAGGTCTAGAACCTTACCTAAAATGTGTTCAGTGGATCGAAGATGTTTTTGATAGATTTACTTTGGTTGAGGAGCCACCAACCAGTTTTCAATGTCATTTGCAACCTCTTTTCCAGAAGAAGAACCTTTGTTAGCGACATGTTTGGTTCAATGCATTTTCCTGAAGAACAAACAGGCGAAATCCTTGAAAATGAAGTGGAAATGAAAGATTGAAAGAAATCTTGAAGTTTAATCGGTTGAATCTTCGTGAAAACTGATTTCAAGACTAAAAACAGAGAGTTCAGGAGAGTGGAGGTATGTGGTTAGTTGACTGGAATGTGAAAAGTTAGGAATTTTACACATAGTAAGTATATATATCGCCACAAGTCAAAAGACTGTGCTTGAAGAGTCAGTCGCCTGACATGTGTGTTCCTTCAAATTTCACAAGTCAGTAGCGAGTCTGTCAACTATGCTTCATTGAGTCAGTTGTCCGCCCTTCGGGCAAGTGATATATATCTCCTTCTTAACTCACCTCTCTACAATGTAATAGACCTAATTCTTGTCGTATTGAGATGAATCTATCCTCTAAAAGAGGTTTTGTGAGAATGTCAGTCCATTGTTCATTTGTATTTATGAATTCAAGAATTGTGTCTCCTTTTTGCACATGATCTCTCAAGAAACGATGACGAATATCAATATGCTTAGTCCTAGAGTGAGAGGTAAAATTCTTTGAAATATTTATGGCACTCGTGTTATCACATTTAATTGGTACCATCAAGTATTCCAAATTAAAATCCTGAAGTTGTTGTTTCATGTATAGAGTTCGTGCACAAAAACTACCTGCTGCAACGTATTGAGCCTCAGCAGTAGATAATGCCACAGAGTTTTGTTTCTTGGAGAACCAAGACAAAAAGTAGCAAGCACCACTTGTACTTTTTCTGTCTATCTTACACTCTACATAATCTGTATCAGAATTGCTAATCATTTCAAATGTTGTGTCTTTAGGATACCAAAGACCTAAGTCAATAGTACCTACCAAATATCTCAATATCCTCTATATAGTTGTTTGGTGAGATTCTTTAGGATCTTCCTGAAAGTGAGCACACATGCAAACACTGAACATAATGTCAGGTCTACTAGCCGTCAAATAGAGTAGACTTCCTATCATGCCTCAGTAGTATTTCACATCTACTGACTTTCCTTTCTCATCTCTATCTAAACTTATAGAAGTGCTCGTTGGAGTTCCCAATGGCTTTCCACCTTCTATGTCAAATTTCTTAAGCAAGTCTCTAATATATTTGGATTAGTTTATGAACGTGCCATTCTTTGCTTACTTGATCTGAAGACCAAGGAAATATGTCAACTCACCCATCATGCTTATCTCAAACTCGTCTTGCGTGCATTTGGCGAATTCCTTGCATAAATCCTCATTAGTAGCACCAAAGATAATGTCATCAACATGAATTTGTATGATAAGAATATCATTATCTTTAGACTTAATGAATAAGGTGCTATCCATTTTCCCTCTAGAAAATCCATTGTCTAACAAGAAGCCACTTAGTCGTTGGTACCAAGTTTTAGGAGTTTGTTTCAATCCATAAAGGGCATTTGTTAGTCTAAATACATGATCTGGGAAACGAAAGTCTTCAAACCCTGGGGGTTGTGCAACATAAACTTCTTCATTTATGAATCCGTTTAGAAATGCACTCTTTACATCCATTTGATAAAGTTTAAAATTTTTGTGGGATGCATAGGCTAGCAACATTCTTATTGCTTCCATTCTAGCTACTGGAGCAAAGGTTTCATCATAATCAATTCCTTCATCCTGATTGTAACCTTGAGCTACCAGTCTAGCCTTGTTATGGACTACAATTCCATTCTCATCCTTTTTATTTTTGAATGCCCATTTAGTGCCAATTATAGAGTGATTAGCAGGTCTAGGGACTAGCTCCCAAACCTTATTCCTTTCAAATTGATTTAACTCTTCCTACATGGCAGCTATCCATGATTCATCATTAATTGTCTTATTTATATTCTTTGGTTCCTCTTGAGATAGGAATGTACAATGATTGCAAAGGTTCTTTAATGATGATCTAGTGGATACTCCTCGTGATAGTTCACCAATAATTTGATCTTTAGGGTGATTCCTTATGAACTTCCACTCCTTAGGCAATTCAGCTTGACTTTGAGAGTTGTCGTTTAAAGTTGTACTTATTTCACAACTCTTATCTTTTACTTCTTGAATTGCTAGATCTTCTAAAATTTTTATTAATTGAACTTCATCAACTTCAATCGGTTTAGAAGAAAATGGATTAGCCTCATCAAATGTAACAAGAATAGATTCTATAATTGAAAGAGATCTTTTATTGTAGACTCTAAAGGCTTTGAGTTCTGGTGGGACCAAAAAGATCTAGATGAATAAGCTCTAGTGGTCTACCAGTAGAGATATGATTTTTCTTCTTAAAGCTTATCTTGGTTTGCTTCCCAAGTTGATAGGCGTCACACACTTTATCCTTAACAAACTTAGTACTAGGCAAGCCTCTTACCAAGTTTTTCGTTGCTAATTTTGACAACAGATCCATACTTGCATGTCCTAATCTCCTATGCCACAACCAAATATTCTCATATACGGCTGTGAAGCATTGAACTTCTTGAGATATCAGGTTCTTAGAATTTATGCAATAAACATTATCAACCCGATTTGCAATAAACAAGCTTTTATGATTTTTACTATTTTTAACTGTGCATTTGTCTTATTTAAATGTTACTTGAAAGCCTTTATCACTTAGTTGACTAATGTTAAGCAAATTATGTTTTAACCCTTCAACTAACAACACATCATCAATCTCCAAGGAAGGTTTCGTACCGACTTTACCGATGCCGATAATTTTGCCTTTAGCATTGTCTCCAAAGGTGACATATCCACCACCATCCTTTAATGTTAATGAGGTGAACTTGGACTTATCTCCGGTCATATGCCTTGAGCACCCACTATCCAAGTACCATTTATTTTTTGTTGGTGTGGACCTAAAGCATACCTACAAGAAGAGATTCAATGTGTTACTTTTGGTACCCATACCTTCTTAGGTCTTTTTGAAGTTGATTTTTTTTTTTCAGTTTTTGCTTTCCATTTTAGCATTCTTTCTTTTGTATGGACATTCAAATTTTTTATGCCCTTTCTCCTTACATAGGAAAGACGTAGTGTGTTCATATGTATTAGTTGAAGATGTATTAGCATAATTGTTGGAGGCTTTTACAAAATACCCCATATAGTGGTTTCTTCTCTTAGTGTTCTTAATTCCATTAAAGCCTATTCCTTCCTTGTCCAATGACATTCATTGAACTCCAACAAGTTTTTCAAAGTTCCCTTTTCCTCTAGTAAAGTTATATATGATTTTAGCTTGATCTTCAACTTTACTTTTAAGACTACAAATTTCTATGTCTTTTGCACTTTTACCATTTACTTGTAGCTAACTAGTTCTTGGGACATCTTATTTATTTTATCCATGAGTTCATTAATGGTTGAGTCATTTTATTTTTCAATTAATCTACAGGATTCTAGTTGATTCACAAGTGTTTCATTTTGTTGTCTTAGAACTATATTCTTCTTGCACACTTTTATGAATCTATTATGTAATAAAAACAAATCAGATTGAATTTCTCTATAAGAAGGTAAACTTTCAGATGATTCATTACAAGATTCATCACTAGTTTCGTAAGATGAGGTTGAGTAGGAATTTACCTTGTTTTCTCTTGCAGTGAAGCACAGGTTAGCCATCTCATGAGCGCTTGATTCACTCTTCGAGTCACTTGAACTTGAGTCATCCAAAGTTTCTTTCATTGCTTTTTTTCTTCTTCCTCTTTGCATCTCTCTTGAGGTGTTGACAATCAAGTTTTATATGTCCTACTTTCTTACAATTATAACAGCTAGGGGGTTCATTCTTTGTTTCTTTCTTTCTAGTCTCACCTTTATCTGTTTTTTATCCTTTGAATTTTCTAGCAAATCTCTTGTTCTTATTAAAGAATTTGCCTAAGCATCTAGTGAACAAGGCTAGATCATCGTCCTCTCCCTCATCATCCTCTTCCTCACTAGAACTATCCTTTGAAGCTTTTAAGGTTATTGTTTTCTTTTGTTTATTACCCTCAGCAGCTCTTCCATTCATCGCCATCTCATACGTGAGAAGCGAACCTATTAATTCATCTAAGGAAGTGGTTTTCGGATTTCTGCCTTTAGTTATGGCAGTGGCCTTAGCTTCCCAAATAGGAGTAAGTCCTCTAAACACTCTACTAATCATCTCATAGGTAGAATAACTCTTTCCTAGTGCATTAAGGGAATTAATTATATGGGTGAACCTAGTGTACATGCTAGTGATGGATTCTTTTGGGTTCATCTTAAAGGCTTCATACTCGCTGGTGAGCATGTCAATCCTATTACCCCTAACATCTACGGTTCCCTCATAGGTAACCTTTAACTTGTTCCAAATTTCTTTAGCTGATTTACAACTCATAACCCTATTGAATTCATTTGCATCTAAGGCACAATAAAGTGCATTCATTGCAATAGAGTTAATTTGGATTTGTTTCATGTCTGTATCATTCCATTCTTTTTCTTCTTTAGGGACTCCTTTGTTGTCTATAGATTTGGTGAGAATCAAGTCATTTGTAATCCATGGTTAGCAAAAACATTCTCATTCGTTGCTTCTAGAAGGTGTAGTTTTCACTGCTAAAGATGGGAGGTCTAGATGAAGATTGCCCTTCGTCAAACGGGGATACTCTTAACTTTTCCATAGGGATCTTTATGTAGGTACTTGTTAGGATATACTACAACCTACTCTCTAATACCAATTGAAATTAGGATGTATTCCCAAGAGGAGGGTGAATTGGGTTATTTAAAAATTATTCACGGAATTTTAAATACTTCAACCCTTAACTATTCAACCTTCCAATATATATATATATATATATATATATATATATATGTATGTATGTATGTATGTATGTATGTATGTATATATACAACAATCAAAACTATGTTAATTACAAGCCTTTAGATATGAATATGGATATACAAACTAAATTTACTATATGAGACAACACATTCAGTTGAGCACTTGTTCGTATTATAACTTTCAGCTTGATTCAAGAAGATTCACAACAATGTACTCAAGAATAAATTCAGTGATTGATTTATGCCTTAATAAAAATCAATATTAAGATCTAACTTTCAGCGCGTGTATTTTCTTTCAAAACAGATTTTGTAAAATACTTGTTTAGCTTCAGCATGTATACTTTATTCATAAAATATGTTCACAAACAAGTTAATCCTCAAATTATTTATTTTCAAACTCAAAGTTGTAGAGTTTTATGAATGGTCAAATCAATGCTTTGCTCATACAACTAATATATATATATATATATATATGATCTCAAACAAAATATGTTTAGCAAGTTCACTATGTTTAACAAGATTCCTCTTTTTAACAGATTTTCAAATATTTAGCTCAACCTCAAATATTCAATAAGATTTAATATTAAGCACGAGATAATATTCAACAAGTTTTTATAAAAATAAAATCATGCAATGATGATGTTATGAAATGAATGAAGTGTTTATGTCAGGAAAACGAAACGAGTATTTCCAACTGTATATGTACGTGTGATTTTAAGACAACTATTTTCGGTTATATGAAAATGAATGTTTTTTGTAAGCACTAAAAGCATGCTGCCCACACACTGATATTAACTTGATCACCCTTATTGAGAAGTGTCTTACTTGATCACTCTTACTGAGAAGTGTCTTACTTGAATATACAAATCATATTTTCAGGAAACTACAGGTATCGTGCTTAGCAGGATCAGGGGGAGAAAGTTAGATTAGTTCCTTTTTGAGTGTCTATAAGAAATTTGGCGTATGTAAGTTATGTTGTGAGGTTTAGGGCTTGTATTATGGTCGTATGGACAGAACTAGTTGTCCAGTTTTGGTCGGATTGTAATATGGATGTATAGAAACCTTTATGTATGAACGAAATTAGAACTCTGGTAATGCATGAATGGAGATGTTTTATTACTTCAGTTGTATTATTGTCAAATGATTATGGTATCAGGTATGCAGTCGTCACTATAGTAGCACCCTGGGCCCACGTGGCGGGTTGGAGCTTTACAGGTGGTATCAGAGCCTAGGTTTGCTAGGTTCTACAAACTTTGTCAGTGATAATTACCAGAGTATTGGTTGAGATAAGTTAACGATAAGAATGGGTAAGTTAAGTGGGGCTTTAGTTTAGGAGTTCTGGGATGATGATCTTTCGACGGTCTTTTGTGCTTTTCCTGGAATGACGATTTCAGGAAAATCATGGAAAATCCATCGATGGTTTTGGTTCTAGATTGAAGGAATGGGGCTCGAAAATTTAGGTTGGGAAGGATAGGAATGAAAAGTATGTATGTAGTGTCAGCATTATGATTAGGGACCCATACCTTGGCAGTTCTGCAGTTGAAGTGCATAAATGATTTCCTTTAACTGCAAAATCATATGTTATGTTATTTAGTCATTCCATATTTGCTGTGACCATGATAAATGTGGAATTTCTAAGTTGGTTTCTATCCTATCTTCAGGATGGATCTCAGGGGAAAGGAAGTTATGACAGGAGGGGACAATCATGTAGATACCTCCAGCGATGATGATGTTGAGGCCTTGGCCGTGCTGCGTAGTAAAGCACGGCAGGCTAGGAAAGAATCTCGGAGGGATTCTTGGGAACGAAGTCAGCCAGTAGTTGATAGAGGCTGCACGTTCCAATAGTTTTCTCGAACGAATCTGTCAGCATTCTCAAGAGGACTAAACTCGATTGCGGCGGAAGACTGGATTCATGAGATGGAGGAACTATTGGATGTGCTGAAATTCACAGAGGAGTAGAAGGTCCAATTTGCCACCTTCAAACTGGTGGGGGAGGCAAAGAGGTGGTGGAGATCAGCTAGGTTGGTGGAGGAGCAGCGTCCAGGGTATGTATCTGTTACCTAAAGCTATTTCAGGGAGATCTTCTTCAGCAAACACATAAAGGTAAAGGAGTTCTTATGCCTAACCTAGGGATCCATGACCGTTCAGCAGTATGCGGCTTGATTTGTGGAGCTATCCCAATTCACTCCACATATGGTCCCGAATGAGCAGAAGAAGGCTCAGATGTTTGAGAGAGGGCTAAGACAGGCGATACGCGTGTAGGTGGCGGCGTTATTGGTCCAAAGCTTTACTGAGCTGGTGGACAGGGCTATGGCGGTAGAGGCTAGTATTTAGCAAGGGGAGAAAGAGGTGAACCAGAAGAAGAGGCCCTTATCTCATGGGTCTCAGTTTAACTCCAGTTAGAGTACGTGGAAGCAACCCAGTTATTTTACGGGTCAGTGGCAAGAGTTAGGATCTCGAGCCTCTCAGGGGAGCTCTCCGAGTGCCACTTGTCTCAAATGCCATAAGAATCATCTGGGCGAGTGTAGGGCTAGAACAAATGTCTACAACCGATGTGGAGTAGCAGGGCATTAGGTTCAGGATTGTCCCGCAACACTGAAGTACCCACCTCAGTTACAATAGTATGGGAGAGGGAACCAAGTAACTCAAGGGGGTCACCAAGGGAATACAGCCTAGGAACGGGTGTATTCTATGACGCCGAGCACGCAGGAGATGTTGTTACAGGTATTATTTATGTGCTTTCCCATAAAATTATTATGCTTGTTGATTCAGGTGCAACCCACTCATTTGTATCTAGGAGGTTTGTTAAGTATGTGGAATAGAGACTCAGCTGTTAGGAGTTGAGTTAAGTGTGGCCACGCCGACAGGGTCAATTATTGTATGCAGTATAGTGGTTAGGGACTATCCAATGGAGATTTAGGGGAGAAATCTACCTGCTAGTCTAATCGTATTCGATATGCATGGATTTGACGTTATTCTAGGGATGGATTGGCTAGCATCAAGCGATGCAAGCATAGATTGCTACAGGAAGGAGGTAGTATTCGGACCTCTAGGGGAGCAGGAGTTTAGATTTATAGGGTCGTGTGTGCGCTTTACACCACAAATCCTTAGGGAAATTTAGGCAAGGAGATTTCTCCAAGAAGGTTGCCAGGGGTACCTTGCATATATGAAAGAAGCACCAAAGGAAGTACAGAAGCTGGAGGATGTCCTAGTGATAAGGGAGTTCTCGGATGTGTTTCCGAAGGACTTACTGGGATTACCTCCTGATCGTGAAGTAGAATTCACCATTGAGTTGACTCCAAGGACGATGCCAATTTCCAAGGCTCCGAACCAAATGGCTCCGACTGAACTTAAAAAGCTAAAGGAGCAACTATAGGAACTTTCTGGATAATGGTTATATCAAACTGAGCATATCACCCTAGGGAGCGCCGGTATTGTTCGTGAAGAAGAAGGATGGGTCGATGAAGATGTGCATTGACTATAGGGAGATTAACAAGGTAACCATAAAGAATAAATACCCATAACCACATACTGATGACCTGTTTGACCAGCTAAAGGGTACTCAGGTTTTCTCTAAGAACAATCTGCGATTCTGGTACCATCAGTTGAAAGTGAAGTCCGAGGACATGTTGAAGACAGTCTTTCAAACCCGGTATGGCCATTATAAATTTTTGGTTATGTCGTTTGGTTTGACGAATGCACCTGCAGCATTCATGGACCTGATGAATAGGGTGTTCCACGCATACTTAGACCGGTTTGTGATGGTGTTCATTGATGACATCCTGATTTATTCGAGGAGTTCTATAGAGCATGAGGCTCATTTGAGGCTAGTACTTCAGGTACTCAGAAAGAAGAAGTTATTTGCTAAATTTAAGAAACGCGAATTCTGGCTAGAACAGGTTGCATTTCTAGGACATGTGGTGTCCAAGGAAGGAATATTAGTAGACCCATACAAAGTAAAGGTAGTAGTAAACTAGGCGAAACCGAAGAACATACATAAAATTAGAAGTTTCTTGGGTCTGGCAAGGTACTATCGTCGATTTATCGAGGGTTTTTCTAGGCTGTCAGGTCCTTTGACATAGCTTACGAAAAAAAATAGCAGGTTTGACTAGACTGGTGAGTTTGAGCAGAGCTTTTAGAAGTTGAAGCAACGTTTAGTTATAGCCCCAATGTTGACCATTCCATCAGGGGATGGTGATTACATGATTTATAGTGACACATCCCAGAAAGGGCTCTGGTGTGTTTTAATGCAAGAGGGTAAAGTTATCGCTTATGCTTCTCGCCAACTCAAGGAGTACGAGAAGAACTACCCTATGCATGACTTAGAGTTAGCAGCAGTGGTTTTTGCATTAAAGATCTGGCGGCACTACCTATACGGTGAAAGGTGTGATATCTTTATGTAGTAGCTAATGCATTGAGTCGGAAGTTAGTGAGTATGTCGGTTTCAGCAGTTGTGGTATAGCATCAGATCACGATGGATGTGGAGAGGCTGGGAATGGATTTGGTGGACAAGGATCTATGGGCATTCATTTCCAATTTAATTATTCATGCAACTTTGCAGGAGAGAATCAAAGTTGCTCAGTAGGAAGATGCAGAACTGGTAGAGGTTATGGAAGGGGTTCAGGATGGTTTAAAGCCAGATTTCAATATATCAGATGATGGGGTATTGAGATTCCATATAAGGATTTGCATACCGAATGACGCCGAGATTAAGAGGGTCATTCTAGAGAAGGCACATCGTTCGCTCTACACTGTACATCGGGGGAGTACGAAGATGTACAGGGATCTCCGAGAATCTTTCTGGTGGTCTAACATGAAAAGAGAGATTGCACGTTTTGTAAAGTAGTACCTAACATGTCAACAGGTTAAGGCAGAACACCAGAGGTCAGCGGGACTCTTGCAACCACTCCTAATTCCTAAATGGAAGTGGGAGCACATCTCCATGGATTTTGTCATGGGGTTGCCATCAGCACTCCACAGACAAATGCGATTTGGGTTGTGGTTGACAGATTGAAGAAGATAGCCCATTTTGTCCCAGTGAAAGTCAGTTATTCCATGAATAGGATGGCAGAGCTATATGCACATGAGATTGTACAAATCCACGGCATCCTGGTTTTTATCGTTTCAGATCGAGACCCATGATTTACCTCTTGTTTTTGGAAGAGTTGGTAGGATGCTTTGGGATCATAGCTCACATTTAGTACTACATTCCACCCACAGACAGATGGTTATTCAGAGAGGACTATCCAAATATTAGAAGATATGTTACGGGCGTGCGTATTGGATTTCGGTAGCAGTTGGATTACATATCTGCCATTAGTTGAGTTCATCTACAACAACAGTTACCAGGTCAATATAAAGGTGACACCATAAGAGACTTTGTATGGTCGTTGGTGTCAGTCTCCATTATACTAGGATGAGGTGGGCAAGCTACAGATTTTGTGACCGAAATTGATTCAGCAGACCTCTACAAAGGTCGAGCTTATCAGGAAGGGGATCAGAGTAGCTCAGAGTCAGCAGAAGAGCTATGTAGATACATGCCGATGGGAGCTAGAGTTCGAGGTAGGTGATTCTATATTCTTGAGGATTGCTTCGATGAAAGGAGTGAGGATGTTTGGTAGGAAGGGCAAGCTGAGCCCTAGGTATGTCAGGCCATTCGAGATTCTAGAAAGAGTCGGTTTAGTGGCGTACAGGATAGCATTACCTTCTGCATTTTCTAGGATTCACAACGTGTTCCATGTGTCCATGCTTAGGAGGTATATACAAGATCCTTCGCATGTGATCAAGTACGAGTCGTTGGAACTCGGGGACAAGTTAGTACATGAGGAGATACCCGTTCAGATCCTAGATCATAGAGAGCAGGAGTTACATACGAAAAATATTCCTTTAGTAAAAGTACTGTGGCATAATCACGCAGTAGAGGAGGCCTCATGGGAGTTAGAGTCAAAGATACATTAGAAGTATCCTCATCTTTTTAGAGATGCTCAGAGCTTGTTAGATAAGTAGAGTAGTAGGTAAGTGGTTTTATGTATGTATGTTTTGTTCATGTTTAGAGTATGTATGGTCTCTAGGAGAGTTTTGTATGAATATTACAATCTCCTAAGACATGGTATATAACCACGATATTCCCCCACCATAAGTGAGGGTAGGTAATAAACTTGGGACGAGGCTACTATGTGGGTGGCCACCGACTCTTACTAAAGTCAACCCAGTAGATCAGTAGTAATTCAGTGGATGTAATGGGAGTCAGTCAGCAAATTCTGAGGACGAAATTTTTATGAGGGGAGAATGTAGTAACCTGAACAAATATATATATATATATATATATAAAATAAAATAATAAATAAATAAATAAATAAATAAATATAATAATAAATATCTCGGAGGAGATATTTTTAGATATTTTTTAGATATTTATATATAAATATCTTGGAGGAGATATTTTAGTTACTTAAGAGCTAAGTTATGTATTTTTTTTTTATATAACTCTCAACTCTCTCTCTCTCTCTCTCTCTAGAACCCATGCCCACTCTCTCTCTCACTTCGATCTTTCGCCGATCGTTGCCTATTTCAACAATTAGAAGTTACCCCGAGGATCAGGGAGTGAATATCTACAAGTCTAGCGAAGCGGATTCTCGAACTCGGAAAAAGGTTAGGGTTCAGTTTTCAAGTGTCTGGGGTTTTTTTTCAGGAAATAGGTAAGGGAATCTAGTTAAGTCAACTTTTTAATGATTTTGAACAATACGAAATGTTTATGGAGTAAGTGTATTTATGTTTTCAGTTAAGGTTTCAAAAATCGACCATTCAAAAGGTCATTTTTCAGACCTAGGATATATGGTATTCTACTTTAAGTACAAATGAACGGTGGGAAAGGTTGTTTTATGTTTTTAAACCATAAATACTATGTTTTCATGGTTGCCTATGGGTTATATTTAAAGTACAGGAGATTGTGTGGCAGGTGAATAGTATGTATATATTATGTTATGAACGAAATGATAAATGTTCGTGAAATACTGAAGTGTTTGCAAAATATACTGGAACTACTTGTGAAAATACAGGATGATGTTTATGACCGTGAGGGTCAGGTATATGTTTAATGACTATGAGCCGGGAATGATATGACTGCCGAGGGCAGGAAGTTATATGTTAGGTTTTATATGAAATGATTATGAAATATGGTTTTATTACTTAAATTACATGATATGTTTTAGGAACCCTAATGGACTATTATGTCTGGAGCACGGTACCGTTGTTAGGATTTATATATTTGACTATGTGCATCACACTCTACTGCGAGAGTGGTGTGGTGGTCTATGCCAATTAGCCTCAGTAGAGGGTGTACCATACCTAGAAGGCTGGACTTTCAAGACACGGTAGGGCAATCAGGGCACGAAGTACGTTGCGGATGCCTGCATAGTTGGAATTATGACACGGATGAATGTTGGCTTTGTCTGGGTTGATCACCCCAGGCTTAGTCCAGCCTTCGGGCAACACAACCCTGACCATGGGGGTTTATACATGGCGTTAGTTCCAGGAGGTGTCTTTTATGCATATCTGTACATTTATGTAAATGATGATGTTATGAAATGAATGAAGTGATTATGTCAGGAAAACGAAACGAGTATTTCCAACTGCATATTTATGTATGATGTTAAGACAGCTATTTTCGATTATATGAAGAATGAATGTTTTCTATAAGCACTAAAAGCATGCTGCCCATACACTGATATTAACTTGATCGCCCTTACTGAGAAGTGTCTCGCCCTAATATACAAATCATCTTTTCAGGAAATTACAGGTATCGTGCTTAGGAGGATCAGGGGGTGAAAGTTAGATTAGTTCCTTTTTGAGAGTGTTTGTAAGAACTTTGGCGTATGTAAGTTATGTTGTTAGGCTCAAGGCTTGTATTATGGTTGTATAGACTGAACTAGTTGTCCAGTTTTGGTCGGATTGTAATATGGATGTATGGAAACCTTTATATATAAACGAACTTAGAACTCTGGTAATGTATGTATGGAGAATGTTTCATTACTTATGCTGCATTATTGTTAAATGATTATGGTATTAGGTATGCAGACGTCACTATAGTAGCACCCCGGGCCCATGTGGTTGGTCGGGGCATTACACATATGATTTTCCTATCTTAGTGTCTAAGTCTTCATGTTGTGAAGCTTCCAATATGTCTTTTGAGCTTTATGCACTACTTCAATGAGCTTCATGTCTCATATGAATTGAACCTTCATGTTTATCATGTCTCATTGCCTTAAGTGTAATTTTCCATTTAGATTCTTCAAGCACGTCCACTTGAAATCATAAGATCACTTAAGTTCTAAAACTCAAACTTGCATAGACATGTTAAGTAACCTTGATTTGTTATCATCGAAATGAAATTAAGTCTTGTGAGGGCAACAGGTAGATATGGCTTCCTAGAAAAAAGGCATCATAGCTACAAACAAGGGAATAATCAGATGGAACGGAATGACAAACCCTTGTACTATGATATAAAGAGGTTCTTAACGGAATGACAATATCTATCTTATGCTTCTGACAAGGACAAAAGGACTATTCGATCTTTAGCCATAGGATACTACTTAAATGGCAACACTTTGTATAAAATAAGTCTAGATATGCTTCTCTTGAGGTGTGTCGATGCAGAAGAAGCAATGCAAATTGTGGAGGAAGTGCATGGAGGTTCGTGTTCAACTCATCTGCATGAGAACATGTTGGCAAGAAAGATGTGAGCACGCTATTATTGGTCCACTATGGAGACGAATTGCATCAATTTTGTAAGGAAATACTACAAGTGTCATGATTAAGTGTCAAAGTTGCTTAATTAAGGTGTTTAAATATGTTTTTTGGTCATTGCAAATTAGATTAAATGCCCAAGTTATGCACATTATTTAAAATGGAACTCAATTTATAACATTAGGATTTTTATTCTAATTTTACCAGTAAATTTATGAATACTTGCGTTTAATTATTGTAGGGCATTTTCGCGAATTAAAGTTGAAGCAAAAATGAAAAAGGTGAAAGCCCCAAGCAATTTAAAGCCATAAAATTAAAGCCCATGCAAGATATTAGAAGGGGCAACCCAAGCATGTGAAGCCCATGCAAAAATGCATTTGCCATGCATTTGAAGAAGCCCATACACTGAAATTAAAATAGCTTAGAGAGGAGGCCGTACATGTGGGCTGTAGGGAGAATAGAATTTAAATGAAATACAGCCGTGCGGATAGAAGGAAGAGGCCGTGGAGCAAGCCGTGAGCAGCACGTGAAGGCCCATACGAATGCATGGGCCATGCAGTTCCAAGGCAAGGAGAAGAGAGTAGGGCTGGTCATGCATAAAAGAATAAACATAGCTGCAAATTAAAGAGGCCCATGCGCTGCAATTTATGGAGGCCCATGCGCTGAAATTGAATAAAGGAATTGGAGGCCGTGAGGAATAAAGGAGCTGCTGCTGTAGGGTTTTCCGGTGGCTGTGCTTGAAATACGAAAGGGAATTTGGGGCTGTGCGTAAAGGATAGAGAGGCTAGAGGGCTAGAGAGCAGATAGGGTAGCAGAGACTAGATCCTGAACCCGCTCCGCTCCCGGCAGCGAGAAGAGATTTGCCGAGCTAAGGGTGATCACACAGAGCTTCTCGACGAGCAACTTCCTCGGTGAGGGCGGGTAAATCTATTATCCAAAAAACAGAGCAATCAGAGAGAGAAAACTGGCTACAACAAAATCTTTAAAATTATTTTAATCTTGTCTTTGAGTTCAAAGAGAACTCTAGCCAGAAAGGTACGTTTTTAAGATTTTTTTGTTCCTCTCCCTCCCTTTCCATTCCCCTGTTTCAGTACCCGCTGAGGCAGCTCGTGCTTGAGGCAGCCCTCTCTGCAATATGCTTTGCAGAGGAAGCAATTTTAGATGACTTATGGTTAATTTGGGGTGGCTTCTTAAAAAGATAATGCAAATTTTGGGTATATCCTAGCTGGAAATTGTGACAAAAATGTCATAACACAACATATGTTCTCTCACTTCTTCTTGCGCTTGGGGGTTTACTGGAATGTTGGCTACTTATTAGCAGATTTGGACAAGCAATATGCTTTGCAGAGAGGCAGCAATTTTAGCTGTAGCTACTAAAAACAGAGGTTTTGCTTTTCTGAAAAGAAATATAATTTGTAGTTTGTTTTTACTGTATATTTTTTAAAAAGAAAATCAGTCGACATTCAAAAAAACAAAGAAAAAAAAAGCATAATAATTAACTGTTCTTTTTAAACCTTTTTAATTTTTTTCACTGAGGGGGGTGGGGTGTTGTTTGGTTATCTAAAGTTAACATGGTGATTTTAAAGAAATCATTATTTTTTGTAGTTTGAACAGTGCATGAAATGCCGACGGATTTGAAGGGAGACAAATAGAGTAGAGAGAGAGGTATGGGTTGAGCAAGAAGCTTTTCCTGCTTTGCTTTTCACTTGTTTTTAACTCACACAAGAAGGTATATGTGAAGAACTCATCAAATCAACAGTGATCTTAAAATTAAAAGGTCTGAGATTAACCTTAAAATTAAAAGGACGGAAAATAAAGAAGACAATTTTGTTTCTCCTGTTTTCATTTCACTTGGAATCTGGACATTTGTTTCTTTCTCTTGGTCAAAAACCAATTCCCACACGATGGGTCTTCCTCCATTGCCTGCTCTGCTTATCTCATCATGTGTCATTTTCTGTGTTATTTTACACAAGAAGCAAAGACCGAAGAAACCCACCATGAGCTGCCTCAGCTGGTGCAGCGTTTTTTAGGATAGCGGCATCAAATGAGAAAACCAAATCTTGAGGGTGCAACGGCCGACAGAGGAGGAAGGCTCGGAGAGAAACAGGGTATCCCATGCAAATCTCGTAGGACTAACATGCAAAATTTAAATCTCGAACTCCTGCCTGTGTCGCGCGTTACCTAATCTGTGAGATTACGGGAGCATTGTCCAGACTATTATTTAATATTTTATATTATTTTAATAATAAAACAAGAAAAAACAAGAAAAAACTCCATTATTGGTGGTCGTGAGCTATAGGACAGCAAGCTGCTTTTGTCCCTCTCTCCTTGTGTCCTTCCTTCTCCTCCTTTTCCTCTTTCCTCTCTCCTTTTTATTTCTTTATTTTAATGTTCATTTTAATTCATTATTTTGAGTATTTTATTGTTGAATTCAATGCTCCTCAATTTTTATTGTCATGCATTTTATTATTTTGAATGGTTTAATATTAGATTAATTAGTTTTTTGTCTCTTATTTTATTGTCTTGAATTATCATTAGATTAATTTGCATTTTTATTTTTAATTGTCCAATTATTTTAGTGTCTTGAATGAGTCTTTGTTGGTTTAATTTGTTCTTTTAATTTTATTGTCTTTTATTTTATTGTTGCAATGGTTTATTGGTGGTTAGCTTGTTCCTTTATTTTTAATATCTAATTAGTTTATTATTTTTGAATGATTCATTGTTGGATTAATTTGTTACATTTGTTTTGTGTAATTTGCTGAGTTTTTATTATTTAAAATTTTTTTTTAAAAAAATGAGTATTGAAGATGGATGATTATGTCATAATTAACACTAACTTGTACCCTTCACGTACTTGCATATAACCTAAGAGTTACATACTTGAGTTATTTATGTGTAGTTTTTCTTTATATGGCTTTGTAATTCCATGAAAGTTGACTGGTAGTTCATTCGTGTTAATCTGGTTATATAAACTCTTATATTTACATGGTATTTCATGAGGCTGAATATACACATTCACGTAATTCGTTACTCTTAGGGTTCCTTGTGAGTACTAAGAGAACACTCATGGCAACTATGTCACCTCGTGAGGTATTCTTAAGCTATTTATTGTTCTTTTGAGTGTTAATATCAAATCAGAGTTCATGAAACTCGGTTCTTTTTTCTTCTGGACAATTCTTTGTACACTAGTCTTTGTTTTTGACTTACTAGCCTAGAGGTGACATCTAGTGGGGAAATAGAAACTTAGGTATTATTGTAGCAACCTGCTTAATAAACTGGGTATTTATTTATTTATTATATTATGATAATCTACATGCTTTGATACCATACTGCGGGTAAACCCAATCATTAACCTAAGTAGCAAGAAGTAGAATTCAAATAAACATAACCATATGTAAACATATATATATACAATACCATAGTACTAACATGTTTCCCAAAATATACACATATATCTGTTCCCCAAAATACCCTCAACTATGCTGGGATATACAAAAATCCTCCACAATACTCACTTCACTGGCAGGGCACTACTGAAGCCCCTCTATCTGCGAGCCTGGTTTGCTCGCCTACCTGGATCACATGAAAAAATGATTCAATACTGGGATGAGCCAGTGCTCAGTAAGACGAAATATACTATTACTAGTGTATGGCAAATGAGTTACAGTATTATGAAAATCTGTTTTCTTATAATAATGTATAACTGGATACGTAAGTACAGTACAAGTAATAAAATACACCACCCTTTCCATGTTGCTTAACATAACAGTATTGTAGGTTACTATTCAAAATACTTCTAGTGTACATAAGTATGTCCCCTGTTTCTGTAAATCTGTATATACGTAATAGTAACTGAAAACTTTTCCTATGGATAACTGTGTGTCATGATTTAACCCCTCATGACAAGGTTGTGCGGCCCGTAGGCGGGATCTACACTGGCTGGCCGATCAGGGTAAATCACTATACTCCATCGGTCTGATCTGTCCACCTCAACCCATATCTGATGGGGAGCCTGTCCAAGTCAAGGGTCTAAGTGATTGACCTACTACCACGTATTATCTAAATAGGTGGTTGTACTCATAACATAACATAATATCCGTAGCAACGATACCGTGCTCTGTAACTGCATAGTCCAACAGGGTCTGATACTATATAATATATCTCTATATACAACTATCTGATTTACCATGATTCTGAAATAATCGTAATAACCATGATACTGAATAAACTGTAATTGTAATTCATACATCATAATATTGAGAACTGTATAATCATAACACTGAAACTGCATAATCATAATACTGAAATTTGTATAATCATGGTACTGAGATTCGTATAATCATGGTACTGAAATTCATAAAATCATGGTACTGAAATTCGTAAACATATCTCCATACTATATTCATATTCTTAAGCCACACCATGCTTTAATACATAATTTTCATAATTTAATAAACTGTATAATATTTTAAAAATACCTAACATAGCATATTTCTCTTACCTGACTACTGGAAAGCCCCTATGGTTTACTGGCTTAACACCCGCAGGGCCTCCTACATAACACCCTGAAAACAACATTTTCCATAATAGAATATCAGTATTTCTTCGCTTACATCATTTCCTATAACTGTTAGAAGGCCAAAAATGGGCTAAAAGGCCTTACCCTGAATTTGGGATGAAATTCAACTTTGTTTCACCAACGATCCGCTCTGGCAGACTTGTAGAGAACTTCGCTAGGAGCGTCATGGTGGCTTCAGATCATCGATCCGACGACTGGCGGAGTCGAAATAGAAGAGAGAAGGGAAAGGGACCATAGGAGAGAGAGAGGGCACTGAAAATATGATAAAAATATGAGTTTTCCCTATTTATAGGGCCAGATTCGTCGACGAGACACGTCACCTCATCGATGAGTCCTTCAGTAAATTCGTCAACGAACCTTAACCTTCGTCAATGAAATTCAGAACAGCCCAAAACCTTTGCTCGGTATTTTCTCGTCGACGAAATGAGACCTCGTCGACGAGATCCTGAAGACATTCGTCGACGAGATCCTGAAGACATTCGTCGATGAGATCCTGAAGACACTCGTCGACGAAGTCTACGGCCTCCTTCTGTTTCTGTTTCCATTTCTCTCCCTCTTATTATTAAAATACCATTATTCTTTGGGTCACTACACTTATAGCCTACTCAAGATGTGAAAGCTGAGGCACCCCTCGAAATAGACTTAGTTCATGGACTACTGTTCAAGCTCAATTCACATGGGTGGTATGAAGACAACAAAAAAAGTGTAATGATTGTCCTAATTGACCATGAAAAGAAAGAAATTGAAAAATGAGCAGAAAAAAAACAAAGAAAAAAAAATAGAAATGCACCATAATGGGGTGAAAGATTAATACTTGTTCCACACAACTACAACAAAAAGTTAGGAACACGACACATGTTCTCCACATATGAAGACTCCTCAACCGCTTAATGCCTTAAAAATATTCACGTCTGGTTTGTGAATAAATTGATTTAGGGTGGTCTTGGTTGCATATGGCAAGTAGATGAGAAGATGTTAGGGTGAAGGACCCGACACCTCACAAATAGGCTGGATCCTTTTCAGACTAGTCCACTTTGTACATTCAGCGTTGTTCCTTGCAATATGTGGGATGTTTGATCATGATATTCCTTTTCACATATGACGAGTGAACTCATCCTTTTTAAGTTTTTTTAAGGGTATACCAGTTAGGCCGAGTCAAAACGACCTTTCTGTGGGTATCCACAGATATCCTGGGTGTAACGAGTCATACACATCACACATGCCTCGAGATTTCTCCAATTTATGTGAGTATACTATTCTTAATGGCTATATAATGATGAAACTTGCATGAACGACTTTCTTTAGAGTTGCGTGAATTGTTAATTTTCAATTGAATTTTAATTAAAGTCTTGAACTTTTAAATTTTTGTTGGGTTATTGTTATTAAATTCAATTTATTTTTTCTCTCTTCTTAGTTAATATCATTACTAGAGTTAATTTTGGTTGGGTTATTTTTCATTGTTAAAGTCCGAGTTGATCTCTTAAAAAATCTTTTTTAGGATTTAAATTTTGTTGGGTTCTATTTATCTTAAGTTTAGTTTATTTAAATTCTAAATTTTTATTGTATTTTAGTTCATTATTTAAGTCAAAGAGTCAAGTTTGTTTCTTTTGTTGGATCTGGTTTAATCGTCACTTAAGTTCTTGATTGTGTTAAAGTTTTTTTGTTTTTTTGTTTTTTTGTTTTTTTTGTGTTTGATTGAGGTTGTTAGAGTTGCATGCTCAAGTTACGTAGTAAAGTTATCGTCTTTAGGCTTTTTGTCCGAAGTTTCAAATGTGGGATTTATTTCTTACCTAAATGATTAAATGTAGGATTATGTTGGTATTTAATTTTGTTATCATGTATTTCATTGTGTCCGTTTCCCATTTCTTGTCGTTAATTTAGTGTGTGTTAGGTTCATAAGTTAAATTTCATGTTATTTTAATTTCGTCACAAAATCTCAAAAATCCCTAGGAACTGAATCTGAACTGTATTTAGTAAATTTTTCTTTTCTTAATTTCTTTTGGAATTACACAAAATTTGGAATTAAACTGCATTCCTTGAGGAGACGATCTGACCCTTATACTAATTATTATACGACTGGACTCCTATACTTGGGATAGCCTTTGTGCTGTTCATTTTTAGAGTGAGTCATGTATCAATCAACGTACTCCCTTAAAAAGTTTCTACAAGTTTTCAATCAACGTACTCCCTTTATTCAAGGTTTCCACAATTCTCAATCATAAGTTAATTTCCACAAATTAAATAAGCATCCACGCAGTTTATATATGCAAAAAATTAAAAAGAATAGGGAATAGAGTGACACCAAGATTTTTACGAGGTTCAACTATGCCCGCCTATGTCCTCGTCTTAGGTATACCACCCAAAGATTTCACTATACCACTCCTTTAACCAAATGGAGCAAACCGTTTACACACTCCTTCAAGTAGGATGGAGCACTCCTCTCCAAGCGATACCCCATGTTTGGTAATCCAACGATTCAACAATCCTAAATCGTAAAAAACAACAAAAACAAGAACAATTCTTGTGTACAAAGATCACTCTGAAAATAAAGCTGATTAGTACAAGTTATAGCACAACTAATATACTTCAATTTAAAATATCAATAAAGAATTGAATTGAAGCTCAAAAAATTTATCACCAGGATCTTCTTTCTTTGATTGAAAAACTTAGTATATGTGCGCAAAGATCAGTGAGAATAGATCAGCAAGAACTCAATAAAACTTCAGCAACTATGTGAGCAAGAAGGCTTTTGAAAAGTATGAGAATTATAGCTTTGATTGCTGATATTAAATCTTGGTGTCTGAAATCTCTTGGTTTTCCATCTACTTATAGAGTTAAAAAGCATCTATTTCATGTTCCCCAAGTTTCTTTGAGTGTTTTCCAAGTTTTTACAAAGTTTGGGATCCAAGAAATCTATTTTGGAAACTTTTCTTCACTGTTTAAAAATAGCTGTTACAAAATTCAGTCGACTAGACTTTGAATTTCAGAGAAATTCCAAAGCCAAAATGGGGTTAGTCGCCTGGACTCTCAGGGATCAGTCGACTGAGCCTATTATGTCTTTCCAAATTTTATTTAGCATAAATTGTTAGTTGTCTGGACTTAAATGGGTCAGTCACCTGAATAGTTAAAAATTCATGCTTTTATATTTTTGTTTCAAAAAACTTTTGTGAGCTTTTACTTGCCAAATTACTTTGAGTCTTTTGAAAACATTTTCTGAGGTTTTTCAAAATTTGGTCCCTAAGTCAATCATTAATCCTAATGAGCTTCAAAGCATCCATATTGACTTTTAATTGAAGTACTTACATAAGACTTTCTTAAGATTTAAAAACAATCCAAGTGTGAAGTCTTCATGTATGTCTTTTCGTTGAGAGTATCTTGACCTTGAGGTTCAATACTCTTTAAGCTTGCATCAAATTTGTCTATCTTTGATTGTTTAAGCTTTCTTTTGACCACTTGTTCTTGGAATGTAGTCTTTCAATTCAGCTTGTGATCATTTGATCTTGATTCCTTTCAATCCTTAAACCCTGGAAACATTTATGGTAGAATTCTCTTCAGATTGTCAAGCTATCCCAATCAGGCTTGGAGAAAAATCTAGTATTGCCAATCAATTAATTGAAGGTTTGAGAGTATGTGTGCAGCAATCACTCTTTCTTGCAATTAATTGCATTCTAAGAAATTCTTCTCCTGTGCCTTAGTAACGATACTATCTCACCCTTCCCCACCTCTTTGCTCTTTTTGTGGAGTTAACTACTTTGTTATCTATGAACAGCCCTAGATTTATCTTCCTTCAGTGAAGTTTGTACATGAGAGATTCACTGATCATAACAGTAATGACCCAAAAATTATGCCATTTTTTTTTATATTTATAAACGCATAAACTACTCTGATATCCCTGCTATGGTATCTCAGGCCTGAGAAGGGCACTGAGGTATTCCTATACATAATAGACACACCTATGCAGTGGAAGAACATAAGTCATACAACCATATATAAACATACAATACCATAATTTAGTGTTTCCAAACCATAGTTACATTTTTACATCTCTCACCAGAACCATCTATCCCAAAACACAACGCTCCATACACACTTACCCTATAAGCAGGGCAATCAAGAGGTCACTCTATTTGCGAGCCTGATCTGCTCGCCTAACTGGCTCACCTGAAAAATGTTAAAGTAATGGGGTAAGACAACGCTCAGTAAGTGGAAATATGCTTTTACTAGTGTGTGGCAACCAAGTTGCATAACTATTATAATAACATCTGAAATTGTATAAAATGATAAATCTGTACAAAGTATACCATACATTCATCGTAGTTTAAAATATAACTGTATCATCTGATTTTCTACTCTTCATACTTCTAATATCATACTATATTTATCAAATGTTGTAATTCTATATACATATACATAACTGTGCTTTTCCCTGGAAATTTGTATGTCATCATTTGACCCCTCATGACCGGGTTGTGCGGCCCGTAGGTGGGACTTAACTCTGGTTGGCCTACCAGGTAAGTCACTGTACTCTACCCTTCCTCAGCCTGGCCAAACTACATCCACTCCTAAGCAAGAAATTGGAAAATCTACCTCGTCAAACCAGCCCCCCTCAACCTAGAAACTGGGGAGCTGCATCCACTCCGGGCGCGGTTGACAGCACCCACACACTATTTGAGATATGTGGTTGCACTCTGTTCTGTAAATAGCAACAGTAGCGTGCTCTGTTATCTGTATTTGTCTATAATATTTCATCAGGGATCTGATACTATATATATATATACTATAACCTTTCTACTGTTTTCATCATGTTTCCAAAATAACCATAACACTGTAATTCTACTGTATATACTGTGATATCTGTATCACATATCTGTAGTAATTGTCTGTAATAACTGTATATCTGTTTGTATACTCTGTCTGTATAATCTATAAATCTGAGTGTTATGGAATTAGGAAACATAGTATTCTATAATTACTGTAATATACTGATCTGAATAAAAGTTGTAATATGTTGATCTGAGTAAAAATTGTAATACTTGTTTGATAAATATCTGTCCATATTTGTATATACTGTAAATTATGATATGTTGGGAAAAAATATATATAAATTCTATATCAAGTAAACATCCACTTAGGTCACACAAATATTAAAACACATAATCTGTAAAATTGGATAATAAACTGGTATAAATATAAATATACATAAAATTTCTGGTATCTTTGCTAAAATTTCCTAGCATAGCATATTTCCCTTACCTGATTTCTGAAAAAGCCTCTTCTTCTGTATCTGGTCCCACACCTGCAGGGTTCCCCACTCAACATCCTGAAAACCACTTCTCCAAGAACAAAACATCAGTATTTCTCCATGTACTACATTTGCTATAACTATAGGAAAGGAAAATACTAAATAAAATGTCTTACCCTGAAATTGGGATACAGTTCAAATCACTTCCACCAACGATCCACTCCGGTAGATTTGTAGAGAACTTTCCTAAGAGTGTCGTGGTGGCCTCAAATCGTCGATCCGGTGAGAAATGGAGCCGAGATCGAAGAGAGAAGGGGAGAGGAACGTTTTAAAGAGAGAGAAAACTTTCTTGAGCAAGTTTCTGCAGAAAAATCCAGATTTTAACTATTTATAACCCCAGATTCGTCGACAAATCCCTAAAGAAAGCTCGTCAACGAACATAAACCCCTCGTTGCCAAATTTCAGACTGCAAAAAATGCCCTTCTCGGTATCTTCTCATCGATGAGACATATCCTAGTCGACGAGACCCTCATGTTTTATCGTCGACGAGGCCCTGTTTAATTTTCAATTTTAATTCCTTTTCTCTCCTTCTCCTATTATTAAATTATGAAAATTATCCGGGTCTCTACATTCTCCCCTACTTATAAAATTTCATCCTCGAAATTTACTATCTATGTTGAACATCATCTATACAATCTACCATCCCATAGAGGAAAATGGTCTACTTATTTTATTACTTATCCTCACTTATGGCAGAGGAATACCGTTGTTACATTCCAGGTTCTGGGAGATTACAAATATATTCAAAAAGAAAAATTTTCCCAAAACTAAAATACTACCTACCCTATAACCTAAAGTACAACATAAATATCACTCTATACTAAGCAAATTTTATCTTTATCTAACTATACTAACCAATACTATAATTCATTAAATAAGTGTGGGAATTTCTACTTAATTTCTTCTTCAAGCTCTCACGAAACTTCTTCTATAGCATGGTTTTCCCACAAGACTTTTACTAGCTGAATTTCTTTGGTGCGCAATTCTTGTGTCTTCCTGTCCAAAATCTGTACTTGTGCTTCTTCATAAACTAATGAATCTTTAAGTTCTATTTCTGCATAACTGATAATGTGATACGGGTCTGAGACGTATTTCCTCAACATGGAAACATGGAATACGTCATGTATCTTGGACAAAGCTGGTGGCAGAGCTAGCCTATAGGCTACTGACTCCACTTTCTCCAGTATCTCAAAAGGGTCAATAAACCTAGGGCTCATCTTGCCCTTCTTCCCAAATCTGATAACCCCTCTCAGAGGAGCTACCTTCAAGAATACCCGATCTCCTACATCAAACTCTAATCCCCAAGAATGTGTGTCTGCGTAGCTTTTCTGCCAACTCTGCGCGGTACTGATTCTTTCTTTAATTAGTCGGACCTTATCATACGCCTGTTGTACTATCTCTAGTCCCAAAACTCGCCTCTCACCTACTTCATCCCAGAAAGATGAAAATGACACCTTCTACCATACAGTGCTTCATAAGGTGCCATGTCGATACTAACCTGATAACTGTTATTGTAAGCAAACTCAACTAACGGCATAAATTGGGTCCAGCTACCCCCAAAATCTAACACGCACGCCCGAAGCATATCTTCTAATATCTGAATTGTTCTCTCAGTCAGACCATCTGTCCGGGGATGGAAAGCAGTGCTGAATGCTAGCTGTGTACCCATAGCCTTTTGAAAATTTTCTAAAATCGTGAAGTAAACCAAGGATCTCGGTCTGAGACTATGGATACTGGTACACCGTGGACACCAACTATTTCTTGAACGTATATTTCTGCCAATCTGTCCATAGAGTAACTGACCTTAATCAGGATGAAATGAGCTGTCTTCATCAGAAGGTCAACAATCACCCAAATAGCATTCAGTCCCTGTCGTACTGGTGGTAACCCAGTAATAAAATCCATAGAGACGTGATCCCACTTCCACTCTGGAATAAAAGTGGTTGTAACTGCCCTGCTAGTCTCCAGTGTTCAACCTTAACGTACTAGCACGTCAAACACTACTGTACAAATTCAAAAATTTCCCTTTTCATTCCACTCCACCAAAAATACTCTCGCAAATCCTTATACATTTTAGTACTGTCAGAATGGACTGTGTATAGTGATCTGTGAGCCTATTGTAAAATCGTCCTTCTAATATCACTATCTGCATGCACACACAACCTGGTGCGAAATCTTAGAGCTCCATCATCAGAAATGTTAAACTCCTCTCCCTGACCACCCCGTACTCTGGCTATTACTTCTGCTAACTCTGCGTCATTACCCTGAGCGACTTTAATCTTCTCATATAACATAGGTTGTACAACCAGACTAGCAATAATTGCCTGAGAATTAGCCTCTACCAACTCTATGCCAAGTCTCTCCAAATCCATTAGAATCGGATACTGAATCTCTATAATTGTCAGTACTGGTCCTACTGATTTCTAGGTTAGAGCATCTGCTACCACATTCGCCTTCCCTGGGTGGTAACTAATAGTGCAGTCATAGTCTTTAATAAGTTTTAGCCACCTTATTTGCCTCATATTTAGCTCTTTCTGGGTAAAGAAATATTTTTAGCTTTTGTGATCCGTGAAGATTTCACACTTTCCACCATATAAGTAATGCATCCAGATCTTGAGAGCGTACACCACTACAGTTAACTCCAAATCATGCACAGGATAGTTTTTCTTATATTCCTTAAGCTGTCTAGAAGCATACATGATAACCCTACCATGTTGCATCAACACACATCCAAGACCCTTCAACGACACATCACTATATATCACAAACCCATCCTCCCCTGATGGAATAGCTAGTACCGGAGCTGAAACTAACCGCCGCTTTAATTCCTAAAAACTCTGCTCACAATCATCGGTCCAATCAAGCATCACATTTTTCTCCGTAAGTCGTGTTAATGGACCTAATAAACTGGAGAAATCATGTACAAAGCGTTGGTAATAACCTGCCAATCCTAGAAAGCCCCTAACCTCCTGGACATTTCCTGGCCTTTCCCAACTCATCACTACCTCTATCTTACTCGGATCAACTGATACACCTGCTTTAGAGATCACATGGTTGAGTAAAGAAACCTGCCTTAACCAGAACTCACATTTCTTAAATTTTGCGTACAATTTTCTTTCTCTCAATATTTGCAACACCAACCTCAAATGATGCTCATGCTCCTCAAAACTTCTCGAGTAGATCAGTATATCATCAATGAACACAACCACAAACTAGTCCAAATATTGATGGAACACTCCGTTCATTAAATCCATAAATACTGCTGGTGCATTAGTTAACCCAAATGGAATCACTAGGAACTTGTAATGCCCATATATCGTTCAAAATGTTGTTTTCAGAATGTCTTCCGCTCGAACTTTCACCTGATGATAACCCGATCGCAGGTCAATTTTAGAGTATACCCGGGTCCCCTAGAGCTGATCAAACAAATCATCAATCCTAGGGAGAGGATATTTATTCTTGACTGTCAATTTGTTTATTTCCCTATAATCAATACACAACCTCATGGTTCCGTCTTTCTTTTTCACGAACAAAACTAGTGCTCCCTAGGGCGACATACTGGACCTGATAAATCCTTTGTCCAGTAATTCCTGTAACTGATCTTTCAATTCAACTGAAATCATGCGGTATGGTGCCTTAGATACTGGTGCTGACCCCGGTAGAAAATCCACAGTAATTTCAACTTCATAGTCTGGTAGTAAACCAGGTAATTCCTTCGGAAAAACATCTAGAAATTATCTCACTACTGATATATCACCTTGTTTTAGTTCTTCTTTTGGCAATTCTTTTATGTAAGCAACAAATCCCTGGCAGCTATCTTGTAGTAGTCTCCTCACCTAAATAGCCGACACAAGCTATGGTGAGGCACGAACGCGTGAACCCACAAATCTGTATTATTGCTCATCCGAGGATCTGAAAATCACTTCTTTTTTATGGCAATCTATGCTGGCGTGATGAGTTGCTAGCCAATTCATACCTAGTATATCAACAAACCCTTACATATCTAGAACCTCAAGATCAGCTGGTAGTACTCTCTCCTGAATATTTACTGGAAAGTTCCGAAGCACCTGCTTACATCTTACCACAGATCTCGTCGGCGTACCCATGAATAGCTCTACATCTAATAGCTGTGTCTCTACCCCAGTTACTCTGACATACCCCGTCGATATAAAGGAATGGGTGGCACATGTATCAAATAAAACAATAACTTTATATGGTAAAGCAATAAGGATACCTGTGACTATGTCTCCAGTCGTCTCGGCGTCACCCGGCATCAACGAATAGACCCTTGCCGACGTAGTGTTTCTCTACTAACCTCCACGAGGTTCCTGGTAACCACCCTAAACTAGTCTAAGAGCTGGTATATAATTCGACAGCATCTGACATGTACAAGTCATATGACCAGGTCTCCCACAATGGTAGCAAACATTCTCCCCCAGCCGGCACTCGCCTGGATGTCTCTGTCTACACCTGGGGTAGGTGGTGTGAGGCTGTCCACCTTGAAATCCACTGTGCTCTACCATCTTCCTCTGACCCCCACCAGATCTACCTCCTCTCCAAGGGCCTCGGCTGGACCCCACCTAAAAACTCGAGTGTGCGGTCCTTTTCTTATGGTTTTGTACCTCAGTCTCTCTCGGCAAACTCTCCTCTGCTATAATGGCCCTGTCAACCAACTCTGAGAAGTCTTGTATTCTTAGTACTTCTACTTGCCTATAAATATCTCACCTTAGATTTCTCTCAAACATTCTAACATTCTTAACTTCATTTGGAACAATATAGGGGCACAAATGCGATAATTTGATAAATTTCATCGCGTACTGCTGGACTATCATCAAACCCTGGGACAAACTCAAAAACTCTTGTACTCTAGCCTCTCTGACCGAGGCAGGATAGTATCTATCAAAGAATATGTCCCTGAATCTAACCCAGATCATCAGCACTAGAATAGCTCTCTGCTCCTCCAATAGTCTAGTGGTTGTTCACCATCTCTCGGCCTCCCCTGTCAGCTTGTACGTAGCATAAAGGACCCTCTGCTCATCGGTGCAGTGAAGCACCATCAAAATCTCCTCTATCTCCTGCACCCAATTTTGTGCAACTGTAGGATCAGCCGCTCCTGAAAATGCTGCCGGGTTCATCTTCATAAATTTCTCTATCGTACACCCCTGAGCTGGAGATGGACCTCCCTGCTCCCTGGAACTCCGAGCAATCTCAGCCATAACTTGCTGAGCCACACTACGTAGCACAACATCTGAATCCCCACCTCCTACACCAGAAGGCCTGGCTCCATCATCCCCACTAGCGTGCGCGCTACTACCTCTTGGGTTCATCCTGCAATATTATCAAATTATTCAAAGTATCTGAATCCTACAATACTATACTAACTAAAATACCCCTAACCTCTCATTACTAATTTAAGGTTGAGTCCTACCATATGAAAATAGAAATCATTGATAGTTTACTATGGTTTTCCTAGAATCGTCACCCTAGGAAAATCACGGAAACCACCCCGAAATTCAACCTCCACACTGCAAAACAAAACCCTAAAATCTCATCCTAATTTCCCCATATCAACTTCACCAATACTCTGTTCAACTCTTCTTAAGACTCCATTCCTAAATTCTAGTATTGTTTTCCACTGTACTCTAGAGTTTATAGAACCTAGAAACCTAGGCTCTGATACCAAACTATAACGACCCGTTTTTTTTTTTTTGTATTTATAAATGCATAAACTACTCTGATATCCCTGCTATGGTATCTCAGGCCTGAGAAGGGCACTGAGGTATTCCTGTACATAATAGACACACCTATGCAGCGGAAGAACATAAGTCATACAACCATATATAAACATACAATACTAGAATTCAGTGTTTCCAAACCATTGTTACATTTTTACATCTCTCACCAGCACCATCTATCCCAAAACACAACGCTCCATACACACTTACCCTATAAGCAGGGCAATCAAGAGGTCACTCTATTTGCGAGCCTGATCTGCTCGCCTGAAGAATGTTAAAGTAATGGGGTGAGACGACGCTCAGTAAGTAGAAATATACTATTACTAGTGTGTGGCGACCAATTTGCATAACTATTATAATAACATATGAAACTATATAAAATGATAAATCTGTACAAAGTATACCGTACATTCATCCTAGTTTAAAATATAACTGTATCATCTGATTTTCTACTTTTCATACTTCTAATATCATACTATATTTATCAAACACTATAATTATGTATACATATACATAACTATGCTTTTCCCTGGAAATATGTATGTCATGACTTGACCCCTCATGATTAGGTTGTGCAGCCCGTAGGTGGGACGTAACTCTGGTTGGCCTACCAGGTACGTCATTGTACTCTACCTTTCCTTAGCCCGGCCAAACTGCATCTACTCCTAAGCACGGAACTGTTAAAAGTACCTCGTCAAACCGAGCCCCTTCAACCCAGAAATTGGGAAGCTGCATCAACTCCAGGCGCGTTTGATGATACCCACACACTATCTGAGATATGTGGTTGCACTCTATTCTGTAAATAGCAACGGTATCGTGCTCTATTATCTGTATCTATCTGTAATATTTCATCAGGGATCTGATACTGTATATATATTATTATTATTATAATCTTTATACTGTTTTGATTATGTTTACAAAATAACCATAACACTGTAATTCTGTACTGTATATACTGTGATATCTGTATCACATATCTGTAGTGAATGTCTGCAATAACTGTATATTTGTCTATATACTCTTTCTATATAATCTATAAATCTGAGTGTTATGGTATTAGGAAACATGGTGTTCTGTAATTACTATAATATACTGATCTGAATAAAATATGTAATATGCTGATCTGAGTAAAAACTATAATACTTGTTTGATAAATATCTGTCCACATCTATATATACTATAAATCATGATATGCTGGGAAAAACTATATAAATTCTATATCAGGTAAACATCCACTTAGGCCACACAAATATTAAAACTCATAATCTGTAAAACTGGATAATAAACTGGTATAAATATAAATATACATAAAATTTATGGTTTGCTAAAATTTCCTAACATAACATATTTCACTTACGTGATTTCTGAAAAAGCCTCCTCTTCTGTATTTAGTCCCACACCCACAGGATTCCCCACTCAACACCCTGAAACCACGTCTCTCAAAACAAAACATCAGTATTTCTCCATGTACTACATTTGCTATAACTATGGGAAAGGCAAATACTAAATAAAATGTCTTACACTGAAATTGGGATGGAGTTCAAATCACTTCCACCAACGTTCCACTCCGGTAGATTTGCAGAGAACTTTCCTAGGAGCGTCTTGGTGGCCTCAGATCATCGATTCGGCGAGAAATGAAGCCGAGATCGAAGAGAGAAGGGGATAGGAACATTATAGAGAGAGAAAGAACACTTTCCTGTGCAAGTTTCTATAGAAAAATTCAGTTTTTAGCTATTTATAACCTCGGATTCGTCGATAAGACACGTCATCTCGTTGACGAGTCCCTGAAGAAAGTTCATCCGCGAACATGAACCCCTTATCACCGAATTTCAAACTACAAGAAACCCCCTTCTCGGTATCTTCTCGTCGACGAGACATATCCTCATTGACGAGACCCTCATGTTTTATTGTCGACGAATACCCTGTGTTCATCGATGAGACAGTGTTTAATTTTCAATTTTAATTCCTTTTCTCTCCTTCTCCTATTATTAAATTATGAAAATTATCCGAGTCTCTACAATAACACTCTTTTCAACCTATTTGGTAGCGCGTTAGGTAATTTAGGATATATATTTTTTTTCTTTGGGGTAAGAGCAGTGAATGATGAGTTGAGGCAAATGTGACCTAGAACACATGTTTTAGTTCATGCAATGGGAACAAGATCACTGTACAACATATATGTTGTAAATGTAGAACAATTAAGGTATACTTGTACACATATGTTGGTGAAAATATGTGATGGCAGTTTTCAAGAGGATGTTAAGGTGTTCCTAAATCTAGAAAATATTTTCTTATGTGAAACATGTTAATAATGACTAAAGATAGAGATATAATGTGATAGTCCTCCACTTTTAACTTATAAAAAATACTTGACGTAAATGGGATGCTGGTATTTGGATGGATCATTTCAACCCACTTTGAATCCCTATGTTGGAAAAGATGATGAATGGATCATTGGGTCCTAAATTCAATTGTGCTTTGTTAATTAGTTGTCTATTATGTGCGTTTAGTTTGCTTGTAGGATCATTCTTTTGGGGTTAGTTTGTAATATTTGCATATTTTAGAGGAGTGTTTGTAATTTCATGTGTTAGTGACTTTGTTATAAATAGTGTGTGAAAGCCACGTAGGAGTAGTTCCCAATGAATTCAGATTGAAAGTGATGTGTCTTTTTGTAACGCCCCAGACCCGCCACGTGGGGCCCAAAGTGTTATGAGAACGACACGCATCTCTGATACCATTAACGCTGCGGAAAATAATAATAAAATACCTCGAATATATAATACCAGAGTTCTATAATTATACATCATCAAACTCATTCTACACATCCACGTTCTCTATATTACCAAAACATGGAAGAAATATAATAAAACATAAAAACTAAAATATAATCATTTAAGTCTCACTCACAAAACTACCCTGCCTTGGAGCTATTTAAGCTCAATCACCTGGATAACCTGAAAAATTTAGAACATTGACAGGGTGAGACACCTCTCAGTAAGGAAGAAATAGTTTATAACAGTGTGTAGCTGAAATGTTTAATATACAATTAAAATATCCATCCAAAATGCATTCACGATCCACAATTAACCCATAACCACACAAAGTTAACATCTTTGCCAACCAATCATGTACCCACAATCATCAATATTTTACTGGTTATTCTCGAGAATAGAGAAATCTATCCCCATATAAGTAGTTTCCCTCTGCTCTAGTGCTAAAACCAGGGCACTCACCTTTCTCAGTAAGACCTCAGGTTATGTATCTAGGTAAAGTTAGCGAGAATAGGGAAGATCACCTGCCCATACAAGTGGTTTCCCTCTACTCTAGTACCCACCAATAATTACCAGAGTACTCATCTTTCTCAGCAAGCCCTCGGGTGGAGTAATTTACTTTACCCAAAATACTTAATTAATTAAAGTCACACATACACCCATATCACAATCAATCCACATAGGATATTCATACAGTTCCAATTTTTACCCACATAGGGTCTCTATTCACATATCATGTAATCGTCCACACAGGACCCTAACAAATCACAGCACAGATGTCCACACAGGACTAACCAAATCACAGCATAAATGTCCACACGGGACTAACTAAATCACAACATCAATGTCCAAACAGGATTGGTCCACACAAGACTAACCAAATCACAGCATAATTTTCCACACGGGACTAATCAAATCACAACATAAATGTCCACACAGGACTGGTCCACACAGGACTAATCAAATCACAGCATGAATGTCTACATAGGACTGGTCCACACAGGACTAATCAAATCACAGCATAAATGTCCACACTAGACTGAAGACAACACTTCATTCATAGTAAATAGGTAAACAACCTCCTCATACCACTGCCAATGTTTACCTCCCAATATAATCGTCCATATAACGCCCTCCTCATACCACTGCCAACGTTATATGACGGTTATACTAGGAATGATATAATGACCTCCTCATACCACTGCCAACGTTATACCATAATTTACATGAATCACATCCCAAATCAATAAACAACCAATCATTTAACATATCCATAATTCTACCACAATATACACCACATCAGCATATTCAACCAGCCAGAATTCACAATCAAACAATATTCGCATTCTCAGTAATTCCTCATTCCACATTGTCCACAAACATTTAATTGTCAAAATGGTTTCAACCACACGATTTTTCCCAATATAATTTACTTATCTAAAAACAACATTTTCAATACCAGCAAGGTTTAGAAAATTATACCGGTATATATATATAGAATTTCATACGCAAAACTAGTCATTTAAAATTATTAAAAAGCTATTATAAAATATTTCCCCTCACCTACTCCTCGAAATTCAACCCAAAATCAACAAAACGAGACCCTGTAATTCAAAGTTCCAAAATTTTCAAATCTTAGTAAAACATCCTTATAATACTTCCTAGGCTCCAAATGACAATATTTACTAAGGAAACTCCAAAATAACTCATTTACCTTGTTTTTGGGATGTTTCCCAAACTTCTCAAATCAAAGATCCACTCCGCCTATATTGCAGAGAATCTTCCCAAGAGTCTCATGGTAACTTTCGATCGTCGAACCGAGCTAAATTTGGCCCGGAATCGAAGAGAGAAGGTGGTATGGCCGAATTTTTAGAGAGAGAAGGAGAACATGTAGAAAATTCGCGCTAAAATGAAAAGAATCCACTATTTATACGCAAGGATTCATCGACGAGACACGTGGACTTGTCGACGAGACACGTGGACTTGTCGACAAGTTCTAGTACACAGTTCGGCGACGAAACAACCAACTCGTCGATGAATTTTAGTTATGCAGAAAACCCCTCTCAGTATTTCCTTGTCGACGAGACACGTATCTTCGTCGATGAGCCAAGATAGAACACTCGTCGATGAGATCGATTTGCTCATCGACGAATGTTTGCTGCCACCTTTTTGAACTTATTCTTTCTCCCCTTCTATTTTCCTTACTATCTCAATTTATTTAAAATTTCTCGGGTTGTTACACTTTTGTACCGACCTAAAGAATAATGATATTTAAATAATAAAAAGGGAGGAAAATGGAAACAGAAATAGAAGGAGGCAATTCGTCGACGACATTGCATTTTGAATATAATAACCCAAGAAATTTTCCAAGCACTCGTTGACGAACACAGGGATTCGTTGACGAGGGTTCTTCAGGATCTCGTCGATGAGGTCCCATCTCGTTGATGAGAAGATACCGAGAGAGGATTTTTGGGAAGTCTGAAATTCATCGACGAGGGTGCAGATTTGTCGACGAACTTTCTATAGAACTCGTCGATGAGGTGACGTGGCTCGTCGACGAATCTCGCAGTATAAATAACCCTAAACATGGTTTAATCGCAGAAAAATCAATGCACATCTTCCCCTCTCTCTCTTCTACAGCCTCTCCTCCATCTCTCTTCGATTTTGGCCCTGTCAGTCGCTGGATCAACGATTTGAGGCCACCACGACGCTCTTGGCGAAGTTCTCTCCAAGTTTACTGGAGCAGATCGTCGATGGGATCAAGTTAAATTTCTTCCCAGAATTAGGGTAAGGCCTTTTACTCAGTTTTTGGCCTTCTAGCAGTTGTAGAAAATGACGGAGACAAAGAAATAATAATGTTTTGTTCTGGTGAATATGGTTTTCAGGGAGTTGAATAAGAATCCCTGCGGGTGTTGGACCAGTATACCACAGGGGCTTTCCAATAGTCAGGTAAGGGAAACAAGTTATACTAGGAAACTTCATTATGATTTCAGTACAAAATATAGGTTGTTATCAAATTATTATTTAAATTATATATACGGTTTTTAGAGCATGATTATGATAATATTTATTAGTGTGGCTTGAGTTAATTAGAGTACAATATCGTATTTATACAAACTATGAATACCATGTTTACGGTTTATGGACAGAAAATACCATGATATTTACATGCTTATAGAATAAAGGACTTTCAGTATGCAGCATACTCAACAATATATATTTTCAGTAATTTCAGAATAATCAGTTTTTTTCAGTACCATAACACCCCAATATTTAGTTATATAGATAATAGTTCAATTATACAGAAATCATATTTTCAGTCAGTTAATTTAGAATTTCAGATAAATTCTATGGGTTTATGGTTATTTTAGAAACTACAGCAAAAATAGTATATTACATATATCAGTTACCTATATAGTATCAAACCCTGATAGATCAGACAGCAGAGCACGGTACCGTAACTACATATATTCAGTTCAGAGTGCAACCACTTTACTCAGATAGTAAGTGGTATAAGATCGATCGTGCTCACATCGGGACGGGCTCTCCATCAGATATGGATTGAGGGGGCCGATCAGACTGTCGGAGTTCACTTGACTTACCTTAGTTGGCCAGCTAGGATAGGTCCCGCCTTCGGGCCGCACAACCCTATTATGAGGGGTTAAATCATGACATACAACCATCCAGGGAAAGTTTCTCAAATATTATAAGTATAAGTAGATTTCCAGAAATAGTAGTAGTATTATGAAAAGTAAATTTATATAGTTTTAATATATGTTCCTTATACCAGCATTTACAGTTCCAGTTATTCATGATATTATTTTTAAAACAGATTATAAATACAGAAATATAACTCAGTAGCCACACACTAGTAATAGCATGTTTCGTCTTACTGAGCATTGGCTCATTCCAGTGTTGAATTATTTTTTAGGTGAACCAGTTAGGCGAGCGGAGCAGGCTCGTAGGTAGAGGGGCTGTTGTACTGCCCTTTTGAGAGTGAGTATTATTTTTGAGTGGCATGTTTTGTAAACCTTGGGTATCTGTAAGGGTAGTTTTTGAGAGAACATCAATGTTTATATATTGTGGGATGAATTGACACTCTAGTATTGTATTATATGTGGTTTTATTTTATATGATTGGTCTTCCGCTGTTTAGGTTAATGATTGAATTTAAAACTAGGGAAAGATATTTTATTTTAGTAGCAGGTCGTTTCACTTTTCCCCCTTGTATCTGCTTTGTTCTCTCTTCTTCCTCCTCCTCCTCCTCTCTCTCCCCTATATTATCTCGTGGTTGCAGATCCTTGATGATTTCCTACATCATTTGGTATCAAAGCCCAACCATGATCAAATAATTCTTCCATTTTCAATCCCCCCCCCCCCCTCACTCTTCTTCTCTTTCTTTCTTTCTTCCTCCTCCTTTTCCTTTCTATTCTGAGCTGATCCTAAAATCCCTACTGTCATCTTATTGTGTAAATCTGCTTCTTTTTCTAACTCTGTTGTCAGGTTTCATCATTTTATGACCCTATAATGCACACAACGTTTTATAATTGGGAAAATACTGAGGGCTACAACTTGTGATATTGTGAATTCATGTGATAGCAAAATAAAGTAAGAGCTCATAGTTCATTTTCTCCTCTTTTATAGACTCATGATAGTCAATGGACAAGAAAAATAACATTTCACTTCTAGACCATGCATGGTACACGCTGCATTTCATATTCTCTAATGAATACAAGTTTAAACTCAATTAATGAAAAAGAGACTATATAGCAAATCTTTCATGTATTTATTTGCTTTTTTTTATTTATTTATATGCACATTAATTGCTTTATTATTATAAATTTTATATTTGCAAATATAATTGTAGTACTTGTTTTTTCAAATTCACCTCAAGGAGATCAAAATAGAAAAGTTGACAACTTTGCAATGCAAAATATACGCAACAAGGACTTTAATAATGTTATCCTTTCATTGTGTTGGTTTTTAGAAGAGTTTGTCGAGACGGATCCTTTTACTAATATTATATTTAAATTACCATTAACTATTAATAAAAATATTTATTATTTTCAAAAGTAGTAATAATATTAATAAATTAAATTTATTATTTTCAAGGTTATGAGTCATGAACTAAAAATGTCATTTGTTCAATTCACTGTATTGTCAAATTTCTTTAAATAGATAGTGACTTATTAGGCTACATATCTTAAAATAGATAATCAGCTTAAAGTTGGCTACCGTCTCTTAACTTCTCATGACTATAGCTATTTTTATATAAATTTAGGACGAAATATGATTTATTGTTAAAATTTATGAACGTGCTTCAATCGGAGCCATTTATAATTAACAGAGAAGTGTTATCCTTCATTCAGAATAAATGGGATCGCTTAGTGAAATTGGGTCTTCTCATGCCTAACTTCCTCTAATCTAGGGGTTGGTTTTAGCTATCGAAGGTTTGGTTCAAGTAATTTATAGTTTAGTTCAGTTTGGTTTTGGTAATTTCGGGTATTTGATTTTTGGCTCGATTATGGGTAATTTGTATTTTGGTTGACTCGAGTGAGTTAACCCACTAGGTCAGTTATGTGTTGACTCGAGTGAGTGGGTTAACCCATTGGCTTGGCTCCGGATTAATTGGGTTTAAAATTGGGCCCTAATTTAAATTTTAAAAATGGACCTTGGTTTTGATTTTAAAAATGGGACTGGTTTTTGAAATTGGTCCCAAGACCCAACGATTTTTTTAAAATGGGGGTGATTTTTTTTATAAAAAAAAATAGGGCCCAAGGCCCTTTGGATTTTAAAAAATGGGGCTGGTTTTCTAAAATTGGGCCCTAGGTTCTTCGGGTTTTAAAAATGATGGGGCTGGTTTTCTTAGATTGGGCCCTGGTCCTTTGAGTTTTTAAAAATGGGGTGATTTTTAAAATTGGGCCCAGGGCCCTTTGGGTTTTAAAAAATGGGTTAATTTCCAAAATTGGGCCCTGGGCCCTTTGGGTTTTACAAATAGGGGTTGGGTTTTTTGTTTAAAAATTGAGCCTGACCCTTTTTGGTTTTAAAACTAGGGGTTGGTTTTAAAATTGGGCCTTGGACCCTTTGGGTTAAAAAATGGGTTGGCCCCTTTTATTTAAAATGACTTGGGCCCAAGGCTTTGGGTTTTTTTTAAAAAAAATGGGCTTGCGGTTTTAAAAATACTTGAGCTCGGGCCTCTGGGTTTGTAAATACTTAGGCCAAGTGGGTTTAGGTTAGACAGTGGGCTTGTGGGTTAAGACGGTGGTCTTTATGGTTGTAGATAGACTGTTGGCTTGTGGGTTTAGGTTTGATAGTGGACTTGTGTGCTTGTCTGCAGGGAAGATAGTCCCTTCTTTTTTTGACTGAGTACCTGTAGTATAGAAAAATTATGGAAGTAAAAGCAAACATGTAATCATAGTAACCTTGGGTCTTCTGCTCCTTCGGGTCTTCATATCCCTGCGTTTTCCTCTTTCTGTGCTCCTTCTCTTCTGTCTAGGATGTTTATTAGTCTTAGCCTCTATCCCCTCTAGTGGGTGGGAACCTTTGGGGTTGTAAAGGCTCTAGTAGGGCCTTATAACTCGAGCAATGGGCTTCGTGACACTCTTCTCTAAGAAGTGGTATAATATTACCCTCCTTTTTTCACTAGGGTTTCACGCCCTCGAGCCTTTACCAGTAGGCCACTTCTCTCACTATGCTACCTCTCAACACTTTTTTTTTACTATATCTCTCTCATTCTCCGTGTCGCCTACCCTCTGCGAATGCCCTAATGTGTAAGGTTGGGCCTCAGCCAAAATAGGCAATAAACTGAACCTTCCCTTTCTAACTTTTTCCTTATGTTCAATTTTCCCTCGCGCGTGCTTTCCTTCCTATAGCAAAAACTTCATCCCTATTGTGATCGGTTGATTCTCTTTCCATATGGGTCCTTGGCCGAAGATTGGGATTAAATACATATCAGTCTTGCAATTTCTTCAATTAATTTATAGAATCACTCAAATTTTTTCCCTTTATTGCTGAATTTCTTTCTAATTTTGAATGCAGTTACCGGCGAAGATCCTTGGGATATTCTCTATAGCTTCTTAATTTTTGTTTGCCGCCATGTATTTTTGTGTATTTCTATGTTTATTTTGTATTTTGAAGTATTTCCCTATATTTTCCTTTATTTTTCCTATATTCTGATGTATTTCCCTATATTCCCCACATTTCCTTGTATTTTATGTATTTTGTAAAAAAAAAATGAAGAATTTGTTATTTAAGTGGTTCGGTTAAAATTGGGTGTCTACACGTATGATAAGGTGCTTAGAGAAGTTATATGGTGAGTTTTAGGGGGGGGGGGGGAGGGAAGGTATATGTAGTTGGTTTACGGATGTCCTTAAGGATATATACAATGACATAATGACTAATTTTAGGACTATAAGTGGAGAGCCTAGAAAATTTCTAAATGCAATGTGTATAATCAAGGATTTGCTTTAATTGAGACCTTATCTTTTTGCTTTAGTGATGGATCATATGACTATAAGTATCCAAAATGAGGTTTCATAGTTTATATTATTTGCAAATGATATTGTTTTGATTGATGAAACTAGGGGTCGAGTAAAATCTAAGTTAGAATTATGGAGAAAAGTTTTAGAATCTAAAGGCTTTAAGATAAATAGAAATGAGATAGAATATATAAAATGTAATTTTAGTCATAGTAGGAGGAATATTGGAAACAAAGTTAAACTTGAAAAGAAGAAATCAATAGCACTAGTAGATTTCGATACCTTGGATCTATTGTGCAAGTTTAAGGGTAAATTGAAGATGTAATGCATAGACTTAAAGCAGGTTGGGTAAATGGAAAAGTGCTTCAAGCATGCTTTGTAATCGTAGAATGCCCTTAAAATTAAAAAGAAAGTTTTATAGGACAGATGTAAGATCATTTCTGCTATATGGATTAGAATGTTGGGAGACTAAGAAACAACATATCCAAAAAGTAAAAGTTGTCGAGATGAGAATGCTAAGATGGATGATTGGTATAATGTTAAAGATAAAGTAAGAAACGAACATATTTGTGAGAAGTTAGGTGTAGCTTTTGTAAAAAAAATAAGATAATGGATAGACAACTCAAATGATTTAGGCACTTTCAACGTAGACAACACAATGCGCTAGTGAGGAATAGGGTTTTAAATTTCGATTCTAAAACAAATTTTGAAGCTCAAAAAGTGCGGAAGTTCGACAAAAATTAAGATTTTGATGTCAATTTCGATTTCGATTTGAAAAAATAACGGAAATTAGTAGTAAAGTATGGAACTCTTTGTAAACTTTAGAAATGGTTAACAAACATAATAATGTATATTTTAGGACTAATTTATTACAAGTCTTGTGTATGAGGTGGAAAGTTGTAATATAGTATGTGCTTCTAACATATTTTATTCAGATAATACAAATGAAATTCATAAATTATTTAAATATTATTTATTATACAAATAATGATAATCTAAACATGAATGGTTAAATGAAATGCTACTGTAAGTTTCTTTTTTCATATAATTTCAAAAGCACTTGTAATAATCTTATGTTTTGATAAAAATAAATAAAATAAATAAAGGGAGAAATTTCACTTCATTCATAAATCTCTTATTTGAATTTCAAGGAAATTTCATTATATAGTCAAAATTTTGACAAGTTTCTCTAAAATTTTAAGATTTTGATAAATTTTGGATGATTCATTGAGATTTTGACGAAAATTATGCTAGACAGAAATCGACTGCCATTACGATTTCAAGGGTGATGGAAATTAGAAATTTCGATAATTTCATGGAAATTTAAGACCATAAACTGAGAAAGAATGAGTTAGTTACTTACAAGGGTGGTTGAATGGGTAGGGATAGACCTAAAATGACTTGAAATGAGATAGCAAGTAAGGATTTAATAGCTCTAAATTTGTCGAAGGAAATTGTCCATATATAATCACTTAAAATTGGCAAAACGAGATTCATATAACCAACACCACCTAGTAGGACTTAAGCATTGGTTCATTGTTGGTGTTGTTATCATGTTTGAAAAGGCTAAAGAATGAGTAACTAAAGTTACTTTTGATTTGATGATGGTAAAATTGATATATTTCACTAATCATTTCTTTCTAGAATTTAGGTGCCTTTTTGTTTGCGATGTTTGCTTTATTGCCCTTTATTCTATCCTTTAAGTACATGAAAAATGACCTGCCATTGTATACATCATTAGTTGATTAGATCGAATTAAAATTAGAAGGTTCATGTTTCTCATGTTGAAACTATTTTTGTACAAGATAATAACTCCTTAGTTTGGAACTTCACAAATTGGTTATGTAGCATAAATATTAATTTATCTAAGGCTTGATGTTAAATTTAAGAGCTTAGGGCTTGCGTATGAAGATACCCTACAACTCTCATCCCCAACCTTTGTTCCCTTTATATTTGTTTTAAAAACCCTTTTATCATTTCCTATTACTAATTTATTTTAGATGCATTTGGCATACCTCATGACCAAAGTTTATTAAATTTTTTTTCTATATTGGTTTCTATCTTAATTTGTACTTTTTGAGATTTTGATTAAATGAATGAATTAACCTGAAAATAGGTCTCTCCCTCTATTTATACAACAAATCAAATGCATTTTAATGACTATAATACCCTTACTACTTTTCACTAATTAACATACTAACACACTTAATATAATAATAAAAGAATAAAATAACATTTAGCACTCCCCCTCAAGTTAGTGCATAAATATCATATGCTCCTTACTTGTTGTAAATAGATTTAACACAAGACACTCCAAAGCTTTGGAAAACAAATTAGCAAACCGCATATTGGACTTCATATAAGTGATAGTAATGAACTTTTGCACAAGTTTCTCTCAAACCAAATAAGAATCAACTTCAATGTGTTATGTTTGCTTAGGAAAAACCAGGTTGATGGCAAAATGAAGAGCAACTTAATTATCATACATCTACTCCATAGACTTATTATGTGGAAAACCCAATTCTTTCAACATGTTCTTCAATCAAATAAGTACATAAGTAGTGGGAGCCATAGCTTTATACTCTGATTCAATACTTGACTTGACCACAATATGTAGAGACTCGGAGAATTATAGCAATTAAATCATAAAAGGAAGGAGAGAAAAGGGAATTTCAAAAGGGGATTCAGTAGGGTCTCATCAACGAATAGACTTCTTGGGCTCGTTGATGTGGACACGTGACTCATCGACGAGAACTTACCGAGAGGGCTAATTTAAGGGTTTGAAATTCATCGACGAGGTTGTGTGCTTGTCAACAAACCTCCTTCTTGTACTCGTCGATGAGGTGACGTGGCTCGTCGACGAGGCCACTTGGACAACACTTTATATAAGGCCAAAAAATTACATTTGCGCAGCCCTCTCTCTCTCTCTCTCTCTCTCTCTCTCTCTCTCTCTCTCTCTCTCTCTCTCTCTCTCTCTCTCTTAGAATTCGTCTCCTCTACCTTCCCTCTTCGATTCCAGCTTCGTTCTTCATCGATTCGACGATCAGAAGCCACCAAGTTACTCCTGAGAAGATTCTCTTCAAGTCTGCTGGAGTAGATTGCTGGTTAGGCCAACTTGGATAGCATCCAAAAATTTAGGTAAATTGGTTATTTTAAGTTTTATAAGGTATTTGGTATTTCTGGACTAAGGAGATGCAGTAGATGTAATAATACTAAAGTTTTGTTGGGGAAAACTGTAAATTTCAGGGTGTTGAGTTGGGAACACCACAGGTGTAGATTTGGGTTAATTGTAAGCTTCTCAGTAAGTCAGGTAAGCGGATAAACTAAGTCAGCATCTTTTATGAAATTATTGATTTATTTGCGACATTTATTTTCAGAAATTATGTATATTATAGTACAGAGTTTGGGAATAGTACTGTTGGACAGGAAAATGTATTTCGTATATTTTAGCAGAAAATATGGTTTCAGTTCAAATTTTATATTTGGAATATTATACACAGATGTGTGGCATAAGTATGAATTTCCATGAAAATTATGTTATATCATAATATTATGATTTTTCTCAAAATAAGCATGTTGCAACAGTTTTCAGGAAAACCATAAAACAATATAGAAACTTTGATTTTAAAATATTATGTTAAACAATACCGAGATTTCATGATTCAGTATGATATGATATGACCGGCGTAAATGCCGTGATTTATATGTTATGATATGGTAGGCGCAGATGCCGTAATTATGCATGTTATGTTAAGATTCAGGAAATATATGATCATGTCAGATATTATTCTGAAATACGAAACAACTATGTATCAATATTATGAAATGTATTATATGTTATTAGAACCCGGATGGCTTAGTTTAGTTTCACGAAGCACGATACCGTAGATATACGTTCAAGATTATGTTTATGTTAGTGCTACCACACATCTCAGATAGAGTGTGGGACATAGCAGTCGATGTAACTTCATGGTAGTGCAGGTGTCCCTCTGAAAATCCAGACCAGGAGGGGCAAGCCCATCGTACTTACAGATTTATGTTTAACTTAGCGTGGTCGGCCAACCATTGCTAGGTCCCGCCTACATACCGTACAATCTAGTCATGTGGGGGTAAGACATGACATCAGTTAGCTATCCATCCTGGGTAATATTTTAGTATTGTACAGTTATAAGATGATTTACATGTTACAGAAATATAGCATGATATGTTATGTTACGACAAATTATGTTTTATTGAGAAATTATACGGACAGATTTTACCAGACATGATTTATGTACTGTTTATATTTATCATATAAGAATACTCATGTTGTCACACACTGATATTAGTTTATCTCGCTTACTGAGATGTGTTTCACCTCAACATTGCAAACATTTCAAGAAATCCAAGTAAGAGGGCGAATAGAGCTCCATAGCAATAGAGGCTAACCGAACTACCCTGTCAGAAGGGTAAGTTGTTGAGCTAGGATTAGTTTAGTTTTTGGGTTTTGATCTTAGGATACTTTTTGGTCTTTTGGGACATATGTATTTTTATGATAGATTTAGTATAACTTTGGTATTATGTCTAGTTGGATGGCATGTATGTAATTTATAATTTTCACTGCTTAGGTATCAGAGATGTATGACAGGTATATCCCCGGTACCCATGGGTTCGGGTTGATCATGTTTATGTCAATGTAACAGGTTATCAGGGTTATTATGAATGTTATTATGTGGGAAAAAAATATATAGTAAAAATAAGCTGGTTGTTACAATTTGGTATCAGAGCTTAGGTTGTTAGGTCTTGTAAACTCTAGAGTGCAGCGGAAACAATACCAGAGTATAGGAAAAGGATTTGAGGTTTTGTTCTGCAGTTTGGAGGCAAGACTTCCATGGTGGTTTCTGTGTCTTTCCTAGGGTGACGATTTCAGGAAAGCCATAGTAAACTATTGCAGGGTTGTGTTTCTAAAGTGTAGGACTGAATCTTGAATTAAGATAAGGATGTCAGGATAGAGGAATAATATGAATTTTAGTTAGATACGTAAATTAAAAGGATAGGTGGTGCTAACTCAGACACAGTATTATGCAATGTAGCTCAGCAGGTCATGGCTGAGATCGCACGTAGCTCTAGGGAGCAGGGAGGCCCATCTGTAGGCCATGGGTGTACGATAGAGAAATTCACCAAGATGAATCCTCCAGCATTTTTGGGAAGAGTTGATCTTGCAGTCGCCGAAAACTAAATGTAAGAAATTGAGAAAGTTTTTGGTGGTGCTGCAGTGTATGGAAAAGCAGAGGGTCTTATTTGCCACCTATAAACTAGCAGAAGAGGCTGAGAGATGGTGGACTGTAGTAAAACTATTGGAGGAATAGAGGACGATACCTATAGCTATGACTTGGTGACGATTTAAATATTTGTTCTTCGACAGATATTTTTTGGCTACTACCAAAGAGGCCAAAGTGGAGGAGTTGCTGAATCTGAAGCAGGGACAACAGTCAATCCAATAATATGCGTCGAGATTCATCGAGTTGTCTCATTTCGCTCCATATATCATTCCTGATGAAGTAAAGAAGGTAGGATAGTTTGAAAGAGGCTTGAGGCGAGAAATTTACAAGCAGGTTGCAGTGTTGAAAGTGCAGGACTTTACTGAATTAATGGATAGAGCAGTTGTGCCTGAGGCTAGTGAGCGAATAGGTGTAGAGGAGCAGGGTCAAAAGAAGAGGTCCACGCCTTTGGGCTTTCAGCAGGGATCTAGTCGGGGCCAGTGGAGGAGAGGTAATTATGGTAGAGGGTAGAAGCAAGAGATTAGGGGCTGTGAGGTTTAGGGAGCGCAAACCTACCCAGTATGTCAGACATGTGGGAAGAGACACTTGGGAAAGTGTCGAGTGGGGAGAGACGTCTGCTATCGCTGCGGTAGACTGGGGCAATGGGTGCGAGATTGCCCTACACCACCTGGTACTGCTCCTACTCCTAGACCTTACTGGAGAGGTTATCAGGTGCCCCGTGGTGGCCAACAGAGGAATGTTGCTCCGACGAGGGTTTATGCTTTGACGCCGGGAGACACGAAGACCGTAAGTGACGTTGTGATAGGTACCCTTACTATTTTATCATATCAAGTTATTATTTTATTTGATTCAGGTGCTAATCATTCCTTTGTGTCTGCGGCATATGTTAAATTGTCTGGAGTTTAGACACAATTACTAGTTGTTGGACTGCCTGTAACTGCACCGACAGGGTCAGTGGTAAAATGTAGTAGGGTACTCAAGGGCTACCCATTAGAAATTCAGGGGAGAGTTTTACCAACTGACCTAATTGTGCTAGATATGCATGGATTCAATGTAATATTGGGTATGGACTGGCTGGCAATTAACTATGCTAATATTGTCTGTCATCTAAAAAAGGTGATATTTAGACCACCGAGAAAGTAAGAATTCAGATTTGAGGGGTCGCGAGTGCATTCCCCGCCTCAGTAAGTGTCAATTATGCAGGCAAGAAGACTACTCCTAGACGGATGTCAGGGGTTTATGGCCTATGTAAAGGAGGTGAAAGAAAATGAATTGAAGTTTAGCAGTACACCAGTGGTAAAGGAGTTTTTAGATATTTTTCCAGAAGAACTACCCGGGTTGCCTCCCGACCATGAGGTAAATTTTCTTATCGATTTACTTCTCAGGACGGCACCGATCTCTAAAGCTCTTTATCGAATGGCTCCAGTAGAATTGGGAGAATTAAAGGATAAGCTGCAAGATTTATTGAATAAAGGGTTTATCTAACCTAGTGTATCGCCTTGGGGAGCACTAGTACTGCTTGTAAAGAAGAAAAACGAGTCTATGAGGATGTGCATAGATTACTGAGAGATAAACAAAGTAACAGTTAAGAACAGGTATCCTCTACCCCGCATAGATGATTTATTTGATCAACTCCAAGGTCTATTCCAAGATCAACCTCTGATCAGGTTATCACCAAGTGAAAGTTAAAGTAGATGACGTTTCGAAGACAGCTTTAAGCACTAGGTATGGGCATTATGAGTTTTTAGTTATGCCATTTGGTATGATGAATGCTTATGTTGTATTCATGGATTTGATGAATAAAGTATGTTTACTCTATGAGTCCAATCATGTTTTGATAATAACAAATCATTTGGTATTTGATATGTTCATTGAGTTTGTGAAACATAAACTATATTAAGCATGCACAGAAGGATAACGAGTCATGGAAGCCATAAAGTAAAGCATACATATCTTGGCAAGATCTATGGAACTCAAAGAGTACGAGAATCAAGATGCAAGCAGCAAAGTTCAATTGGGTCATGGGAATGGGTACTTAGAACTCATGTATTTACATTTTCATATGATTTAATTTGAAGCTCAACATATAACCTAGAATGACTTTAGGATTCATGCATCTCATGAACATCATTAGGGGATATTCATGAACTTAGAAATATTCTTAAAACCCTGAAAAATATTTTTATAAAAGATCCAAGAAAGAGAGTAAAGGATATTTTTAAATTAGAAAAGAAAAATTCAGAAAATGGGAACTTCAGTAGCTTGAACTCAACCTCAGTCGCCTAAAGATTAAGTTCAGTCACCTGAAGAATTAAGGTGAAACACAGAATCTGGCCAAGGCACTTCGGTCACCTAAACTTGGCTCTTCAAGCGCCTGAACTCGCCACTTCAGGAGCCTGAACTCCGCCTCAGTAGCCTAAACCAGTGGGAAAAAATTTAAAATTTAATTTTTAATGTGCGAACACGAGCTATCTTTCGATCCAACGGTCAAGATCTACTCTAAAGGCAAGATCACTATATATACTGAATATCTAAACCCTAGTAAGAGAGCTAAGACAAACTATAAGAGAAGAGAACATATTATTGAAAGAGAATTGAGAAACTTGAGCTGATTGCTACACAATTGCCTACACTCCATCCTATATTCATCTTCCTTGGGCAAATCTACTCAGAAAACTGAAAGGGATCTCACTTATACATCCTGATCTCAACTTGGTATTGAGGTTTGGTGATCCAAGTTATTATTTTCAAGAGCTTCTCATCTCATCACTTGTTATTGAATATCTTTAGAGAATTTGATCTTGAGTGTTCCTAACTATATAAAGATCGTTTTGTCTTGACAAGTTTGTTACTTGAGAAAGTTTTATTTTGCCATTGATATATATATTTCAAAGAACTACTCATTTCAAAATCTATAATTGAAATAGGTTGAGTGATAGATAGTGAGTATACTTCATATATATAATATTTAGATAATCTCACTACTTGATAAAAGGGTTTCATCATTGGTCAAATAGATTTGAATCAAGTGTGTGTATGGTTAAAGGATCTATATTTTAGATATATTAAAACATTTGATTAAACATTCTTGGTGTTCATAAATATACATTTTATTGAAGGATATTTTTTGGAAAACAATATATTTAGTTTGTTGTCTTTGGAAATCATATTATATGTGTATGTATTGGCTTATTACAAAGATCATTGTGTGATGTAATCTTTGAAAGAAAGTTGTTGTTTTTGATTGACCTAATACTAAAGACAAAGCTCTTGAATAAGTTCACATTAGATTTATTTGTGTATTTTTGCAAAGTGAATTATAACCCTAATATTCTCCAAAGCATTTAAATATATCTTTACTTGGGAGTTTTTTGATAAAAAGGGATTTATGTGTTGAAGCATATCATTCAAAAACAATTGTATCATTTCATACATTCTGAACTTCAAGTTTCATCATATGTCAATGTATTAGGAATTTGAATTGTACTCACTAGCTTTTGTGGGAAGCAATTTTGAGCGTTTTACAGATTTCATTGTATTCACAGTTCGGATTGTGAACCAGGTGTGAGAAGAGAGTTGTATCTCTTGTAAGCAGCGGAATAGGAGGAGTTGTACCTCTTGTAAGCAGCGGATTGTAAGATATTTAAGGAGCAGGGATTATAGTGGAATCCTTAAGTGGGTTGCTCAAGGCGAGGATGTAGGCCGAGTTGGCTGAACCTCGTAAAATTGTGTTTGTCTTCTCTCTTCCCTTATTTCTTTACTTTCCGCACTACATTTTATTATTTGTATTGCATGTGTATGTTAAATAACTCTACACACACTTAATTGGGTAAAAAGAACTCATTGATAAAATAGATTTAATTCAGTCATAAATCCCAGCAATTGATTTGTTAAATATAAATATAGGGATTAAGTGGTAAATAGATTCAAAGATTTTTTAAATGCCCCATTCACCCCCCTCTTGGGATTACACCTTAATCAACGGAGTCTTTCGCCAGTATTTAGACCAGTTCGTTGTGGTTTTTATTGATGATATACTGGTTTACTCGAGGAGTTTTGAGGAGCATGAGACGCACTTAAGGCTGGTACTTCAAATGCTCAAGGAAAATAAATGGTATGCCAAGTTTAGAAAATGTGAATTCTGGTTAGAGAAAGTGGCGTTTCTAGGGCATGTTATATCAGGGGATGGAATTTCAATTGATCCTAGCAAATAGAGGCAGTGATGAATTGGGCCAAGTTGAGGAACATTCAGGAAATCAGGAGTTTCTTAGGACTGGCAGGGTATTACCGTCGGTTTGTAGAGGGATTCTCAACATTATCAGAGCCTCTGATGCGACTAACCAGGAAGAATGTCATATTTGAATGGGATGACGATTGTGAGTAGAGCTTCCAGGAATTGAAGCAGAGGCTCGTCACTGCACCAATATTGACCATTCAATCAAGAGGTGATGGCTACGTAATTTATAGTGACGCATCCTTAAAAGGGCTTGGATATGTGTTAATGCAGCAGGGCAGAGTAGTAGTATATGCTTCTAAGCAATTGAAAGAATATGATAAAAATTATCCCACTTATGATCTAGAATTGGCTGCAGTGGTTCATGCATTGAAAATTTGGAGGCATTATCTATACGGAGAGAGATGTGAAATATTTTCAGACCATAAAAGTTTAAAGTACTTATTCACGCAGAAGGAGTTAAATATGAGGCAGAGGAGGTGGTTATAACTTATTAAGAATTACGACTGCACCATCAACTACCACCCAGGGAAGGAAAATGTGGTGGTTGATGCACTGAGCCAAAAATCAGGGGGTGCAGCACAGTTAGCGACAGTAATTCAGCACCCAATCCAGATGGACTTGGAGAGGCTCGGTGTAGAGCTAGTAAAGAGTGATCACCAGGCATTTATTGCCAACCTAGTGGTGTAGCCTACCCTATAAGAATGGATTAAAGCTGCTCAAAAGGATGACACATAATTGGAAGAGCTAATAGTTAAAGTGTAGGACAGACAGGGAAAGGAGTTTAGTTTCTAATGATGGAGCTATGAGGTTCCGTACCAGGCTGTGCGTGCCTGCAGATGTTGACATTAGAAGGACGATCCTAGAGGAGGCTCACAGGTCCCTATACACGGTTCATCCAGGTAGCACTAAAATGTATAAGGATCTGTGAGAGTTTTTCTAGTGGAGCGACATAAAGAGGGAGATTGCCAAATTTGAGCAGCAATGTCTGACATGCCAGCAGGTGAAGGCTGAGCACTAGAGGTCGATAGGGCAGTTACAGCCACTTCATATCCCCGAGTGGAAATGGGATCACATCTCTATATACTTTGTGATGGGTTTACCACTGGCACAGCAAGGACAGAATGCTATTTGGGTGGTCGTAGATAGATTGATGAAGACCCCTCACTTTATTCCTATCAAAGTTGACTACTCTATGGACAACCTGACAGAATTATATATTCAAGAGATAGTACTATCACATGGTGTGTCAATGTCTATAATATCAAACCGAGACCCATGTTTCACGTCACGGTTTTGGAAGAACTTGCAGGAGGCTCTGGGGTCTCAATTATCTTTTAGCATGACATTTCATCCTGATACAAATGGACAGTCAGAGAGGATGATTCAGCTATTAGAGGATATGCTACGAGCATGTGTGCTGGATTTTGGGGGTAGTTGGACCCAATATCTGCCGCTAGTAGAATTTGCATACAAGCTATCAGGCCAGCATCGACGTGGCACCTTACAAGGTGTTATATGATAGGAGATGCCGATCTCCACTATACTGAGATGAGATGAGTGAGAGGCGAGTATTGAGACCAGAATTAGTACAGCAGGCGTACGATAAAGTCCAACTAATTAAAGAAATAATTAATGCAGCTCAGAGTCGGCATAAAAGTTACGCAGATACTCGCCGCCGAAAGTTGAAATTTGAAGTAGGGGACCACGTGTTTCTGAGAATAACGCCACTGAAAGGAGTTATGAGATTTGGGAGGAAAGTTAAGCTGGGCCCTAGTTTTATTGGTCCATTCGAGATACTTGATAGAGTGGGGTCAGTTGCGTACCAGCTAGCTTTACCATCAGCTTTATCCAGAATACATGACACATTTCATGTTTCCATGATGAGGAAATACGTCTCAGATCCCTCCCACATGATCAGCTATGTAGGGATAGAATTCAGTGATACCTTGGTGTATGAAGAAACACCAATGCAAATTCTGGATAGGAAAGAATATGAAATGCGCAGTAAGAAAATTTCATTAATAAAAGTCCTGTGGAGAAATCACGCGGTGGAAGAAGCTTTATGGGAGCTTGAAGAAGAAATACGACGGAAATACCCGCACCTATTCAGTGAGGATCGGTAGTAATCAGGGAAAGATTCAGGCAAATATGTAAGGTCTCTTTTGTACAAGTTAGTCAGTACATGTAATAATTTTCTGTTAGTAGATAATGTTTTGGTTTGGGAGAATTTTATTTTATGAATACTTGTAATCGCCCAGAACCTTGAATGTAATCACAGTATTCCTCCGTCACAAATGAGGGTAAGTAATAAAATAAGTAGCCCATTTTTCTCTAAGGATGGTGTTCAATGCAGATAGTAAATTTCGGGGACGAAATTTTATAAGGAGGGGAGAATGTAGAGACCCAGAGAATTATAGCAATTAAATCATAAAAGGAACGAGAGAAAAGGGGATTTCAAAAGGGGATTCAGCAGGGTCTCGTCGACGAGAACTTACCACGTCGACGAGAACTTATCGAGAGGGCTGATTTAAGGGCCTGAAATTCATCGATGAGGGTTATGTGCTCATCAACAAACCTCCTTCTTGTACTCGTCGATGAGGTGATGTGGCTCGTCGATGAGGACACGTGGATAACACTCTATATAAGGCCAAAAAATTACATTTCTACACGAAGATTGCATGTTAGGCCCCTTCTCTCTCTAGAATTCGTCTCCTCTACCTTCTCTCTTTGATTCCGGCTTCGTTCTTTGCCTTCGACGATCGAAAGCCATCACGTTACTCCTAGGAAGATTCTCTTTAAGTCTGCTATAGTATATTGTTGGTTAGGCCAACTTGGGTACCATCCCAAAATCTAGGTAAGTTGATTATTTTAAGTTTTATAAGGTATTTGGTATTTTTCGACTGAGGAGGTGCAGTAGATGGAATAATACTGAAGTTTTATTGGGAAAAATTGTAAATTTCAGGATGTTGAGTTGGGAACACCACGGGTGTAGATTTGGGTTAATTGTGAGCTTCTTAGTAAGTCAGGTAAGGGGATAAACTAAGTCAGCATTTTTCATGAAATTATTTATTTATTTATTTGCAGCATTTATTTTCAAAAATTATGTATATTATAGTATAGAGTTTGGGAATGCTGCTGTTGGATAGGGAAATGTATTTCGTATATTTTAGCAGAAAATATGGTTTCAATTCAAATTTTAAATTTGGAATATTATACACAGATGTGTGGCATGAGTATGAATTTCTATGAAAATTATGTTATATCAAAATATTATGATTTTTCTCAGAATAAGCACATTACAACAGTTTTCAGGAAAACCATAAAACAATACAGAAACTTTGATTTTAAAATATTATGTTAAATAGTACAGAGATGTCATGATTCAATAAGATGTGATATGACTGGTGTAGATGCCGTGATTTATATGTTATGATATGGTTGGTGCAGATGCCGTAATTATGCACGTTATGTTAAGATTTAGGAAAAAATGATCATGTTCGACATTATTCTAAAATACGAAATAGTTATGTATCAGTATTATGAAATGTATTATATGTTATCAGAACCCAGATGGCTTAATTTAGTTTCACGAAGCACGGTACTGTAGCCATATGTTCAAGATTATGTTTATGTTAGTGCTACCACACATCTCAGATAGAGTGTGGGAGATGGCAGTTAATGTAACTTCATGGTAGTGCAGGTGTCTCTTTGGTAGTCCGGACCAGAAGGGGCAAGCCTATCATACTTATAGACTTATGTTTGACTTAGCATGGTCGGTCAACCATTGCTGGGTCCCGCCTACAAGTCGCACAACCCAATCATGTGGGTGTAAGACATGACATTAGCTAGTTATCCACCCTGGGTAATATTTCAGTATTGTATAGTTGTAAGATGATTTACATGTTTCATAAATATAGCATGATATGTTATGTTACGACAAATTATGTTTTATTCAGAAATTATACAGACTGATTTTACCAGACATGATTTATGCACTATTTATATTTATCATATGCGAATACTCATGTTGCCACACATTGATGTTAGTTTATCTCTCTTACTAAGGGGTGTCTCACCCCAGTATTGCAAACGTTTCAAGAAATCCAGGTAGGAGGGCGGATAGAGCTCCGCAGCAGTAGAGGTTGACCGAACTACCCTATCAGAAGGGTAAGTTGTTAAGCTAGGATTAGTTGGTTTTTGGGTTTTGATCCTAGGATACTTTTTGGTCTTTTTGGGATGTATGTATTTTTATGACAGATTTAGCATAACTCTGGTATTGTGTCTGGTTAGATGGCATGTATGTAATTTATAATTTCTACTGCTTAGGTATGAGAGATGTATGACAGGTATATCCCAGGTACCCATGGGTTCAGGTTGATCATGTTTATGTTTGTGTAACAGGTTATCAGGGTTATTATGAATGTTATTATGTGGGAAAATAAATAAATAAATAAATATATATATATATATATATATATATATAGTAAAAATAAGCGGGTCGTTACACAATAGCTTATTTCTTACCCTTCCAAGAAATTACTACCAACCAAGATACAATACTCGGTTATGGATCTTCACTCGGAAGGCAGCCCGACCCAATCTATATTTGTATATCCCTGAATATAAGTGTGACCTTGAATGAATGTGATGATCTTGGTGGATTACATTGAATGAAATTTTGTTTTTAGTGAACACTTTTCTTGAAAAGAACATAATTAGCAACTCTCCTACCTCAGGTAAGAACTCACGGGAAAACTCTTGATCCTCAGAAGTAACTATCCACACACATGACTTTATTTGCTTCGCATAACTTTCTCTAGGCGTAGATTAGCAATGACAATTGTAACCCATACCCATTAACCCACCCATACCCATCATAAATAAAAAGGTTAGGTAGCACCCATATTATTTTATGGGTCATAATTGGGGGGGCGGCAATGCTTTCACACCTAGGGTTTAGTGTCACTTGAGTGGGTTTGAAGGGCTTGAGTGGGTTTGAAGGGTTTGTCCAAGTTGGAGTTTAAGGTCTTCAAAGAAAAATGGGCGATCGATTTAGACCCAAAAATTTAATAAGTAAGATGGGTGTACTCGCTTAACCCATCAACCCATTTAAATTTCTGATCTTAATAACTATAATAGTAATTTATTAATATCACATTTAAAAGTGTACAACTAGTAAGTAACTAATATTATAATTTGAATCTCTATGTTATGTTATTTGGTTCAAATATTTATATAATTACTTAAAAAATTACGTGCATAATTTGAAATGATTCAGTTTTTCAAACTAAATGTGCATGCATGTTCATAATTGCATGACTAGTTTGGTTAAGATATGTCCATAATTGTGCGAGTATGTAATTGTAGTACTAGTTGGTTATGCCTATCATTTGTAATTAAATTACATAATTATGTAATTTAATATTGTAATTCAAAAATCTACATGCGGGCAATTCAGTTACATGTACGTAATTACGTAATTATGCATATGTGTGTAATTTGATTTGGTTTGGTGGTTTTTCAAAGCAATTAATATGTATGCATGTACATGCATTACATAGTTGGTTTGGTTTAGATATGTACATAATTGTGTAGGTATGTATTTTTACAGCTATCACTTGGACTTAATTGAACTACATAATTATGAAATTAATATATATCCATTCGACAATCTATGTGCATAATTTTGTAATTATGGACAATTCGGTACGAATATATTTGTAATTAGGCAATTATAAATATAATGTATACATTTGGTTTGGTTCATATGCATGTTGCATGCATGTACATAATTACATAATTGGCTCGATTTAGATGTGTCCGTAATTATATTGGTATGCAATTGTGGTTTTACGTAATAAACACTACAATTTGGAAATTTACGTACCTAATTTTGTAATTATGGACAATTCAATTTGAATATTACTTAATTACACACAATTACACATGTACTCGGTTGTTACTTTGGACGGAAACATAAATGATACATGGTTAAATTCAAAATCAATCTCTTTGGTGGTGGAATAACATCATTGATATATTTTTAAGTGGTTAATTCCAAGATAGCTCTGAGATTTCAAGTCCCTCTTAAATATAAATCTGCATACTGTGAATGGATTCAGTTAATGTGATCTAATTTTCAATAATCTGTTGCCTAATCCGATGCATTTAAAAATAAACATCTGTTTTTTTTATGAAAATGCAGTCTTGACTCTGAGCATGCCATGGCCTGCCAGCTTTAGTTCTGGGATAAACCAGCAGCACATTTTTGTCTTACCACCTTCAATTTGTCTGTCTATGTGTGTGTGAGCTCTGTAATCCAAATTGTGCAATTTTTTTTCTGTAAAGAAACCAATCTTCCATAAAAAATAATTTTCACTTAGCATTTTTCTAGTTATTTTTTTAGCCGGAATCACAGGTGATACTGTGATTGTTTTGTTTGCTTTCAGTTTGATTCCACTGCTGTAGGATGTGCTCTCCATTTATAGATGACAAATCGTGTACCATACGGTTACGTCGTTGAAGGAATCCTTTGCTTTGCTTAGTTTCATATGCCAGAATCTGGTTTGTTGTATCATCTATTTGATGTATGGGTTAGGAATGAACTTGGTGTTGCAAGATCATGGTTTTAAGCTTCATAGTGTAACTTTACCCAGATGGTCTTTTCCAGTAGGACTATCAAACAATGGTGAGCTTCTCATCATCAATGGTAGTTATGCTGGTCTAGCCTGGTATTACCCAATGACCCAGGAACTTAAACATCTAGAATTTCAATCATCGGGGAGCTTCTATCTAGGGCAAACACAATCCATCTATGTTGTTTTCTAAACTTACAGACTGTTGAGCATCAGTTGAGAAATTGATTACATGATTTTTCCTTTATTCATGCTGGTTGATTGCATGATTCCAACTAAAGTTATACAAAGATGTCTTTCAATCCTTCAAAATCCCTAACTATGTGTGCTTTTCTCATCACAGCACCACAGCATTCCAATCCCCATTCCCTGATCTACCTTTGTTCCAAATTTCATTGCTGGAAAGTCTGTGCTGATGACTTTAGGCAGGCGACGTGTGTGATATCCTGCAAATGCCAAACTTGTGATAAATTTTTTCCAACCTAGAATATTGTGTTTTCTGCTGAGATTTTGATTTGCAGCGTGATATTTCGGTCCCAAACATGATATTTTGTGAGCAAGCATGTTAATTTGACGCAAAAGGCTAGAAACTTTATTGCCAATATCAAGAATCCGATCGAACCCATTAAAAAACATAAGAGAAACAAATTACAATAAGAAATAGAACAAAATTATAATGAAACAGGATAAGAAATCTCCATATGAAAAACATAAAAGAAACAAATTACACCCAAGCTGCCTTCCCATCCCTTCAAATACTGGACAATGATAGATCTCCAAAAACCCTAAAATAATGAGGCCCAAAAAGAAGCAAGAAAAATAACTTTCACGCAAAGCAATCTTGGAGACGTCTTTTTATATCTTTAAAAACTCTAGCATTCCTTTCCAGCCAGAGTGACCACAAGATTGCTGCAAATATCCTCTCTCTTCTTTGTCCTAAAACTTCAAAAAGCCTTGAATTGTAGCTAGAGTGATGTAGGAAGGGGTTTGGTGACCTAGTCCTACGGGTTTCAACTCTTAATCAACATACTTGAGAAACACTCTGAATTAAGAATTTAATCAACCAAACGTAAACAAAATAAATCATGTTTTATCACACTAGTCCAAGGATTTTGAAAAGGTATATAATTTGATTCATAAGTCAACCCCAAATGGTTGTTTCACAAAAGAATCAATTGATATGCTATGAAAATGCTATTCAATCATTCAAGAAAACAAGTCTATGTTATCACAATCATATTCCCACAATTGACAAGCAAGTATGTGCAAAAATATTGAAAATTTCAAGTTTTGGGGTCTTGAGTCAACTGGGGTTCAGGGTCAGTTGCCTGGGAAGTTTTAATTCAGTTTTCTAGGTTGGCAGGGTTGGGTCAGCCGACTGAACTCTTGGGGTCAGTCGCCTGACCTACGATGAAACTGAAACACAAAACGGGATTTTTAGGGTTTTAAGCAACTGAGGCTTATGGGATTTTAAACAAAGATTGTAAACAGAGTTAGGAAGGGATTAGGATAGATATTACTGTGTGGAATCGCTGGATATCTTACTAATGATCAACGAACTTGAATCAAACCAAGAAGTCTTCAAGATATCAGTGGATCGAAATAGTGCTGTTATTGAAGTCGGATGCGAACGGCGGGAAGGATTAGAGATGGTGAAGATGTGATGGATAAATTGTTGGTCTCACACCAACTGATCTTTGAGGAGAACGTCATAGCCTCTCCCCACTCAATCTCAAGGATCGAAACAAAGTTCAAAACTTTACAAAGGAATAACCTTTTTCATTCAATAACAATACCTAGCCGTCTTTCAGCTGTTACAATAGCAATCTATATAGGGAAAATAAAACACAGCAATAACTTACCTAAGTCTCCCATACAGGCATGGGGAACAACTCACCTATTGTTCACAAATTAAAAACTCATTAACTCACACAATTCTCTCATAAATTAAATACCTAACACAACTTAATGCAATTAATTAAAAGTAAATAAAGTCAAAAGGGAGGTCCAAGCTGTGTGGGGCCTAATGGGTCTCAGCTTGCTTGTTTTGGTGTTCAGACGACGGTATTTTCGACTAGGTCGCACTCCTGGTCGAAGTTCTCAAGATTTTCTCAATGTGCAGGTAACCTGGTCACACCTCAAGGTGTTCTAGTCGTGACCTGGTCGAAACTCTCAAGAAAATTTGCAAACTGCTAATGGATAATTTTAGCCACGAATATGCTTCAATATTTATGCCATAACTTTTGTTACAAAGTTCCAAATAAAGCGATCTTGGTATCAAAAGAAAGCTAACAAAATTTCCCACAACTTTTATGTTCAATCCATTTGAATATGAGAAGGTTTTGATAGATAATTTTGCACATCAAATCATGAGTTCTTGTAAAATAGATTTAAGATTTAATGGTGGTGGACTTCCGAAGGTCGTCCACGTACTACTATGTCGGCGAATGAAAGGGGAAGTGGTTGGCGATCCCCATCATAGAGCCACCCAAACCTCATCAAAGTACAGAAAGAAATTCAACTAAAATCTTGTTTAAATTCACCTCTTGAAGTCAGAAATCAAGTGATTTTCCTATTTGTACCCATCTAATCAAACCATTTTCAGTTAGACAACTTGCATCAGAACAATATTAAAAAAATAAAAAAAATAATGAACTAAGCCTAAAGCAAACCCAAGAAACCGAGGAACAAATAATATAGTTGTGCCCTTTTACTTTTCCTAAAATCACTATTTTTATAACACCTCCATGTTCCAATTCTCTGCAAAAATATATGTTCCTCTGTATTGAGTTTCTGAGCACTAGAAAAAAAAAAATCATCTGCGCAACCTCAATATTTTCTTAACATGTTACAGCATGTTGTTATATAAAGGAGTTGTTACTAGATCCACACACTCACCGAACAAACGACAATTGGTTAAAAATTGATTCGAAAAGCAATTTCAAAATTTTCTTCTTTTTCAAAAAGAAGAATAGTTTCTGATTTTGAAGGTTAATTTTGCTTTATCATGACTTCAGCTTCTTTTGATTCTACTACAGGGCAATAGATTTCTATTAAATAGGAATAATCAGACTGCTGAGACATTAGACTATTGCCACATTCAAATTGCTACTATTTATTTATTTATTTTTAAATTTATTGATGCATCATCTTAATTCATCATACATAAATAGATAGATAAATGAGATGATGATGCAAATTAATTAAGAGACTGTAAACAATGAACACAAAAACAAAATACCATTTTCAAGTAATGTTGGAGCTATTTGGGAACGCAATTGCTAGTTGCCAAGCACATTGTCTGGCATTGAATATATAGTTCTTCATCACCCCGTTATAGTATAGGCACAAATATATCTCGTGCAGTTCCACTGGATGAACGAATGGGTTAAAACATTTTATTTTAGGGATGAACCCGATGTGCTTGACGATGGCATCTCTCATGGAGTTCACCAAATACAAATTGTTGTTTGGTACAATGCTTGCAAATTAATTAATGAAGTTTTCAAAATCAAGAAGAGTGTATGTGAATGAATGTGTGTTGCATGCGAGAAGTACGTGCCCAAAATATGTACAAGTAAACTTTAGTAGCAAGTTAGTTGTAATTCACAAAAGGAAAAGAAAGAAAAATTCAAACCATTTGAAGTCAAAATGACCAAGATATCATAAGAATTCTTTAATTGCAGTGTGAGTTCAAAGTAACTTAGCTGAGTGGGAATGGCGTTTGATTTTGCGCATGTTCCATGAGTCTTCCACTCGTACTTACAAAATCCATCAGGCTGTCATTTCCGCATTTTTGGCCAAGCGACATCCAATTGTGGTCGGATGCTTCTTAACTATATCAATAAATCATATATAATTAAAAAAAAATCTTATATATATATATATATATATATATATATAATGTAATTACAAGAAAAGTAAGAAAAAGATTGATAAACCTAGTTTGGATCAAGTACGTCGGATACATTACACTTCTCAGGACTCTAATATAGATTGAAAGTAGTTGGCTAGAGTCCATGAATTGAGAAGTTTTGATAAACGGGTCTAACACATTTAGAATTTGAAGGTCAGTGACTGCAAAAGGTATTTGGTCATGTTTGCACAAATGCAATATAATCATATGACTGTGCTTCACCAGAAAAGAGTATTAAACACATGAAGAGTGAGAGAATAATAGTCAAAACCAAAAAAAATTTGGATGACTGATGACCCTCGTCATAGTGCCCTGCTCGGTCTCTCTTTCTTACCTCCTATCTCCCTTTTGTTGTTTATTGCACAATGTCGATTCCACTTATATATATATAGAGTGGATGTAAGGCATGCAATCACTTAAATTTTTAACATATTATTTACAGAAATTATATTTTATTTTAAGATCATCATGTCATATCCCCATGAAGTTCACGCTAGGTCTTTATTTTTTTGAAATGTTCCAAGATACAATTTTGGGGAAGTCATTGTTTTCTAAATAAGGTATATATATATATATATATATATATATATTAGTGGCCTAACAAGGCTTACGAATCTTATTTTGATGATAATAAATCAAGAGAATTTAACATGTTTTGGTTAAAGTGATGATGTTTCAGGAATCAAACATATGAGTTCAAGATCAAATGATCACAAGTGTTATTGAAAGTCTACATTCCAAAGACAAGTGATCAAATGAAAGCTTAATTGTTCAAAGATGGACAAATTTGATGCAAGCTTAAAGAGTATTGAAGTTCAAAGTCCAAATGGACTCAAAGAAAGACATACATGAAGACTTCGCGCTTAGAATGTTTTTAAGTGTTAAGAAAGTCTTAAATAAGTACTTCAATTAAAAGTCAATATGAATGCTTTGAAACTCATTAGGAATAATTATTGACTTAGAGACCAAATTTTGAGAACCTCGTAAAATACTTTCAAAAGTCTCAAAACAATTTGGCAAAATTTTTTGGAAACAAAAATTTTAAAAGCATGATTTTTTAACTATCCAGACGATTGATATTTTATGCTAAATTAATTTGGGAAGACAAAATATGCCCAGTCGACTGACCCCTGAGAGTCAAAGCGATTGACCCCATTATGACTTTGAAATTTCACTGAAATTCAAAGTACAGGTGACTGACCTTGATAAGTCCAGTCGACTGAACTTCATAATGGTTATTTTTAAACGGTGAAGAAAAGTTTCCAAATTTGATTTCTTGGACCCCAAACTTTGTAAAAACTTGGAAAATACTCAAAGAAACTCAGGGAACACGAAATAGATGCTTTTTAACTCTATAAATACAAGGAAAACCTAAATATTTTACAAAAACACATACAATCAAGAATTACATTCAGCAATCAAGTCTTATTGCCAATACTCTTCAAAAGCTTTCTTGCTCACACTCTTTGCTGAGATTTTACTGAGACTTGCTTATCTTTTCTCACCGATCTTTGCACACATATACTGAGTTTTTCAATCAAAGAAAGTAGATCCCGGTGATAAATTTTCTGAGCTTCAATTCAGTTCTTATATTGATATTTTAAATTGAAGTATATTAGCCGTGCTTTAACTTGTACTAATCAGCTCTATTGAGAGTGATCTTTGTACACAAGAATTATTTTTGTTTTTGTTATTTTTTATGGTTTAGGATTGTTGAATCGTTGGATTACCAAACATAGGGTATCGCTTGGAGAGGAGGGCTCCATCCTCCTTGAAGGAGTGTGTAAACGGTTTGCTCCGTCCGGTTAAAGGAGTGGTATAATGAAATCCTTGGGTGGTGTACCTAAGGCAAGGACGTAGGCGGGTATAACTAAATCTCGTAAAATTTTTGGTGTCACTCTCTTCCCTATTCTCTTTAAATTTTAGCACATATAAACTGCGTGGATGCTTATTTAAATTGCTGGAAATTATTTTGTGATTGGGAATTGCGGAAACCTTCTAAGGGAGTACGTTCATTATACATGTCATTCATCAGCTACATCTCAATATCAAAAGACTGAATCTTGGAAGCTTGCTGGAATTGCTATATTTTTCATATTGTGAAGCTTATCTTGATTGATTGAATTGACTTATTGGGTGTTGATTTAAATTGCTGAAAGAAGTATTCAAATTAATATTCTCATTCATAAAGATTTAAAATCAAACTGATTCTCAGCCGAACTTGTGATTGAAAATCAAATCATACTTGTGTGATTGCTTAAACTAAAAAGAGTTGAGAAAGAATTAATAAAAGAGTGCAAAGAAATTTTTAAAACCCAATTCACCCCCCTCTTAGGAGAATACCTTACTTTTCATATATATATATATGAATTATGAAAATATATTTTTAAGATAGATCATGACTAATGCAAGAGTACGACATGCCGTCTAGACCTATGGAGAAAAAGTAAATTAAGTTATGAGTTGACTCTTTCAACAAGTTAATTATATTATACAAAAAGATTATTTAAAATATGATATAATTAATAAGCATTATTAAATATTTTTTGATTACTATAAGGAAAATATTGACATGTAGAGAAAAAAAATTAATTATTATTTGTATTAAAATATATCCAAATAAAAATTAAATATGAAAATTTTAATTTTATTCACATGTTAAATGTTAACGTGCATTCACTAGGGCACATGTTGACTCATTCTAAAAATTAGCAGCTCGAAAGCTATCCCAAGTATAAGAGTTCTGTCGTGTAATATTTAGCTCAAGGGTTAGATCGTCCCCTCAGGGAATGTGGTTTAACTTCAAATTTCACGTAATTACAACAAAAAAAATAAGAAACAAAAGGGCACTGAACACAATTCAGATTCAGATTTTTCAGGATGTTTGAGATTTCTTTTAATAAATTAAACGAACATGTAATTTAAACTATGAGTCCTAACACACACTGAATTTAACAATGAAACACGGAAATCCTACATTTAACAGCCGAACAAGAATTGAAACATGCGTTGAACTTCAGAAAGAGATTAAAAGCGATAATTTTAATACGTAAATTAAGCACACAATTAAAATAAACTCATTCAAACACAAATTCAATAATTAAGCACGGTAAAAAATTGGACTTTAATTAAACTAAACTTAAATTAAATCGAACTCAACAAAAAATCAATTTTTAACAAGACAACCAATCTAAATCCTAAGAAAATATAATCTTTTTTTTTTATATTTAGGAGATCAAACCGAACTTAAAACTAATACTCAAGAAAACACTAACTAAATACAAATAAAAAGAGACGAAATTGACTTTATTAAAAATACCCAAACAAGATTAAAAATTAACACTTTAATTAAAAGTCTATTGAAACAAATACCAATTATTCAATTTTTTAAAAAAAACAATAACAAAAGGAAACTAAGGGAAAAGAAAAGAAAGAAAAAAGAAAGAGAGAGAGAGAGAGAGAGAAAGTTGCCTGTGGAGTTGAAACCGCAGGGTGGTTCTTGGGTCTTCACGGCTGTGGCCAGGCACACGCAGCAGGGTGGAAGAAGGCAACAGTAGCAGAACTCGGCAAGGCTTGGGACAGGTGCTCGGGTTGTTGATGAGAGAAGCAGCTGCAGCAAGAGGGGCAGGAGCAGCAGCTAGCCTCTTGGGTTCAGCAGTGCAGCAGCAGGAACGGAGGAGAAGAAGGCAGTAACAACAGCAAACGGATGAGGAAGAGAAGGGAGAAGAGAATAAGGAGAAGGAAGAGGGAGAGAAAGGAGGAAAGGGGAGAAGAGAGAGTTAAACAGCAAAAGAAAAAAGAGAGTTGAGAGGGAAGGACAGGGTCGGGTGCTATCTCTAGAAAGAAGGGAGAAAAATATATATATAAAAGGCTCCCCCACTAAGAACCCTACACGCCTAGTGCCAAGGGGGAAGGACCTGACTGCATGGCCAGGTCAAATCACCCAAATAATATATATATATTTTCTTCTTTTCTTCTTTTTGTTTCTTCTTTTTGCTTCCCAACAAATATGCCCGATTTTTACCATCGTAGAGTTCGTATCTTTCAAAGCTCAAAACACGAAAGTTGTAGATAATTTTCTCGGATTTCCAAGAATTTTGAATCGTCTTGATCAGAGCTTGAACGAGAAAATTACATGCATATTACGACGTAGCGTCAGTTTTAGCTTCCAATAATCGCCCAACGATAAAAAATACCAAAAACTCATAATTTACTCAATAAAATCCAAATATTATAAATAAGACACAAAGTTGAAATATTGAGAATAATTAGGTATTTAATTAAAAATATAAGTCTCAATGCATGAATTAAAACACCTAATTATGCAGTTTAAGCGCGTAATCACACCCCCCAACTAACGTTTTGCTAGTTTCTAGCAAGTAACGTGAATGAATTCCATGGCGATACCCACAAATGCTAACTCCAAAAAACATGAAACGAATGCACATGTGACGCAACCATACCATTTCACATACAGGGATATAACTGAATTTCACACAAGCTCATCATATACAACGCACACAACTCCGAGTAAGTCATTCATGCAAGTTTCATCGTTATATAGCAATTGAGAACAGTATACTCATATGAAGTTAACCAGCAGTACAATTCAGAGTTAATGCGGTCATATAAATTCGAGTATAAACAAGTGAAATCTCGAGGTATATGTAATGTATGTGTATGACTTGTTACACCTAGGATACCAGTGGACACCTACAGAACGATTGTTTTGACTCGACCTAATTGGTATACTATAAAAAACACTAAAAAAGAATGGGTTCACTCGTCATATGTGAGGAGGAGTGTCGCGATCAAACATCCCACATATTGCAAGGAACAAATGCTAAATGTATGGAGTGAACTAGTTTGAAAAGGATCTAGCCTATTTGTGAGGTGTCGAGTCCTTCACCCTAACATTTTCTCACCTATTCGCCATGTCCAACCAAGACCACCCTAAATCAACTTATTCACAAACTAGGCGTGAATACATCTGAAGCATTAAGAGTGGTGCAGGTATTAACCTTTCATTTTATGTGCATTTCTATTTTTATTATTCTTTCTTATGCTCATTCTTCAACTTCGATCGTTTCTTAGTCAATTAGGACAATCATTACACTTATTTTATTGTCTTCATACCACCAATGGGAATTAGGCTTGAACAATAGTCCACAAACTAAGTCTATCTCTAGAGGCAGTTCAGCCTTCACATCTTGAGTAGGCTATAAGACCTAAGTTTCTATCTTCCCACTAAATGTCACCTCTAGGCTAGCGAGTCAAAAACAGAGACTAGTGTACAAAGAATCGTCCAGAAGAAAAGAGAACTGAGTTTCGTGAACTCTTATTTGATGTTAACACTCAAAATGATGATAAATAGCTCAAGGATATCTCACAAGGTGTCATAATCACCATAGGTGTTCTCTCAGTGCTCACAAGGAACCCTAAGTGCAATGAATCACATGAATGTGTCTATTCAGCCTCATGAGATGTCGTGTAAATACAAGAGTTTATATAGTCAAATTAACACGAGTGTACTACTAGTCAACCTACATAGAGTTGTAAAGTTATATAAAGAGAAACTACACATAAATGACTCGAGTGTGTAATTCTTAAGTTATATGCAAGTATGTGAAGGGTAAATGTCAGTGTTAATCATGGCATAATATAAAACCCAGCAAGTAGACGCGCATAGTGTTGCATACAAATTCTGACCCCCCCCCCCCCCAAACTAAAGTGGAACATTGTCCTCAATGTGAAAGCATAGGGGAAATAGAAAAATTGTGCACGGGTGAACAAACTAATAGAAGAAAAATACAGAAAATCACTACCAACTAATGCGACAAAAAAAAGAAAGATGCAAATTAGAACAAATAAAACGAAAAGAAAAAATAAAAAAGAAAAACAGTAAAATAGAAAGGTCAGATGACTCCCCTCTTTATTTGGATCGAAGGAAGTCGTGAGAGGCTTGAGTTATTGTTCATTGACCATGACAATGTTATCATTCGTTGGATCCACAAGTTCTACTGTGCCGTGGGAATGAATGTGTTCAACGATGTACAAGCCACCCCATCGGGACCGCAGTTTCCAGGGGAACAGATGTAATCTCGAGTTGCAAAGAAGATCTTGCTGATTCAGGAAAAGTTGTTTATCCTTGATTTTATGCAGCAGCTTCATCCGCTTCTTCGCTAAGCGGTCCTTGTCATAAACTTTCCTCTTGGGTTCTTTAAGCTCACACACCTGCAACTTTCTAAAACCTATAACATTTTCAAGTAAAAAATTAATCTGTTTTATAGCCCATAATGCATAATGTTGAATCTTAAAAGGTACATAACATGTCTTACCGTAAATCACCCTGTAGGGAGTTATCCTTGAATTTTTCTTGAATGCAGTTCGGTAGGCCTAGAGCGCTTTAACCAATTTCTTAAACCAGGCTTTTCGATTAGAACAACACTTCTTCTCAAGTATGATCTTGATCTCTATAAAGAACTGACGCTTATCCTGCGTTATCCCATGTTCTGGCGTTCGATCGGTGGCAAGGTAGTTCACTATATCATCAAACCAAGGGCCGCATGACATGTCGGTGGTAGGATAGATGATGTCTAATATCTTCAGCAATTCTTTCTTTATCACATCCATCATGGTTGGGTTCGGTCTCCATCGCGCATCACGGATTGGTATTGCATCTATCTATGTGGACCACCCCTCTAATTCTAGTAATGCTCTAATCAAGGGAACTTTTTCATTAATTACCTTAGGTAGCTCGGGAGATTCATTCTCAAATGCACCATCAAAACCAAATGCTAAAAACTGCTCTAATATATCCAAGTCATCTACCACATCTAATGTGTGTACCTCCGAATCATCACACCCAGTCGACATCTTATTAAACACATTCATCTCTAATGTCATGTTTCCGAACTTGAGCTTAAGTACTTCGCTTCGACAGTTAATCAAGGCATTTGAAGTAGCAAGGAATGGTCGCCCAAGAAAAATAGGTGCCTGGTAGATGTTGGAGACAGGTTACTGCATATCCAAAACCACAAAGTCTACTAGGTAATATAATTTGTCAACTTGTACTAACACATCTTCAATAACACCTCGTGGAGCTTTTAGTGATCTATCTGCCAACTGTAGCATTATAGGTGCTTTCTTCAGCTCACCTAAACCCAACTGTTCGTATATTGAAAATGGGAGCAAGTTCACACTACTCCCCAAATCAAGTAAGGCTCTCCCAATACAAGATTTACCAATCATGATAGAAATAGTGGGGGAACCAAGATCTCTGAGCTTCTAAGGAGTATGACTCAATATCAATGCACTAACTTGCTCGGTCAAGAAAGCTTTCTTCTTCACGTTCAATTTCCTTTTCATTGTGCATAGATCCTTCAGAAATTTTGCGTATGCAGGAAATTGTTGTATGACATCTAGAAGTGGAATGTTGATTTTCACCTGTTTGAAGATTTCTTGAATCTCAGTATGATACTTATTCTTCTAACCAGATGTCAACCTCTAAGGATAGGGTACCACAGGTTGATACTCCTTAACAGTCTCATTCTCTTTATTATCTGACTTCTTTGAATTTGAGCTTGTTTCATCTGATTTTTCGTTTCCCTTATTTGTCTCAACTGTCACTTCAGGTGTGGAGTAACTGTTTGTTGATCAATGGGAAATTCAAGATGGGAAACTTCTTTTCCGCTCCTCAAGGTAATAACCATCTTCGTCGTTTTAATAGAATCCCCTGAAACAGTATGCATTGGTTGTCGTTGTTGTCGATATACCTGAGGATTAGGCTAAGGTTGTGCAAGAAATTTCTCTTTTTCTAAGGAATTCAGCTATGTACTTATCTTATTCATGGTGTCTCTCAGCTCACTAAAGGCTTGATTATTCTGATTGTTGGTCGTGGCATGAATCTGCATGAATTGCTTAAACATGTTTGCCATCTGTGTCATGCTGTCATCAGAAGATTTCTTTGAGGGAATAAGAGCTAAATTTGGTTGAAATCCCGGAGGTGTATAGCTCTAAGAAATCTGTTGCTGTTGATACTGCTGTTGAGGAGCTGCAACTGAGTGATATAGCGACTATGGAGGTGATGCATAAGATTGATGAAATTGTTGAAACTGTGAGGAAGATGGACTAGACTGATCGTTCCTCCATGATAAGTTTGGGTGATTCCTCCATCTTAGATTATAAGTGTTCAAGAATGGCTGATTTTGAGATTTGTTGATCCAATTTGCTTACTACATCTGATCAGATCCATTCTCCTGCAATACTGGTAAAAGCAGACAATCCTCTCCCGATTTCGCAGCTTTTTCTTTCTCTGACTCCATAACCTCTATTTTTTTTAGACAAAGCAACAACAAGAGCCTGTAAATTAGTTTCCTCTTTGACCTCGTATTTACCTCCACCACTGATCGCTCTGAGAGGTTGTGTTGCCATTGGTGCCTGTTCATACCGTGTGTTCCACTGTTAGACACTTTCAGCTAAATAATCAAAGAATGATAAAGCCTCATTCGGTTCCTTGTTGAAGAACTCCCCATTGCACATAGTTTGGACAAATTGTTTACATTTAGGGGTAAGTGCAATATAAAAATAATTCACTAACCTCCAAGATTCAAATATTTGGTGTGGATATATATTCATTAGGTCCTTGAATCTCTCCCAACAAACTTGGAACGTCTCGTCACCTCTCTGCATGAACTGACTGATCTGCTCCTACAAGTACTGAGTTCTCTGAAAAGGAAAGAACTTATGTAAGAACTAACACTGCATTTCAGGTCAGCTAGTAATAGAGTTAGGTCGCATAGAATTAAACTAGATTTTTTCCTTATCTTTCAAAGGAAAGGGAAATAAATGAAGTTTGCTGTACTCATCGGTTCTGACCCTATTAATGAAAGTGGTGCGAACTAACTCAAAATCTGTCAAATGTTGGTATGGATTCTCAGAATCCATCTCGTGAGACTGGGGTATCACAGATAACATACCATGCTTAATTGTGAAGTTCGGTAAATCTTGTGGTAACAAAATGCAAGAAGGTGTAGAAGTGCATGTGGGCTGTAGAAAATCTTGAAGTGTACGTGATGCAGGTGCAGCCATGTCTTCCTCAAAGAATTGTTCAAACAGATTGCTCAAATCAATTTCAGAATCACTCGTAAAAGTGATAGGAGAACAATCAGATTTTGTGTTCTATGTGTCACTACTGGTGCTAAGTGAAATTTTAAACAGTCTATTCGAAAGATCTCGGACCCAAGGCATCAAATATCAATGCAAACAGCAAGAAATTCACCAACACGACAGCAAACAAGCATGATTAAATTTTTTTTTTCAATTTTTTATTTTTAATGAAAAATAAAAAATAATTGGAAAAACACAAAATTTGAAATTAAAACTGGCACTCCCCGGCAACAGCACCAAAAACTTTGGCTCACTCTAAAAAATGAGTAACTCAGAAGCTATCCCAAGTATAGGAGTTCTATCGTGTAATATTTAGCCCTAGGGTCAAATTGTCTTCTCAGAGAATGCGGTTTAACTCCAAATTTCATGTAATTCCAACAAAAAAAAAAAAAAAAACGAAAAGGCATTGAACACAGTTTAGATTCAGGTTTTTTAGGATGTTTGAGATTTCTTTTGATAAATTAAACGAACATGCACTTTAAACTATAAGTCATAACATGCACTGAATTTAACAACGAAACATAGAAATCCTACGTTTAACAACCGAATAAGAATTGAAACACACGTTTAACTTTAGAAAGAGATTAAAAGCGATAGCTTTAATACGTAAATTAAGCTCACAATTAAAATAAACTCATTCAAACACAAATTCAATAATTAAGCACGGTAAAAAATCGGACTTTAATTAAACTAAACTTAAATTAAATCGAACTCAACAAAAATTCAATTTTTAACAAGACAACCAATCTAAATCCTAAGAAAATATTATTTTTTTTCTTTTTATATTTAGAAGATCAAACAGAACTTAAAACTAATACTCAAGCAAACACAAACTAAATACGAATAAAAGGAGACGAAATTGACTTTATTAAAAATACCCAAACAAGATTAAAAATTAACACTTTAATTAAAAGTCTATCGAAACAAATACCAATTATTCAATTTTTTTTAAAAAACAATAACAAAAGGAAACTAAGGGAAAAGAAAAGAAAGAAGAGAGAGAGAGAGAGAGAGAGAGAGAGAGAGAGAGGAAGCTGGCCGTGGAGTTGAAACCGCATGGTAGTTCTTGGGTCTTCACGGCTGTGGCTAGGCACATGCAGCGGGGTGGAAGAAGGTAACAACAGCAGAACTTGGCAAGGCTTGGGACAAGTGCTCGGGTTGTTGATGAGAGAAGCAGTAGCAGCAGGAGGGGCAGGAGCAGCAGCTAGCCTCTCGGGTTTAGGAGTGCAGCAGCGGGAACGGAGGAGAAGAAGGCAGCAGCAACAACAAACAGATGAGGAAAAGAAGGGAGAGAAAGGGGGAGACCGAAAGGGATAGAAAAGAGAGAAGGGAGAAGAGAATAAGGAGAAGGAAGAGGGAAAGAAAGGAGGAAAGGGGAGAAGAGAGAGTTAGAGAGCAAAGGAAAAGAGAGAGTTGAGAGGGAAGGACGGGGTCTGGTGCTGTCTCTAAAAATAAGGGAGAAAAATATATATAAAAGGCTCCCCCACTAAGAACCCCACATGCCCAGCACTGGGGGGGAAGGACCCGATTGCATGGCCGGGCCAAATCACCTAAATAATGTATATATATCTATATATATATATATATATATATTCTTCTTTTTGCTTCCCAGCAAATATGCTCGATTTTTACCATCGTAGAGTTCGTATATTTCAAAACTCAAAACACGAAAGTCGTATATAATTTTCTCGGCTTTCCACAGAATTTTGAATAGTCTCGATCAGAGCTTGAACGAGAAAATTATGTGTATATTACGACGTAGCATCGGTTTTAGCTTTCAATAATCGCCTAGCGATAAAAAATACCAAAAATTCATAATTTACTCAATAAAATCCAAATATTATAAATAAAACACGATGATGAAATATTGAGAATAATTAGGTATTTAATTAAAAATGTAAGCCTCAATACATGAATTAAAGCACTTAATTACGTAGTTTAACCGCGTAATCACATGTGATGCAACATGGTCCGTCCATGCCTAATTGCATGAAGCATTCTTCAAAAAAATAAATAAATAAATAAATACCACAAACACACACACACACACACACACATGTCTGATGATATCATTGGCCTACAAAACAATATAAGAGAAATGCTTCACATGATTACTCTTTTTTGTCATTACACCATAATTTCATGATAGCCACAGGCCGTGAAGAATAGCGTTGCTCTTTCCAACTGTGCATGGATCACGCTATATCATTTGTTCATGTTTAAATGTAGGAAATGAAAAGAGAAATATGCAATAAATATTCACTTTACAACTTTGTAAATTGACAACTTTGGGTGGAGGAGATTGAAATAGAAAATTTGACAACTTTGCAATGCAAAATATATGCAATAAAGACAATAATAATTTTGTACTTTCATTGTGATGATTTTCAAACGCGTTTGTGGAGTTGGAGCCATTTGATAATATTATATTTATTTTATAACTAATTATTAAATGGAATTTTAAAATATTTTCTATAATAATTATACGAAGAATATTATTATTATTATTATTATTATTATTATTATGAGCCATGAACTCTCATGTCCTTTGTTTAATTCATAATAGTGTCAAATCACTACTCAAATGTTGTCTCATGGGTGATCAATTGTATTATATAATTTAATTTCATTGAAATATATGAATAATCATCATTTAAAAATCATTTAGCTTAATTAACTTAAATATGCAATTGATGATCTAAAATATAATTCTCTAATTTAGAGTTCATTTTTTATGCAAATATCTACCATCTAATTAGCACATTTGCTAATTGATTGATTATTTAGATTGATTAAAATATATATTTAAATGAAAACTAACTATGAACAAATTAATCATTGATGTGGAAAATATGAATAGGTAATATATAAAAATATATATTATATATATATATATATATATATATATCCCATTTCACATTCTAAACGTGCATGCACTTAAAAAAACTAATAAAATGTATATCATTTTATGACTCTATAATGCATACAACGTTTTATAATTGGGAAAATATTAAGGGCTACAACTCGTGATATTATGAATTCATGTGATAGCAAAAGAAAGTAAGAACTCATAGTTCATCTTCTTCTCTTTTATAGGCCCATGATAGTCAATGGACAAGAAAAATAACATTTCCCTTCTAGACCATGCATGGTACATGCTGCATTTCATATTCTATGATGAATTTAAGTTTAAACTCAATAAATGAAAAATGGATTATATATCAAATCTTTCATGTTGTATTTATTTGCTTTTTTTTTATTATTTAATTGCAGTATTTTTTTTTTTTCAAATTCACCTTGAGGATATCAAAATAGAAAAGTTGACAACTCTGCAATGCAAAATATATGCAACAATGACTTTAATAATATTATCCTTTCATTGCGTTGGTTTTTGGAAGAGTTTGTGGAGATGGATCCTTTTACTAATATTATATTTAAATTACCATTAACTATTAATAAAAATATTTATTATTTTCAAAAGTAGTAATAATATTAATAAATCAAATTTATTATTTTCAATGAGTCATGAACTAAAAATGTCATTGGTTCAATCAATTGTATTATTAAATTTCTTAAATTTCTTTAAATAGATAGTGACTTATTGGGCTACATATCTTAAAATAAATAATCAGCTTAAACTTGACTACTATCTATTAACTTCTCCTGTCTATAGCTATGTTTATATAAATTTAGGACGCAATACAATTTATTGTTAAAAGTTATGAACACGCTTCAATCGAAGCCATTTATAATTAACAGAAAAGTATTATCCTTTGTTGACCTTATCGGTCACGCCCGATTTTGATTATAACAAATACTCTTTGTATCTAATAGGTGTTTGAGGTTTTGTGCAGGAACTAAGATTGTTAAGATCAAGATGGGCACAAAGCAAGTAAAGCTTGAAGACCGATTATCGATCTTAATTGTAATATAACTCATTTGTGAAAATCGGTCTGTAATAGTAAGTAGGGCTCTGGTTTGTAATAAACTCACACACATCACATGTATGATTTATTATGTAAGTTTAAACAAACCGTAATTGAAAAATGACCTTAGAAAGACCTTAGGGTTTTCCTTTCGGTTGACCGACACCAGACTTTTTTTAGTGTCTTGGTTTTGGACATAAATGACCCTAGGACACTCACATTTGCACATATGTTTGTTAGACACTTGAATAAGATTTGTATGTTTCAAAATTAGATCGAAATGCACACATGGTGCACTTTCGGTTGACCAGCCAAGTCAGTTCATTTTGGCCTGACTGACCGAACCAAACCTGGGTCAACTGTTGACCAAGGTCCTGGTAGACCGAACCTATGCAGTTCAAAACCTCCCAGTCGACCGAAACCTCCCTGGGTCAACATTTTGATCATCTGATCAATCGAACTACTTTTGTACTCCAACTACCTGGTCGACCAAGGGTCCTCGGGAGAAACCCAACAATTTGGTTGACCGAACCAGCCAGTTCAAAATGGCCCGGTCGATCGAACCTCTGTAAAATAGGAAAATCACCTTTGGAAGAGGTCTTTCGGTTGACCGACCATTTAGTTCAAAATCCCCCTAGTCGACCGAACCATATGAGACCTGGTCGACCGAAATTGTTCTGGTCGACCGGACCTCTCGAGTTGCCCTTATTTTTACTACAGTTAAATATTTTTTAAACAGGGTTAAAATATTTGAAACATCACTAAACTTTCTTAATAATACCCAATAGGTCCCCAACGGTCATATTTCCTCCCATGTTTATATATATGAGATCATTTGTGAAAATTACATGGATTAGCGACTTTAATTAAGGGAGAATTTTTTGAAAATCCAAAAGCCTATACTACTCATTTCTGAGCCTCATTCACTCATGCTTACTATTTATTAGTGCCTATATCATTTGTAAGTGGATTGAGTGTTTGTTTTTATAGGTTTGTTCTCCTTGTCTTGCTTGGTTAATACAATTTTATTGAGAGTTAAATCTAAGTATTCTTAGGGAACTTTGTTAATAAGTCTCTCCTAAGAAGACTTTTATTTGATCTTCTGAGGTTGTATATTCATTGCAATATCTTGAGAAGATCGTATAGTATTTTGGTTGCAAAATCTTTTCATAATCACTTTCAAATATCTGTTGTGCTTTATATTAAATTATTATATATATATATATATATATATATATATATTTGAAGAGATATTTGTTTATGAGACAGTGATCTTTGTTGCAATTTCATTCACTTATATGTTATCTGCTGAATACAAATATTACACATCTTTTGCAAACCAAACATATACATTACTAAAGTATCATATGATTGAGAAAACCCGCTCATTGAAATATACATGTATATTGTTTAGTTAGTATCTTTGTGTGAACATCTTGCCTGAATATCTTGTGATACAAAAATTGCTTGATTGATACTCTCACACACTTATTACACTGATAGAAAATACCTTGAGAGTTAAACTATCTAGACCACACTGAGCTTACATATTAAATCATATTGTGGTGTATGTTACATATCTGCTTTACACGAAAGTACAATCACTGTACCATTTGATTATATACACATTTGTTGTATTTTCAAACACGGGCTTGAAGAGGGAGACTAGCCCTGGAATAGTCCAGGATTGGCTTAAACCCGGTTAGGAAAGTTAGGTGCGCCATCATGTTAAGGCGTGTAGGTTGAGGTCAGCCCCGCTAATTGACCTAGTTAAGGTTGAGGTTAGCCCTGTATTAATTTGACCTGGTTGTAATCGGTATCGCTCCACCCTTAAGTGAGTTATTAGTGGAATCCTCGGATTTGCGAGTTAGAGGCGGGGATGTAGGCATAGTTGGCCGAACCCCGATAACATATTGTGTGTTGTGTATATTGTCGCACTTTATATTTATTGCACGTGTATGTTATTATGTAAATGATGCGCTTGATTTAAATTTCCGTATATTATATTCATCAGTGTATTTGGAACTGAATAGAAAGACCCTAAGTTGTTATATTCATCTGACATTTAGTTTAACCTAGGAAAGAAATTTAAAATTCCAATTCACCCCCCTCTTGGTAATACACCAATTTTATCATCCTTCATTCAGAATAACTGTGGTTGCTTAGTGGAATTGGGTCTTCTAATGCCTAATTTCCTCTAATCAAGGGGTGAGCATAATTTAGTTTTAGTCGAATTAATTGAAGGTTTGGTTCGAGTAATTTATAATTTGGTTAAGTTTGATTTTAGAATAGGATAATTTTGAGTATTCGGTTTTCGATTTGGTTATAGATAAGTTGTATTTTGCTTGAACAAATTATCTAAATTTTTAATTAATTAATAATTAAATATAAATTATTAAACTATATTATTTATGATTTTAATTTTTAGCCTAGGTTGGCGGTTCCATTCGGGATTCAGCCATTCCTAAATCCCAAATTCCCGTTCGCCTCTTCCAGTCTTCCCTCTTCTCTACCCTCTTCCCTCTTCGGCTCTTCCCTTCCCAAGTTCGCAGTTCGCAAGTCGCAACTTCGCCGGCAGCCGGCACTTCCTGGCTCCCAGTCCCAATTCCCTTCAGCTTGACCTTCCCTTCCCACTGCGCTTCCCACTTCGCAGTTCGCACACAGTCGGCGACGGCGAGGTGGGACCTCCTGTTCCAGATCGGCAGAGCCAGTCTTCCCCTTCGGACTTCGGCTTCCACCTTCCCAACTGCGCAACTCGCACTCTCGCAGACTCGCAGTACTCCTTCGGACCTTCCGTCCTTCAGGTTTTTCATCTTTCCGTTGTGTTCAAAACTCAAAAGTCTTTGCAGTTTGATGTTTATTGAAATTTTACAATAATGAGCACAATGTGTTTGATTAAATGTATGAGAGAATATTTCCTCCAAATTATTATATTCATGTTGATCAGTCTCCCTCTTTAAAATGGGTTTCTTTGTGTTATTTGTTTATATTTGTTTGAATGTCCATTGAATTTGAGTTTTGTTCCTTTTAAATTTTTGTATATTTGTGTTTTCTTACTTTTGTTGTACCTAAAGTCCAGTGCCCTGTTCTCATCTTTTTCTGTTCTTCCCTTCTCTTACCAATAACCCTTGTTTGCGTATCATGGAAAAGTTTTTTGGTGTTGAAAATTTGTCTGATGAGTTGTCTTCATTAGTGGGTGCAAAATTCTCTTTTGAGTACAAAAGCATAAAATAAAGGACGGAGAAGATAAAAGGATGGAGAATGAATTTTTTTTGAGAATTACTTAGTTGTTTTAAGGGAGAATTACTCATAATTAATTTTATTTTTATTTGGTTAAATTTGGTTGACTGAATTACCCGACAATTGAGTTTGGTTGGGTACGATTCAGTTAAATAGACCAATTCGGTTGGTTCAATTATGGGGTGAAGTTAATCGAAAAATTTTTAATGGTTAATTGTCCAAATTGGCCGAACCTAACGGTTGCACACCCCTACTCTGATCTCATCCGTATTTTAATCTTCAGTCTTATTTCTTACAACTATCTTTTTGAAACAGATAGTTCACAGTGCTCATTCTATAGATATAGATAAAGTCAACTCATGCCATTTTGTTCTATTGTTTGGTTGTCTTTGTCGTTGGTTGTGACTAAACCAATTCACATGGAAATTAAAATTGGTTCGGTGGTTCTTTGGTTTTCTTTTGACTGCCCTCCACCTGGGTGACAAAATCACCTATCGGAAGAAGCGGTTAATTTGGCACAAGAAGTGTTTTATAGCAACCAGAAAACTCTATCACCTTTGGTTTTGAGGAAGATAAAAAGTAAAAGATTGGAAATAAGAAGTAGGTTGGCGCTTCTGGTTCATTTTGTTACTAAAAATGGAGGAGGAAGGGAAGGGTGGGGGACATCAAATGGATTAGAGTTTTCACATAATTGGAAGTGGTTTGATTCCTCTTTGATGTTGTTAAGCCAATAACGCAAAGTTTTTTGACCAAAAAAAAGTAAGGTAAACTATTTTGGTCGTGTTGTCTAGACCTATTTTAAAATTAAAAAATGAATATGTGTATGTATATAATGGAGAAGGTTTTAATTTATTTGAAATGTGTGTGGGGTTATAAAAGTCCTTTTACGTACAAATTCTATTGTAAGATAGCTCAGTTAAAAAAAAAAAGTTAAAAATCACCTTTGTGAACATTGAAGATGCAAATAAAACAAACAGTTTTTTAATTTATATGCATGAATAATTATTTGATATCAATCATAGAGGAAGATCTTTGGAATTAAAGACCAAGGAAATGGATAAGTTAGATTAGCCATCAAAAGAATAGTGGAACCGCTATTTTGATTAGTCAAATTATGGGATTGGCCCTTCAGCTAAGCTCTTCCCTTCCACTCAAGTCATTTTTTATTCCTCTCTCGATGGGGCAGTGACTTTTGCTTCTTCCCCTAATCTCAAGTGATAAAGAAGAAATATGACTTTTGTCTCTTTTTAACTCAATTAATCAGTCAAAAACAAAAATTTGAAAATCAGTTTTTTAGACACCGAAGATAATGCACTTAAAAATAAAAAAAATTCTTTAATTGATGCATAGGAATAATCAATTGATGCCAGCCATGGAGAAAGATCTCTATGGTATGAAAAACAAAACTAAAATTTCTCCTTGTTATTAATCTTATCCTGCATTTAGTACATAGAAATGGAAAGTTGTAAAAAGGAATGGGATCGAATTTTCATTTAATTTCATCATGTTTTTCATTCAAATTTATATTCTTTTTTTCTACCCAATTCCATTCCGCAAACCCGACATGTCTTTAATTTCCTAAGCATCAAATTCAAAATGGGAATTAAGAATCGTTGTCTAAGTTTTCCTAGAAACATGGGATTGAGCAAATCCTAATCATCATTAATGCAAAGGAAAAAATTATAGAGAAAAAACACTAATAGAACACCTTGATCCTTTTACAAATTTAGAACTGCATTTAGCATCCAAAAGTTACAAACACTTAATTTTCTTGCCCTCAAAGAATCGCTTGTTACATACCGATAAATGGCAATAAAATAAAATCAAGTTAAAGATATTTTCCCCGCACTCTTAAGGTGCATTATTTAGTTGACACATAACACAAACAGGAGGGTAGAACAAGTCAAAACCAAAAATTAGTTTTCCCTTTGTTCTTGAGGTTTATTATTTAATTAACAGAGCACATATAGGAAAAATGTAATAACTTATCAAAGTTTAAAGAAGTGCCATGGGAAGGGCTCCCTTGGAGATTATTTCTACCAAATTATTCAAAATTCAAGTATGAAATTATCTCTTATATACTTTTTTTTTGTCTAGGACCATGAATGCATCAGAATGTTGGGCGACTAAGAAACCGCATATCTGAAAAGTAAAAGTTTCTAAGATGAGAATGTTAAGATGGATGAATGGTTTAACATTCAAGGATAAATTAAGGAATGAACATATTCATGTTAAATTAGGTGTAACTCCTGTGAAAGATAAGATAAGTCAAGGACGACTTAGATGGTTTGAGCACTTCCAACATAGGCTACATAATACTTTAGTGAGGAAGAGTGAGTTAATTACTATGAGGGATGGTAGAAGGGGCAAGGGTAGACCTAAAATAGCTTGAAGTGAGATAATAAGTAAGGATTTAGTAGACTTAAATTTGTTGAAGGATATTGCCCATCATTGCATAAATTGGATAAAAGGATTTATGTAGCCAACCCCACCTAATGGGACTTAAGGCTTGGTTTATTGTTGTTGTTGTTTGCCTTCCAAAATTTTGGTCCATGGAGCCACTGGTGGATTTTATCATCATTTATGCATATAATTAATCAAATAATTTCAACATATTGTCAGCCAACTATATTAACAATATACTAGCTTTGGTGCTCCTCGTCCCAAATGAAAAACAACACAGGGTCTTTGGGTGTTCCCTTAAATGTGTTTTGGCATGTTTGGAAGGAAAGAAACAGGAGGGTTTTTGAAGGCAAGGTATGTAGCATTCAAAGTGTCAAAATTATGATTTGGCAAACAGATGTAGGATAAGAAGCAAGGCCTTGGAAAGATCCTTGTTGATTTTGTTGGAGAATACCTAAGAAGAACTGAGTCAAGGATTGTTGGGTTTAATTAATAGTTTATTATATGTTTAGTGTTAATCAATATAGGATTTTATTTGAGAGTTGTATGTAATATTTGTGTAATGTATGTTTATTTTCAATTCATGCTGTTTTGGGGTATTTGTGTAATTTCATGTGCAAAGGCTTTCTTATAAAGAGTGCATGAAAGTCAGGCAGTTATTGTTGAATTTGAATTGGAATTGAACGTGAGTTTTCCACTCTTCCCCTTTCTCCCCTCAATCTCTTCTAACTTCTCCCATGGCTGCAGATCTTTGATGCTGCCCCTGAATCATTTGGTATCAAAGCCCAATATCAATCTCTATTCTTCCATTTCAGTTCCTCATTTTTCCTTCACTCTTCTTTTCTTTTCCTTCCACCTTCATCTTGTCTTCTTCTTCCATCTTATTCCCTTCTTCCCCCTTCTCTGTTCTGCCTTCTCCATTCCTTCTTTTTCTCTGTTCTCTCTGCTGTCCAGCCGCCCCTTCCAGCCGCCCCTTCCCTCTATTTTCTTCTCTGCCTTTAACCACTGCTTTGCCGGTAGCAATTTTATCCTCCTCTCTTTCCTTCTTGCGTCTTCTTCCTTCTTCATCATCTTCTTCTTCTTTTTGTCTGCTCCTCTCTCTGTTACTCTGCATTCTGAAATTCTCATAGTTATATCATATTCGATTCTCATCACTCTCCTTCTCTATTAGTCTCTCATCTCAGTCGTCAGCCTTCAAGAATCCCTAGCGTCTTGTATATCATAGCCACTGTGCTCCCCACCCCTTGATATATATACTCACCTGAAGTTTCATTGCCAGACTCTCTCCACTGGTGACAAGCGCCAGCGACGCGCATGAGGAAATCTTCCCATGTCTTCTGCTATTTCCTGTCTTATGTGAAATATTCCCAACCACGATATTTTAGGGTTTCTCCCGATGTTTTGACATACAACTAGATATTTTGATTGTAGACACAATATATTGCAAGCAAGCGTGGTATTTTGTTACAAAATGCTAGAAGCTGGCACTGCCAGCATAAAAAAATGAGATTTTATTGCTGCATTTTTGGAATTTTCGAAGTTAATTTGTTTCAGTGGAGCACTACAGCCAAGACAACATGTGAATTGAAGAAGGTTCTTTAGAAATTAGGTGTCAAATTTGTGGTTTTGCATGATTAGATAGAGAAAAATTGAAGGCAAACTGTGTTAAGAGGGTTGTTGGTGATATAAAGTTCGAGTATGTATATGCATAAATTCAACAACATGGTGACAAGTTATAGGTAAAAGGAATGCCATTTGCCTAACTTTGGGCACAATTTCAAGATTTTCAACACCTTTCTCAAATGTGGAGAAAAGTTTTGCAAAGTCATCATTGATGGAATATGTCCAATGAATGTGATTTCCATGAATGGGGCGACTCAAATGCGGCTTCATTTGCAACTTCACCGAGAGCCTTCAATATTAGGTTGATAACTCTACATTTTTGCGAAATATGTTTATTTCTATCCAAATAGTTGAATATTTGACTAATGTTTGGTGTGATATCTTAGCTATGACTATTGGCCATGTACTCCTTGGTTGGATGGGTGTAACTCAATTACATGAGAACACATACATTTTCGATATACCTAAGAAGATTGGTCATGTATTCCTTGGTTGGATGATTTGGGTGTAACTTAAAGACATGAGTACACATACATCTTCCATTATAATGGGAAGAGATTCCTTTTTAAGTCTATTGCACCAATCAATTAAGAAAAAGAATTAGTCACATTTACTCAACATGAAAACACTACAAACGAGGAAATGCATGTACTTGATGGCATCCAATGTCTTTCAAACATTCCTATTGTTGAGTTTGTCATCCTTGATATGTTCATTGATGCTAATTCCCAACTCAAGTCTATGGTGTTGTCAATAGACGTGGTTTCTTGTCTCATTCAAGCATTGGGCTCCATAGGTCCATGTTGGAGAATACTTCAGATGATTTGGATCGAGGATTGTTGGGTTTAGTTAGTAGTTTATATTGTGGTTAGTATTAATTAGTATAGGATTATGTGCATTTGTGGGTCCGTAATGTTTGTGTAATGGAGGGCTTTTTTGGTAACTCATGTTGTTTTAGGGGTATATATGTGATTTCATGTGAAGAGGCTTTGTTATAAATAGTGTATGAAAGCCATGTTGTGGGCAGTTATTGTTGTATTTGAATTGGAATTGAACATGAGTTTTGAGTTTATATCTCCTCTCTTCTCCTTCCTTCCTCAATCTCTTCTAACTTCTCCCATGGCTGCAGAACTTTGATGCTGGCCCTGCATCACAAACTCGTTTTTGTTTGGTAATCAAGGAGTTTTACATCAGACCTCCTTGCTGATTGACTTTGATATTCTTTGGTCTATACTTGTTTGTATATCATTTCGTTTCAAGCCATATTCTTTATGTGAGGACTTTGGGATGTGATCTCTCGGCTGGAATTTAGCCATTGGATTTTCTGCTTGTCTTGTTCTAAGTGATTTTTGTTTTGAACTTTTAGAAAAGAGAATCTATTAGTAGAGGATCTTCTGGGTTGAGGTATTAGAAATCCTGAATGTTTGAAAATTAATTTATGGATGGTTTAGTGTGTCATTCTGTTATGGATTTGGAGACCTAAAACTTTATATTTTTGGAGGATGGATCGATATGAATTGCTTTAGCTGATTTAACGTATTTGGAGTCATTTCTATTAGCTCTTATTAGATTATTCTTTGGCAGGTCGCCTTTATTGCTTTATTGGTACCCATAATTATGATGATCCCCAGGGTGGGGGTGCTTAAGCATCTAAACAATGATGGAGTCAATAATGCTAGGAATGGAAATAAACTAATGTTGTGTTTGGGAGTATGGAAAAGTCAGTGTTATCTGCAAGTAGGAAGGTAAAGTAGGTTGGTGGTTGATTTTGTTTGCAAACATACTCATGAATGATGTAACAGACTAACAGGTTTCTGTGTGATGTGTATATGTTCCTCCTTTTAGTTGTGAGATTCGGTGGACGATCAATTTTATTTCCTTGGCACTGGCAATTCATGAGTTCTGTTCCATTAATGTCTAACTAATTTTTGGCTTATATTTCTTTCCTTTTGACTTAATTATACAATATTAAAAAGAAGGAAAGTGAAAAGTACGTAATGTAATTGGGGGGTATGTACAAAGTCCTTTTGAGGCACTAGTGCACACACTGAGATTGGCCACAAGAATTGCACCATTGTTTAGGTACATTGATGCTCTTCTCTGTCTTTACTGTATTAGGACCCAAGAAAATGCAAGAAGATGGATACTCTGAAGGACCACAACCCTAAAATATTTTCTCAATGAAAGTTGAATCAAAACTGAATTTTTTTTCCCCTTCATTTTTTAATAAATGGACTTCAGTTCTATTTTTCTCAATTTTTCATGAATTAATATTGGTATGTGTTTGGTTTTCCCCTCCTACTTAGCCAAAAAAATGAAAAAGATGGACATGTGTTTGTAGTGGTTTGAAAAACTTTGATATATTCAGTGCAACTTTAATGTCGCAAGCTTTTGATCTATTAGACAATGAATTAAAAGTTATATTTTGTCGTACTCTTTTACCCACTTCCAGGCTTTTACCATGTTATCTACTGCTTCCTCTCTCCCCTCAATCCTTTTGAGAACGAACAGAGGTTTAATAAGTACTTCCTTGAATGGATCCAAATCCAGACCCTCATAACTAGCACAACCCCTTTGTGCTCCGTGCCTGCACACCTACATGATATTTAGTTTTGAATTGCATATTAAAATGATGGGATTAAAATTTAATTCATTCATGTGATTGAAAAAATGTGCTTTTGGTAGGTTATTGCTGCTGCCATTGTTCAGCTGCTTGTCCTCTATTGCCAGTGCAGATGGCTGCATGGGATGACATTAGTTGTGTGCTTTCAATTTCTTCATATATTTGGTATTTTCATGTGGACCTTGTTTCGTGTTCATATTATATGCTTTATTTTTCATATATAACAAAAATGATATGCTACAGAGATTTTGTATTGTAGAAAGAGGAAGAGTTGATTATGGCATTGAGAAAGTATTTAAATAGTGTTTGCGAGCATGAGTTTCAAGGCTTGGATTTGGATTTGTATAGATTTGATAAAAATCCCCCCCCCCCCTTTTTTTTTTATTTTCATTTTGTCCCAATCCATACAAATTCAAATTCAAGGCACAAAATCCATGCTCCCAAATGTAGGGTTAGGATACTTAGGCAGTTATGCGTTCATGCGTCCTTCATTCATCGTTTGCCTTGATGATGCTTTAAAGAACTGAAAAATTGCACGAAATGTTGCTTCCTTTGTTTCGATTTTTAATTTTAGCATTGCTATTAGGTATTTTAATTCTTGTGCAAATTAGCCATTGATACATTCAGATTTGATTGATGTTCTAATTGTGAAAAAACTTTGTTAATGCAATTTAATTGTGCTAGTCTTTTTCATGCCGTTTCATACTTTGACTAATCTCGACCTGTTGTTAATATGGCATCTCAAGTCAACAATTCTGATGTTGGTATATGATTCAACTTTTTACTCGTAGGTATATGATTTCTAATTTTTGTATTACTTGTTTCACACATGGAAGCACGTAAATTAGTTTGGCATATGATTTCAACTTTTTAGTTGTAGGTATGTGGTTTTTCAACTTTCTGGTATTACTTGTTTCACACATGGAAGCACATTAATTCATAGTAAGGGTGGCTGTGCAACTGAAACTTCACCATTTTCTGTTCTGTCTTGACAAATTATGCTGATGTGTAATATTCTGCTTCCTTTTAGAAGTTGAAGTTTGTCATGCACTATATGACGTCTTTCAAGTCATTAGGAGCAACTATGTCATTACCATTGCACTATTTAGAGCTTTTGGAGCATTCAGTATCACACACAACAAATTTCTCATGTGGTAATCGTATACCACATGCCGAGCTGTTTGCATAGTGACAATTCCTTTGAAGAATCTCTTTGATAATGACGGGGCTCATGCAAGACACATGGTACATCTTCCCACATTAATCACAGTCCAGACTATTTTCTCCAAAATGCTTATAAGCATAGGCTCCAGTTACACCATAACCCCCTTCTGCTCCAACTTAGCATTAGATTCCAAGTAATTTTTCTCACACAACCACATGAAGTACAAGAGTTTGACTATCATATAAATCACAATCTAACTCCATATATTTTCTATGTTGAGTTCAATAAAATTATTTCAACATATGAATACTATGATTTGCTTTTTGTCCATTTTTTGATTTCTCATTATTGATGGAAGGTAGCAGACGTTGTCAAATGCCCACAGATTCCCATTATTGAATGTGTAGCTGGTCGCCAATGTTCCCCCTTTATAGGAAGATTAAAATTAGATAATTATTTGCTCTCCTCTTAAGATAATTGTTCTTGTTTATTGGAGAATTACCAAGGGGTTATGCCAAAATCCAATATAAGTTATCAATGCTATGTAAGATCATACTCTAGGATTAACCAAGTATTTGTGTTGAAGATTTGCATAGCATAATAAGATACAACAACAACAACAACAACAAGCCTTAAGTCCCACTAGGTGGGGTTGGCTACATGAATCCTTTCTCGCCAATTCACCTGATCCAAAACGTTTTCCTCTATTAGATTGAAGGCTATTAAATCCTTCCTCACTACCTCATTTTAAGTTATTTTAGGCCTACCTCTACCCCTTTTCCTCAATATGCTCATTTCTTATTTTATCTTTTAATGTTAAACCACTCATCCACCTTGGCATACGCATCTCAGCAACTTTCATTTTTTATACATGTTATTTCTTAGTTGCCCAACATTCCAAACCATAAAGCATAACTGGCCTTATGGTTGTTTTATAAAACTTTCTTTTGAATTTTAAGGGTATTCTAACCTGACACACTCCTCCATTTTAACCAACCTGTCTTAAATCTATGTACCACATCTTCTTCAATTTCCCCTTCAGCTTGCGTAATAGATCCAAGATATTTAGATCCATCAATGCTATTGAGTATCGAATTTAATCTTCTCTCTATAACTACTCCATATATTACTGAAATTACATTTCATATATTCTCTCTTATTCCTACTTATCCTAAATCCTTTAGACTCTTAATGTGACTCTCCAAAGTTCTAGCTTGGATTTCACTCCACTTCTACTATCATCAATTAACACGATATCATCTGCAAACAACATACGCCAAGGGATCTCATTTTTCTAGTTCATCAATTACTGAAGTAAAAAGGTAAGACTCAAAGTAGAACCTTAATGTACACCTATTGTGATTATAAAATCTCTAGAATCTCCTCCTACAGTCCTAATGCTAGCCACTACTCTATCATACATATCCTTAATGACATCCGTATATATATACTCCAAACTCCCTTATTTTCTAATACCCACCAAGGAACTTCCCTTCATATTCTATCGTAAGCTTTCTCTAAGTCAATAAAAACCATATGCAAGTCCTAATTTTCCTAAACTTTTCCATTAAACTTCTTAAAAGATAAATAACTTCGGTTGTTGATCTCTCTCAGGCATAAAACCAATTTGATTTTTTGAAATCTTCATTTTTAATCTTATTCTATGTTCAATTACCCTTTCTCATAATTTCATCTTATGATTCATAATTTTAATTCCATGATAGTTATTACAACTTTAAATGTTGCCTTTGTTTTTGTACAAAGGTACTAACATATTTTTCATTCTTCTGACATTTTTTTTTAGTTTTTATAATAGTGTTGAATAGATTAGTTAACCAAATAATTCTTTTATCACCTAAAAATTTCCAAACTTCAGTTAGTATTTTATCTTTTCCTATAGATTTCCCACTCTTCATTTTTCTAATGCCATCTTAATTTCAAGGCTTCTAATTTTGCGCATAAATCTTCTATTTTTAGTCTTCTCCTCATTTGTCACTTCCAAGTTCAATATTTCATTTTGGTTTGCGTTAAACAATTTATCAAAGTATCTACACCACCTCTCTTTTATGTCCTCTATTGTAATTAAGACATTGTCATTCTCTTCCTTTACGCGTTTTACATCGCTTAAATCTTTGCATTTTCTTTCTCTAACTCTAACAAGTTTATATATGTCTTTTTCTCCTTCTTTTGTATCTAGTTTAGTATATAAAATATCATAAGCTCTATTTTAGCTTGATTGATAGTCTTTTTTGCATTTTTTCTCGCTTCTTTATATTTTTCAAGATTTTCTATATTTCTACATTTTTTGCCATATTTTATACCAATTTATTTTTGTTTTAACGATTTTCTAGATTTCTTAATCTCAAAACCATCTTTCTTTACTACCTGAGTATCTTCCTATGGACTCACCTAAAACCTCTTTTTTCTATCCTTATGATAGAATTTGCCATTTTATTCCAAATAGTATTGACATTAACCTTATCCCCTATTGTCCAATTACACTCATTGTTAATTTTGTCTTTAAATTTTACTATATTATCTCCCTTCAATTTCCACAATCTAGTCCTCTTGTGTTAATTTATACTATTCCTTCTCTTCTATTTTTTAATATGTATGTCTAGTACTGAGATTGTATGTTGTGTAGCCAAACTTTCACCTAAAATAACTTTACACTCTTGATAGTTATCAAGTGTTGTTCTCTTTTTATTAAACAAGTATTCAATATAACCAAATCTTAAGACATGGAAAAATCTAAGATTGTATCACCAGCCTCATTTTTATCTCCATATCCATGGCCTCCATGTATTCTCTCATATCCTATACTATCGTTGCCAATGTGACCATTTAAATCAGCTCCTATGAATGTCTTTTCAGACATTGGTATCTCTTCTAAAATACTATCCATTTCTTCCTAAATTTGTCTTTTCTGATTTTCTTCTAAGCCTATTTGGTAAGCATACATACTAATGACATTCACTATCTCCCGGCCTTAAGCTATCCTGATTTTAATGGTCCTATCCCCTATTCTTCTAACATTTACTACATTATTTTTTGTCTTTATATACAATAATACCCATCCTGTTTTTATGTTTCCCTTTACTAGTGTACCAAAGTTTAAATCCTAAATTTTCAATTTCTCTAGCTTTCTCTCCTACCCAATTTTGTCTCTTGAAGATAGATTAAGTTAATTTTTCTTCTAAACATTATTTCCACTAATTCCATACTTTTTATTATAAGAGTCCCTATATTCCAAGTTGCTAATCTTATCCTAGTTTCTTAAGCTAATTTATTTACTCTCTCCCTTTATACTGACATGGTACTCCCTTGATCTAGGTAAATTTGATAAGAACTCATGATAATAAGATCTGAAAAAGTTTTGCGCGGGCTGTTAGCTACCTAACACAACCCTACTCCTTTATCCGGGCTTAGGATCGGTGTGTGTACAAAGAGTTTGTGTTACACATGTGAAGTACATGTTTGCTTTTTTTTTTTTTTGCAAACTTATTTCATTTGATAATTTTCCAAGTAACACCCTACGGCTAATTGAAACTAAGCACATAATACAATGCATTAAAAAATTTTAAAGCATACAATTTTGGGTGTTAATCCAAGCTAGACTAAATCTAAAAACCATGCAATAGTATTTTTTGAAAACTTTTGTATATTCTAAAACTTTCAAATGAAAAACACAAAAAAAAAAAAAAAAAAATGCATATACTAAGTGACTCACTCTAAAAAACTTAGAGAATAACTCCTAAGTATAATAGTGTCACCAAGTAGTATTAGGGAAGTCCCCAAGTCATTTCCACAGGGAACGGTATGTTTAAATTCCAAATTTACCTATAATAAAAAATAAAGGAGAATTAAACACTACAATTAATTAAAATGTTAATTACAGTGAAATGGGGTTTTTGGGCGTAACCCAAAGATGGTTCGTTCTTCTTTTGTATGAGATTGATCAAATGTGTACTCAATGAACTAAAGGAATTTTAAATGTAGCGTGTTTATAAACCCAAGTGAGAAGCGAAACACAGCTACATAACAAGTTTAAGATTTATGCTCCGATGCCTTTGGCACTAACATTACTGTTGCCCCTAAATTAGAGGAATTTGAGAACGTGTGTTGAATGAATTATGGTTATCTTTGCTCAAGGAGTTAAACCATAATCATCAACATTATCTAATCCTCCTATTTCCAACAATAAATGGCAAAGCATAATGCTTATGCTCTAAGGGGCATTTTTTCAAATACCTTGTGTGCACCTTTAAATTAAACTAGGTTCTAATCTCCTTGAGTTGTGAAATAGTCCATAAAAACAATGACTCATTCAAGATTCTAAAATAAATGGGCAATTAAAAATAAAGAAACAAATTAATCTAATGATAAATCATTCAAGACAATAAACTAAATGACAATGAAATTAATTAATCCAATAATAAACCATTCAAAACAATAAACTAAAATGTATACTAAACCTAGAGCAACAAGCTAATCCAACCATAAATCATTCAAAATAATAAAGTGCATGACAATAAAAATAAAGGAGCAACTCAGTCCAACAATAAAATATTCAAAAACAATGAATTAAAATGAGCATTAAAAATAAAGAAACAAAAGGAGAGAGGAGAGAGGAAGGAGAAGAATCCCAGCCCCTTGGCCGAACCCCACACTGCTGCTGTATTTTCGCACAGCAGCAGCTTTTTCTGCCAGCTGCTGTCCTCCTTGGTTCACACCTCACTGCCTCCTCCCTCTTGTTGTACTCTTCCTTTCTTTTTATATCTGCATTCTGCAGCCCCACACAAAACCCCACAGCACGGCTGCCCTATTCTCTGCGCATGGGCCTTCTCCAATGCATGGCCCATGAATTATGCATGGGCTTAACGTGCTGCTCACATCCCCCTTTAGCTTCCTCCACAAAGCCTTGACTATTTAATTCCTTTATCCTCCACGAAGCCCAGCCACATGACCCCTTTATTTTGCATGGGCCATGCATCTCATTCACGTGCATGGCTGCCTATTGTAATTTCTTGCATGGGCTTTGATTGCATGGCTTTAAATTGCATGGGGCCTTCACCTTTTGTATTTTTGCTTCACCTTTATTTCCCGAAAGTGCCCTACAATTATTAAACACAAATGTTTGTAAATTTACGCACAAAATTAGAATAAAAATCATAATGTTATAAATTGAGCTCCATTTAAAATAATGTGCATAACTTGGGCATTTAATCTAATTTGCAATAACCAATAAACATATTTAAACACCTAATTATTCAATATTTGTCCCTTAATCACTAAGCCTACAAATCAAAAACAAAATAGCACAAAAATACATAGCATCATAAGATGAACATGGTTTATTTGTGTCCATGACTATTGAGCATTTGAACAATACGTATGACTTGCATTGTTTGGTTTGAGTATTGTAATTTGAGATTGAAGGCTAGTCCAAATTAAATAAAATTATATTTTAATTTTTATTGGATGAAAATATGTAAAATGTTGGAAAAATATATGTAAACAAAAATGTTTCTTATAAAATTATGATTAAGCTAGGTTGAAAAGGACAGAAGAAAAATATTCTAAATTGCTCTTCATTTTATGCATATACATTTGCAAGATATTGAGTGTCAATGTATTGTAAATTCATATATACACATGGAAGCTCTCTTTTATATTTTGTTATTGTGCTTGGGTCTTTTGAGTTGTACTTTCATTTAGTATATTTATAGGTTATTGACTTTTAGTGTTTCATAGATTTGTTTTTACACATTGAATGACCCTTGATTTCATAGTTGTGTTAGGCCCTTTCGGGTGGTACTTTCATAGTTAAACTGAAGATTGAGCTATAAATTAAAATGCATGAGGTGTGCGAGATTTCATATTTTTATTGATCATATAAAGTAGAAATTGTCTGTGTTTCTTAGAAATCCATATAAATAAATCAACTAGACATTGCTTTCCCAAAGCTCTTTTAGATCTCCTCATATTCTATTATGTGAAGCCCTCTCTCTCTCTCTCTCTCTCTCTGTGCAGTGTTTCAATGGGGGGTGGAGATATACCAGAGGACCTGATCAAAAACGTCCTCCAGAGGCTGCCTGTGAAATCTCTGTTGCGATTTCAGTGCGTCTGCAAATCCTGGTGTGCCATGCTAAAAAACCCTAGCTTCATCACCGACCATTTCCACTTCAGTTCAAACCACAATGACAACAAGAGAAATGTTTTGTGGATCTCTAGATGTTACTACAGTCGCGGCACCTGCTACTGCATCTCCATAAACCCGCCCCATATGATGGTGCCGGTTGAGTTTCCGCTCAAGGGCGGTGGAATCAGTACCCGTATAGTGGGTCATTGGAATGGCATAATTTGTGCACACACTAGCATATGGAACTATGGTGGGGATCTTAATCCTATGAGCCGCAGGTACTTTCTGTGGAACCCTACAACTAGAGAATACAAGGTTCTCCCCCTACCGCAATACCTGACTCACGATTCACGCTGCTATGGACCAGGATTTGGGTTCGATTCAAAAACCAATGACTACAAGATTGTAAAATTTGTCAACTGTTACTCTGAGCCTTGTAAAGCTGAGGTATACAGCTTGAGAAGTGATACTTGGAGGGAAATCCAGGCTCCTCCTGTATGTTTTGAAAAGTACGTTCTCAAATACTATGACAGAAACATAGATGGAGCAATATTTTGGGCTGGAATCTCAGACGACCCTGTGATTGTTTGGTTTGACATGGCTAACGAAACTTTCCGTTTGATTCCACTGCCGCATGATGTACTCTCCATTTATAGACGACAAGATGTGGTCCATAGGGTTACGTCGTTCAAGGAATCCTTTGCTTTGCTTGTTTTTCCCATGTCGGAATCTCATTCTCCTTATCATTTGTTTGATGTATGGGTCATGAGTGAACTTGGTGTTGCTGAATCATGGGTTAAGCTTCATAGCGTAGCTTTACCCGAACGTTCATTGCCATTAGGACTATCAAACAATGGTGAGCTTCTCATCGTCAAAGGTGGAAATGGTGCTCTAGCTTGGTATTACCCTATTACGCGGAAACTTGTGAATCTAGAATTTCAATCATCAGAAAGCTTCTATCCAGGGAAAATTCAAAGTATCGAGTCTGTTTTTTACACTGAGAGTCTTGTCTCACTCGGGGGACAAAATGTGCGTAATATGGTCTCAGATCCTTATTTCCAGGATCTTTATCACCCAGAGAAGTTTGCAGACGAGATTGATATGTAGGTATGTGTTTTGGCCTAAATGAATGGGAAAAAAAGAAGCTTTATTTTATTAATTTCTGCCTTTTTTTTCTTTCCAAATATATGACAGGGTAGTTATGTTTTGTTGTTATTATCAATTCCATATTATGAGTGGATGCCCAAGTTGGGCATTGTAATCCTACAATTAAGGAAATGGAGAAAACATGTCAAAAATATGGAAACATGGAAAACTTCAAAAAGTATAATGAGGCCAGAAAAGTTGCCAAAAAAGGCCTTTAGTAAAGCTAAACATGGAGCACATAATAATCTATATGATAGTTTAGATACAAAAGAAAGGGAAAAATATGTATTTAAACTTGTTTGAGTTAGAGAAGAGACATAGATAACGTAAAACTATAAAAAATATGGATGATAGTGTCTCGATTAAATAAAAGAACATGAAAGGAAGATGATGAAATTACTTTAACAAGATATTTAATGAAAATCAAGTAGAAGACCTAAACAAAGAATTGACAAAAAAAAAATTTTAAAAATCAGATTTATTTGCAAGATTAGAGTTAATAAAGTTAAGTTTGCAATTGTTTTGTTATAATGCAAGTTCTCATTCTAATTTACGTTTGGATCAATTTGATTTTATGTTTGAGGGATCTACTACAAAAGCTTTATATTTTTAAGAAGATCAATGGAAAAGTTTAGGGAAAAGAAGAGGGACTTGCATATGGTATTTATTGACTTAGAGAAAGCGTATTATAGGGTACATAGGGAAGTTCTGTGGTGGGTTTTAGAGAAAAAAGGACATGTCTAGTAGGTATACAGACGTCATTAAGGATATGTACGATGGAGTAATAACTAGTGTTAGGACTATAGGTTTAGAGACTAGAGAATGTCCAATTAGAATAGGTGTACATCAAGGATCTGCTTTGAGACCTTGTCTTTTTGCTTTATTGATGGATGAACTAACTAGGAGTATCCAAAATGAGGTTCCGTGGTGTATGTTGTTTTTAGATGATATTGTTTTGATTGATGAAATTAGGGGTGGAGTAGAATCTCAGTTAGAATTATGGAGAGAAGTTTAAAATTTGGAGGCTTTAGGATAAGTAGAAATAAGATAGAATATATGAAGTGTAATTTAGTCATAGTAGGAAGAATATTGGAGACAAACTTAAACTTGATGATAAAAAAATCCAAAGCACTAGTCGATTTCGATAACTTGGATCTATTATGCAAGCTAAAGGAGAAATTGAAGATGTAATGCATAGAGTTAAAGAAGGTTGGGTAAAAAGGAGAAGTGCTTCGAGTGTGCTTTGTAATCGTAGAATACCCTTAAATCTAAAAGGGAAATTTTATAGGACGACTGTAAAATCAACTATGTTATATGGGTTATAGTGTTGGACAACTAAGAAAAAGCATATCCTAAAGGTAAAAGTTGTCAAGATGAGAATGCTAATATGGTAAGTGGTATAATGTTAAAAGATAAATTAAGAAATGAACATATTCTCGATAAGTTGGGCGTAGCTCCTCTAGAAGATATTGGATGAGGGCTAAGACTGTCAATGGCGTATTAAGAACTAAAATAATTAAGTGCAACTCTTTATTTTTTTTTCAATGTAATGTTAATATGTTATTGCAATATATGTATGTATGTATGTATGTGTGTGTGTGTGTGTGTGTGTGTGTGTATTTATGTAATCACTACTAAAAAATGCTTCTTAATTACAAAATTATTAGATATAATATGCATTATTATATACAATTTTTTTTATTTAAAAATTTTAAACTAAATTTATTATTTGAGATAATTTTAATATTTTTTCTCTTTATGATTAGGTATCACATTTAATATGTACAAAGTCTAATGCATGTGTCCCTTGTACTAGTTGTAGGGCTTTGTAAGGCCTCCTTTTGTGTTGCATATCATTTTTGTTGATCTGATTAAGAATTAAAGTGCAAATGCTGGCCCAGACCTTAAAAGAAATCTTTGCTTTCCAAACTGCCGTGTGTAAGAGGGAAGGGCTAGGATAAGTGGATTTTATGAGATTGGAAAAAAAAAAAGACTTTGAAGAGAAAGACCCTCAAGAGTTCCCAATCCAAGACTTGTTCCCCCTTGCAAATTTGGCATGAAAGAATCCACCACACCCAATAGAAGAGTTGACTCACTAACCTCTCTTTCATTGAAACTTCTAGAACCCATAATCGCAACGACCCAATTGCAAGAATGGAGACTCTTTACATACAAAGGAACTACTTGCTACTAGTATCGTTTAGCCTCTAGTTTTCTTTAGATCCCTTGTTTCACTTTCCCAAATGAAATGCAAATTGGATTCATGTAACAGGAGAAAGATTTCTCATTACCTACCTTACTACATTAATCAACTTAGGAAAGAAGAGGAGACTTAGATAGCCACTATCTTATCTTGAGAGATGAAAATCCCAAGAAAAGAGCCCCCCTCAAGAATAAAATGCTGAAAATTGTGCATTGCGAACAGTTGTAATAATAAGCAAACATGCCACCAATAGCTCCAACAAAGAGTCACCAACCCAAATGTCCTAGAATTGAATTTTATCCCATACCTGCTTTAAAACGAATGAGAGGAAGGGAGAGACTAGCAACTTGGGAATCAAACTTCCAAGGACATGGAATTTTATTCAATTTGAATTGAATTTTGTATTTTATTTTGTTTGATTTCTTTGTTTGCTCTCTTCTCTTCACTCTGCTCTTTTGTGTTTACATTGTTACAAATAGCACAGATAAATGTTCATGTTATGCATTATTATGAAACATGGCTTGTATTTGTTTGATGTATTGCCAATGCATGGTTATGGTCATTGTCACATTTTTGACTACTTTGCAATTGTTGAGTCTGCTTTTTGAGAGTTTAAAGCTAGACTTTGTGCTAGCCCAAAAAATTCTATGATTTTCAAAGTTGACATTTTCTGACTATTCCTGTTGTGACTTGGTGATCTTTGTTGGTAAATTATTTGTCTCTTAAGTGGACTTAAAGTGGCTAAAGTTTTGGATGCTGGCATCCAAAATTCAACTGAGAGCTTGTTTAAAATTCACCTCTTGATGCCAGAAATCAGTGATTTTGCTGTTTGTAAACATCTAATTAAAGCATTTTCAGCTAGAAAGCTTGTAGCAGAAATTAAAAAAAAAAAAAAAAAAAAAGAACTAAGCCTAAAGCAACCCAAAGGCAGTAACAGCCCAAGAAACCAAGGATAAAGTAATATAGTTGTGCCCTTCAACTTTTCCCAAAATCGCTGTTTCTAGAACACCTCCATGTTCCAATTCTTTGCAAAAATATCTGGTCCTCTGTATTGAGTTTCTGAGCACCAGAAAAAATCATATGCACATCCTCAAGAATTTCCTAACATTTTACGGCATGTTGTTATCTAAAGGAGCTGTTACCAGATCCACACACCGAACCAAAAACAATTGGTTAAAAGTTGTTGATTCTAAAAGCAGTTTCAATTTTTTTTTTCTTTTTCAAAATGAAGAATAGCGTCTGCTTTTGAAGGTTAATTTTGCTTTCTCATGACTTGAGCTTCTGTTGATTCTACTGCAGGGCAGTAGACTGCTATTAAACTGGAATAATCAGCAGGGTATGCTGCACTCAAGCTACAATTGAGTTTTGGGTGAGTTTGGATTGTGGTGCAGATTCAAATCTTTTGAAGCCTTGATGCGTGCAAATTAAATATTTTGCTACCTTCTTTTATATCTGAACTTTGCTTAAGCTTGGATATGATTTATATTATCAATCATTTGATGAGTTACTCGCTCGGATTCCCCTTCAAGACAGTATGGGTGATGGATGCAAGCTCTGGTTTCCAATGTATGAATCAAGTCTCTGTCACATCCGTTCTCCAACTTTACTTCATTTACAGCAGCTAGTTTTGTTTTTGATGTGGCATTTATTAATATGTTTCTGTCAGACGGAATTATTTGCTATGAGAAATTGAGAATTAGAATTATTGGCTTGGGATTCTTTCTCCCCTTTTTAATTTAAAGTCAACTTGGTGAGTAATGCAGAAATTATTTAATTTGCAGGATTGTTCGTAATGATGATTGTGTTATATTGCAAGTTCCCATTCTGATTTGATTGAAATGGCTAGAGAATGAGTAATTGAAGTTAGTTTTGTTTTGATGACGGTAAAATATAATCTAGTCCACAGAGCTTTGCCTTTTGGATGGCCTTTTGTTTGTGATTTTTGCTTTAATTTATTGCCCTTTAAATGCTAAGATTAAGCGTATGAAAAAATGAGCTGCCATTGAATACATGGTTGGTCCATGTTCCAATTCTCTGCAAAAATATATGTTCCTCTGTATTGAGTTTCTGAGCACCATAAAGAATCATGTGCACATCCTCAAGAATTTCCTTACATGTTACAACATGGTGTTATCTAAAGGAGCTGTTACCAGATCCCCACACTGTCGAAAAACAATTGGTTAAAAGTTGTCGATTCTAAAAGCTGTTTCAAAATTTTTTTCTTTTTCGAAATGAAGAGTAACTTTTTATTTTGAAGGTTAATTCTGCTTTCTCATGACTTGAGTTTCTGTTGATTCAAACTGCTGAGAAATTAGACTAATTGCCACATTCAAATTGCTATTATTTATTTATTTTTAAATTTATTGTTGCATCATGTTAATTCACTCAACATAAATAGATAGATAGATATATAGATGAGATGATGCAAATTAATTAAGAGATAGTAAACAATGAACACAAAAACAAGAGACCATTTTAAAGTAATGTTGGAGTTCTCTGGGAATGCAATTCTTGGCTGCCAAGCACATTGTCTGACTTTATAGGTACACTTCTTCATCACCCCACTATGGTCTAGGCACAAAGCTATCTCGTATACTAGATGGGCGAATGGGTTAAAACATTTTATTTGGGGGATGAACCATGTGTGCTCGATGACATTTCTGATAGAGTTCACCTAATAGAATTCATCGAATACAAATTGTTGTTTGGTATGATGCCTGAAAATTAATTAATGAAGTTTTCAAAATCAAGTACAATGTATGTAAATGAATGTGGGCTGCATTTGAGAAGTACATGCTTCAAATATGTAGGAGTAAAATTTAATAGCTAGCTAGTTGTAATTCACAAAAGGAAAAGAAAGAAAAAATCAAACCATTTGAAGCCAAAATGACCAAGAGATCATAAGAAATCTTTAATTGCAATGCAAGTTCAAAGTATCTTAGTTGAGTGGGAATGGCCTTTGACTTTGCGCATGTTCCATTAGTCTCTCACTCGTGATTCCAAAATCTATCACGCTGCCATCATGGCAGATTCAGCCAACATCCAATTGAGGCCGAATGTTTCTTAACTAGATAAATCATACATAATTTAAAAAAAAATCTTATATGTAATGCAATCACAAGAAAAGTGAGAAAAAAATAATAAACATGGTTTGTATCAAATACGTCTTTTACACACACACACACACATATATATACATACATACATACATATAATATGAATTATGAAAATATATAATTAAGATAAATCATGGCTAATGCATGAATATAACATGTAGTCTACACCTACGGAGAAAAAAGTAAATTGAGTTTTGAGTTGACTCATTGATAGAGTTAATTATATATGCACAAATAGATTATTTAAAATATGATGTAATTAATAAGCCTAATTAAATATTTTTTTGATTACTATAAGGAAAAGATCGACATGTAGAGAAAAAAATTAATTATTATTTGTATTAAAATATATCCAAGTAAAATTAATTATGAAAATTTTAATTTTATTCACATGTTAAATGTGAACGTGCATTCACTAGGGCACATGTGATGCAATGTGGTCCGTCCTTGCCTAATTACATGAAGCATTCTTCAAAAAAGAAATAAATAAATAAAGACCATACACACACATATATATATATACACACACGTGTCTCATGCTATCATTGACCCATAAAATAATATAAGAGAAATGATTCACACGTTTACTCTTTTTTGTCACTACATCATAATTTCATGATAGACATAGGCCGTGAAGAATAACATTGCTGTAACGACCTGCTATTTATTTTCCAGTTTATATATATATACTGTAAAATTTATAATACTCTGATACCTACTAGATTTAAACCAAACCATCAATCTAAACAATGGGAAGCGAAATTCATATAAACACAATCAAGGAGAAATACAATACTAGAGTGCTAAACTATTCCCAAAATATACATATACGACTGTTTTCCCAAAATACCCACAATAGGGCTAGGGCTATACACAATATTCCCAAAAATACTCACTCTACTGACAGGGCAGTACTGAAGCCCCTCTACCTGCGAGCTTGATCTGCTCGCCTACCTGGATCACCTGAAAAATGTTAAAGTAATAGGATGAGACGACGCTCAGTAAGATGAAATATGCTATTGCTAGTGTTTGGCAACTGAGTTTCAATACTATGAAAATCTGTTTCTATATAATCATGTATAACTGAATCTGTAAATATAATACAAGTAATATAAACCACCACAATATCCATGTTGTTTAACATATCTGTACTTTAGGTTTCTACTCAAAATACTTCTAATGTACTTAAGTATATTCTCTGTCTCTGTAAATCTGTACATACATAATAATAATAATTGAAAACTTCCCCGTGGATAATTGTGTGTCATGATTTAACCCCTCATGACAAGGTTGTGTGGCCCGTAGGCGGGATCTATCCTGCTGGCCAACCAGAACAAATCACTATACTCCATCGGTCTGATCAGCCCTCCTCAACCTATATCTGATGGGAAGCTTATCCACTCGTGAGCTCTATACGATCGACCTTTATACCACGTATTATCTGAATAGGTGGTTGCACTCTATACTGTAAATAGCTACGGTACCGTGCTCTGTAACTGTATGGTCCAATAAGGTCTAATACTATATAATACATTTCTATAAACAACTATCTGTTTTACCTTGATTCTGTAATAATTGTATAAACCATGACCCCGTGATAAACTGTATCTGTATTTCTGAAATGAACTATAAAACTGTATGTCATGGTACTGTAAACTGTATCTGTATCAACTGTATAATCATGGTATTCTGTAATTACTATAAAACATATCCACTGTCTGTATTTTTTGTAAAGCATAACTCTGAAAAATACTGTAAAACATGTTTCTGTACTATATCTATATTCTCAAGCCACACAGTAATTTAAAACATATTATTCATAATTGTTAAACTGTATAATGCTCTGTTGTGAATAACAATCTAGTAAAAATATACATTTTATGCTGAAAATCATTATAGAACTGCCTAGCATAGCATATTTCCCTTATCTGATTCTAGCTAAAATCCCCCTACTATGACGGGTCTTACACCCGCAGGATTCTCCACTCAACACCCTGAAAACCATAAATCCCTAAACAAAATATTACTATTTCTACGCTTACAACATTTCCTACAACTGCTGGAAAGCTAAATTTTGACTAAAAGACTTTACCTTGATTCTGGGGAGAAATTTGACTCGATCCCATCGATGATTCGCCCCAGCAAACTTGAAGAGAACTCTGCCAGGAGCGTCGTGGTGGCCTCAAATTGTCGATCTGGCGGTCGATGGGGCCGAAATCGAGGAAATATGGGTGAGGGACCATAGGAGAGAGAAAGGAAGACAATGGCGCTCAATTTCTATGCGAATCTGAGGTTTTGCATTATTTATACTGCGGGCCTCGTCGACGAGCCACGTCACCTCATCGACGAGTCTTGTAGAAAGTTCATTGATGAACCTGCATCCTCGTCAACGAATTTCAGACTTCCAAAAATCTGCTCTCGGTATCTTCTCATCGACGAAATGCTTCCTTGTCGACGGGGTCCTCTTGTACCCTCGTCGACGAGTCCCCTGTGTTCGTCGACAAGGACTTGAGAAAATTTCTTGGGATTATAACCTCCAAAGTGCAATGTCGTCGACTTCCTCCTTCTGTTACTGTTTCCATTTTCCTCCCTCTTTATTATTTAAACACCATTATTATTCGGGTCGTTACATTCTCCCCTTCTTATAAAATTTCGTCCTCAAAATTTACTGTTCATATATCTCATCATCCTTTAAAGGCAAAATGGTCTACTTATTTTATTACCTGCTCTCGCTTATGGCGGAGGAATACCGTGGTTTCATGGGTAGTTCTGGGAGGTCACAACTATAAAATAAAATTTCCCCCAAAACCAAAATACTACCTATCCTATACTCTATATTACAATTACACTGTACAAAACAAAAGAAAATTAGCATCCTAACATATACATTATCTCTATAACTTATCAAACAAGTGGGGATACTTTCGTCTGATCTCATCTTCAAGTTCCCATGAGGCTTCCTCAATCGCGTGATTTCTCCATAGAACTTTTACTAATGGTATCCTTTTGCTGTGCAAAACTTGTTTTTTTTTTATCTAGAATCCACACTAGAGCTTCTTCATATGCTAAATCACCACTGAGTTCCAATTCTGCATAGCTAATGATATAGGAAGGATCTGAGTCATATTTCCTTAACATAGAAATATGAAACACGTCATGAATTCTGAATAAAGATGGTGGTAAAGCCAGCCGATAGGCAACTGACCCAACCTTCTCGAGTATCTCAAATGGGCCAATGAACCTAGGGCTCAACTTACCCTTCTTCCCAAATCTCATGATTCCCTTTAACGGTGCGATTTTCAAAAATACATGATCACCCACTTGAAATTCCAGTTCCCGACGGTGAGTATCTGTGTAGCTTTTTTGCCGACTCTGTGCTGCATTGATTCTATCTCGAATGAGTCGGACTTTATGGTATGCCTGTAGAACTATCTCTGGCCCCACAACTTGCCTCTCACCCAGCTCACTCCAGTATAGTGGGGAACGACACTTCCTACTATAAAGTGCTTCATAAGAAGCCATGCCAATGCTAGCTTGGTAGCTGTTGTTGTAGGCAAATTCCACTAATGACATATATTGAGTCCAGCTACCCCCAAAATCCAATACACATGCTTGCAACATATCCTCAAGTACTTGAATAGTTCTCTCTGTCTGACCGTCTTTCTAAGGATGGAAAGCGGTGCTGAATGCTAGTTAAGTCCCAAATGCCTCCTATAGACTCCTTCAGAACCGCGATGTAAAACGTGGATCACGATCCGAGAGTACAGATACCGGCACTCCATGGAGTCGAACAATCTCCTGTATGTAAATCTCTACTAACCTGTTCATAGGGTAGCTAACCTTAATGGGCAGAAAATGCACTGTCTTCGTCAACCTATCAACAATTATCCAGATGGCATTCTAACCAGCAGCACCGGCGGTAGCCCAGTAAAAAAATCCATGGATACGTGGTCCCACTTCCATTCAAGAATGAAAAGTGGCTGCAACTGACCAGCCGACCTCTGGTGCTCAGCCTTAACCTGCTGGCACGTCAAGCACTGCTGTACATACTCTTTTATTTCCCTCTTCATGCCACTCCACCAGAAATACTCTCGCAGGTCCCTATACATTTTCGTACTGCCAGGATGAACAGTGTATAGAGATATGTGTGCCTCCTCTAAAATCATCCTCCTGATGCTGTCATCTGCAGGCACACACAATCTGGTGCGAAATCTCAAAGCCCCATCATCGAAAATACTGAATTCCTCTCCCTATCCATGCTGTATTCTGGCTATCACTTCTGCCAATTCTGGATCATTTCCTTGTGCAGCTTTAATCTTTTCATAAAGTATAGGCTGTACAACCAGACTAGCCATAAATGCCTGAGGATCATCTGCTACTAATTCCACACTGAGCCTTTCTAAGTCCATTAGAATTGGGTGCTGAACTATTGTGGCTAGCTGTGCTGTATTTTCTGATTTATGGCTCAATGCATCAGCCACCACATTTGCTTTACCTGGGTGGTAACTGATGGTATAGTTGTAATCCTTGATGAGTTCTAACCATCTCCTTTGGTGCATATTCAACACTTTCTATGTGAAGAAGTACTTTAAGCTCTTCTGATCAGAAAATATTTCACATTTCTCACTATATAAGTAATGTCTCCAGATCTTCAATGCATGTACAACTGCAGCCAATTCCAGATCGTGAGTAGGGTAATTTTTTTCATATTCTTTCAACTGCCTGGACGCATATGCTACCACCCTACCGTGCTGCATCAATATACAACTGAGCCCTTTCAAGGACGCATCACTGTAAATCACATACCCATCAACTCCTCATGGAATCGTCAGAACTGGTGTAGTGATGAGCCGCTGCTTTAATTCCTGAAAACTCTGCTCGCATTCTTCATTCCACACGAATCTGGCATTTTTCCTAGTCAAACGCGTGAGAGGCCTTGACAAAGCTGAAAATGCCTTCACAAATCGATGGTAATAACCTGCCAGTCCCAAGAAACTTCTGACTTCTTGTACGTTCTTCGGCCTGGCCCAATTCACCACCGCATCAATCTTACAGGGATCTGCTGAAATGCCATCTCCTAATATCACATGGCCCAAAAATGCAACTTTCTCAAGCCAGAACTCACACTTGCTAAACTTGGCATAGAGTTTCTCCTCCCTGAGTGTTTGCAAAACTTGCCTCAAATGCACCTCATGATCCTCGAAACTCCTCGAGTACACTAGTAAATCGTCAATAAAAACTACTATAAACTGATCTAAATACTGGTGAAAGACTCTATTCATCAAGTCCATGAACACAGCTAGGGCATTCGTCAGACCAAACGACATAACGAGGAATTCATAGTGCTCGTACCTAGTCCTGAAGGTTGTATTCGTGACTTCCTCTGCTTTCACTCTTACTTGATGATACCCTGATCTGAGGTCGATCTTGGAATACACTCGTGTACCCTAGAGCTGATCAAACAGATCGTCGATTCGGGGTAGAGAATATTTATTTTTAATAGTAACCTTGTTTATCTCCCTATAATCAATACACATCCTCATGGTCCCTTCCTTCTTCTTTATAAACAACGCTAGAGCTCCCCATGGCGATACACTGGGTCGTATAAACCCCTTAGTCAACAAATCCTGCAACTGCTCCTTTAATTCTCCAAATTCAGCTGAAGCCATACGGTAGGGAACCTTAGAGATCGGCGCGGTCCATAGAGGTAAATCTATAGGAAAATCCACCTCGCGCACAGGAGGCAACCTAGGTAACTCCTCTGAAAAAACATCTAGAAATTCTCGTACTATTGGGGTGCTGTCAATCTTTAATTCATTTTCAGATACTTCTTTTAAAAATGCTATAAACCCTTGACCCACATCCAGGAATAATATACTTGCCTGCACGGCTGACACCAGCTGCGATGGAGCACGTACTCGTGAACCAACGAATTTGAATTCCTGCTCTCCAAGGGGTTTGAAAATTACTTCTTTCTGACGACAATTGATGCTGACATGATTGGCAGCCAACAAGTCCATACCCAATATTATATCAAACCCACACATATCAAACACAATCAAATCAGCTGGCAGTACTCTCCCCTGAACTTTTATTGGATATCCCCTATGTACCTTCTGACATATGAACACTGACCCTGACGGTGTAGCTACTGATAGTGCTATATCTAATGACTGGGTCTCACCCTCAGATAATTTAACATATGATGCAGAGACAAAGGAATGAGTAAAACCTGAATCAAATAAAACAATAACGGAATGTGATAAAATAGTAAAAGTACCTGTCACCACATCCATAGTAGCCTCAGTATCACCCGACGTCATCGCATAAACCCTCACCGAGGCCATATTCCTCTGCTGTCCTCCACGAGGAGCCTGATATCCTCCTCGATAGGGCCTGGGAGCTGGGAGCTGGTATGGAGAACTTGGGCATGCACACGCCATGTGGCCGGGTCTCCCACAGCAATAACATACATCTCTCCCTACCTGGCACTCCCCCGGATGACGTCTCCCACACGTCTGACATACTAGAACCATTGGCATACTCTAATTCCCATGAGGTGCTATCATCTGCCTCTGATCTCCCTTATCATGACCTCCTCTCCATGGACCCCTACTGGAGCTAGCCTGAAAGCCCTGAGGCACAGGCCTCTTCATCTGCTCTGAGCCGCTATACCCCTTTGAATACCACTCTCAATGATCGCAGCTCTGTCTACAACCTCCGAAAATGTCTGAGCTTTGAAGCCAATCACCTACTCAAACAAATTCTACCTTAGTCCCTCTTCAAACTTCCTTGCCTTTTTCTCTTCATCAGGTGCCAAATGTGGAGCAAAACGTGACAACTCGATAAATCGAGCTGCGTACTGGGATAATATCATCTGCCCCTATACCAGATGCATAAACTCTACTGCTTTCGCACTCCGAATGATAGCAGGGAAATACCGCTTGAAAAATAACTCCTTGAATCGATCCCACATCACTGGTACTGGAATTGGCCTCTGCTCCTCTATCAGACGCGCTGATCTCCACCAGCGCTTCGCCTCCCCTGTCAGTTTAAATGCTGCATGTTAGAATTGGTGTATTCCCAAAGGGGGGGGGGTGAATTGGAATTTAAAACTTTTTCACCTAGGTTAATTTATCCAAAGACAGTAAATACACAACCTAGGGTCAGTCTATACAATTTTCAAATGCGTAGATAAGTATAATGTGGAAATTAAGTCATACACATCATTCACTCATAACATACATATGCGGTAAGTATAAACTACAGAAATGTAAACAAACACACGATATGTTATCGGGGTTCGGCCAACTGTGCCTACGTCCCCGCCTCTAGCTCGCAAGCCAGAGGATTCCACTAATAGCTCACTTAAGGGTGGAGCCGCACCGTTTACAACCAGGTTAAATTAACACAGGGCTGACTTCAACCTTAACTAGGTCAATTAGCGGGACTGACTTCAACCTACACGCCTTAATAGGACGATGCACCTAACTTTCCTAACCAGGTCTAAGCCAATCCGGGACTATTCCAGGGCTAGTTTCCCTCTTCAGGCCCGTGCCTGAAAATACAACAGATGTGTATTACAATCAAATGGTACAATGATTGTGCTTTCGTATAAAGCAGATATGTACCCAAATGTGCGCAATAACATACATCACAATATGATTTAATATGTAAGCTCAATGTGGTCTAAATAGTTCAACTCTCAAAAGTATTTTCTATATGTGTAATGCGTACGTGAGAGTGACAAACAAGCAATCTTTGTATCACAAGATATTTAGCAAATAAGTTCACACAAAGATGTCAAGTCTTAAGTATTTCAATCAGTAGGGTGTCTCAAGCATGTAAGTATCAAATGATGTATATGCTTGGTTTGCAAAAGATGTGTAATCTTTGTATTTCAGCAAGTCATATATGAGTGAAAGAGTATTGCAACAAAGACCACTATCACACAAACAAATATCTCCTCAAATATTTTACAAGATTAAAGCGCAATATATATTTGGAAGTGTTTGAAAAGTTTTTGCAACCAAAAACAAAAACAATCTTCTCAAAATCTTGCAATAAAGGTGCAAGCTTAGAAGATTAAACAAAGTCTTCTTAGGATAGGCTTATTAGCAAAAAGCCCCTTAAGAATCGTTAAGTTTGGCTCTCAAGAAAATCATGTCAAACAAGTAGTACAAGGAGAGTAAACCTATTTAAGAAAAACACTCAATCAACTTACAAATGATGTAGGCAATAATAGAAGGCAAGTATGAGTGATTTGAGTAAGAAAATGAGTAGTATAGGCTTTTGGATTTTTAGAGAATTTTCCCTTAATCAAAGTGACTAATCCATGCTAATTTTCTCAAATGATCTTATATATATAGGCATAGGAGAAAATATGACCGTTGAGGACCTATTGGGTATTCTTAGGGAAGTTTAATGACATTTAAAGCATTTTAACCCTGTTTAAAAAAAATATTAATTGCAGTAAAAATTAGGGCAACCCAAGAGGTCTGGTCGACCAGAAATGTTTCGGTCGACCAAGTTTTATATGGTTCGGTTGACCAAGGGAGTCTTGAACTAAAGGCTCGATCAATCAGGAGAGGGCGATTTCTCAATTTTTCAAGGTTTGGTCGACTAGACCATTTTGAACTGGCTAGTTCGGTCGACCATACCGAATTCTCTTGAGGACCCTCCGGTCGACCAGGTAATTGGAGAACAAATGTTCTCGATTGACTAGATGGTCAAATGTTGACCAAGGAGGTTTTCGGTCGACAAGGTCTCTTTGAACAACCTGGTTCGGTCGACCAGGTGGTCAAACTTTTGACCCAGGGAGGTTTCGGTTGACTAGGGTATTTTGAACTACCTGGTTCGGACCAAATACCTACTTACTATTACAGACCAATTAAATATATTACAATGCTAAATTATAAATTGGTCTTCAGGATTTGCTTGTTTTGTGCACATCTTGATCTTAACAGTCTTAGTATCTGCACAAAACCTCAAACACTCATTAGATTTAATGAGTATTTGTCACAATCAAAACCGGGCGTGACAAATAAAGTCAACACTACAAATACTACCTTATGCTCATCCGAACAGGGAAGCACAGCCAATGTCTCCTTGATGTCCTGGATCCAGTTCTCAACTACAATCGGGTCATCTCCTCCAGCAAAGGATGGGGGCTTTATCCACGTAAACTGCTCGATCGAACAGCCATGATCCCCAGAGCTCCTGGCCATCTCAACCATCACCTGCTCAGTGACGCTGCGTAGCACAACATCTGTATCTCCTCCACCTATGCTGGAAGGTCCTGGCCTATCCTCACTAGCATTCATGTCACTGCTTCCTGGGTCCATCCTGAAAACAAGAAACACACTTAAGCACCTTATCTCCTACACAGACCTATCCTATGCCAATTCAAAATTAACTACCTTCCCTGACCTTAACTCCATATCCAATTTTTTCGCCTAAACACACGGCCTGACAATAGTTTACTATGGTTTTCTTGAAATCATCACCCCAGGAAAAACACAAAAACTACCGCGGTAATCCTGTATCCAGACCATAGAACAAACCTCAAATCCTTTCCTATACTCGGGTATTGCTTCCACTGCATTCTAAAGTTTATAGAACCTAGTAACCTAGGCTTTGATACCAAACTGTAACGACCTGCTATTTATTTTCCAGTTTTTTTAAAATATATATACTGTAAAATTTATAATACTCTGATACCTACTAGATTTAAACCAAACCATCAACCGAAACAACGGGAAGCGGAATTCATATAAACACAATCAAGGAGATATACAATACCAGAGTGCTAAATTGTTCCCAAAATATACATATACGACTGTTTTCCCAAAATACCCACAACAGGGCTAGGGCTATACACAATATTCCCAAAACTACTCACTCTACTGACAGGACAGTACTGAAGCCCCTCTACCTATGAGCCTGATCTGCTCGCCTACCTGGATCACCTGAAAAATGTTAAAGTAATAGGATGAGACGACGCTTACTAAAACGAAATATGCTATTGCTAGTGTGTGGCAACTGAGTTTCAATACTATGAAAATCCGTTTCTATATAATCATGTATAACTGAATCTGTAAATACAATACAAGTAATATAAACCACCACCATTTCCATGTTGTTTAACATATCTGTATTTTAGGTTTCTACTCAAAATACTTCTAATGTACATAAGTATATTCTCTGTCTCTGTAAATCTGTATATACATAATAATAATAATAACTGAAAACTTCCCCGTGGATAATTGTGTGTCATGATTTAACCCCTCATGATAGGGTTGTGTGACCCGTAGGCGGGATCTATCCTGGCTGGCCAACCAGAACAAATCACTATACTCCATCGGTCTGATCAGCCCTCCTCAATCAATATCTAATGGGGAGTCTGTCCACTCGTGGGCTCTATACGATCGACCTTTATACCACGTATTATCTGAATAGGTGGTTGCACTCTATACTGTAAATAGCTACGGTACTGTGCTCTGTAACTGTATGGTCCAATAGGGTCTGATACTATATAATTCATTTCTATAAACATCTATTTGTTTTACCATGATTCTATAATAACTGTATAAACCATGACCCCGTGATAAACTGTATCTGTATTTCTGAAATGATTTGTAAAACTGTATGTCATGGTACTGTAAACTGTATCTATGTCAACTGTATAATCATGGTATTCTGTAATTACTATAAAACATATCCACTGTCTATATTTTCTGTAAAGCATAACTCTGAAAATTACTGTAAAACATGTTTCTGTACTATATCTATATTCTCAAGCCACACAGTAATTTAAAACATATTATTCATAATTGTTAAACTGTATAAAGCTCCGCTGTGAATAACAATCTGTAATAATATACATTTCATATTGAAAATCATTCTAGAACTGCCTAGCATAGCATATTTCCCTTACCTGATTCTGGCTAAAATCTCTCTACTATGATGGCTCATACACCCGTAGGGTTCTCCACTCTACACCCTGAAAACCATAAATCCCAGAACAAAATATTACTATTTCTACGCCTACAACATTTCCTACAACTGCTGGAAAGCCAAATTTTGACTAAAATGCATTACCCTAATTCTGGGGAGAAATTCGACTCGATCCCATCGACGATCTGCCCCAGAAAACTTGAGGAGAACTCCGCTAGGAGCATCGTGGTGGCCTTAGATTGTCGATCTGGTGGTTTATGGGGCCGAAATGAAGGAAATATGGGTGAGGGACCGCAGGAGAGAGAAAGGAAGACAACGGTGCTGAATTTCTGTGTGACTCTGAGGGTTTTACACTATTTATACTACGGGCCTCGTCGATGGGCCACGTCACCTCGTTGATGAACCTGCATCCTTGTCGATGAATTTCAGACTTCCAAAAATCCACTCTCGGTATCTTCTGGTCGACGAAATGCTTCCTCGTCGATGAGGTCTTCTTATACCCTTGTCGACGGGGTGCTCTTGTACCCTCGTCGACGAGTCCTCTGTGTTCATCGACGAGGACTTGAGAAAATTTCTTAGGATTATAACCTCCAAAGTGCAATGTCGTCAACTTCCTCCTTCTATTACTGTTTCCATTTTCCTCATTCTCTATTATTTAAACACCATTATTATTCGGGTCGTTACAATTGCTCTTTCCAACCGTGCATGGATCATGCTATATCTTTTATTCATGTTTAAGTGTAGGAAATGAGAAGCGAAATATTTAGTAAATCTTCAATTTACAACTTTATAAATTGACAACTTTGGATGAAGGAGATTGAAATAGAAACTTTGACAACAATAATTTTGTCCTTTCATTGTGATGGTTTTCAAACTTGTTTGTGAAGTTGGAGCCATTTGCTAATATTATATTTAAATTAAAACTAATTATTAAATGAAAATTTTAATTATTATAAGTTATGAACTCAGTCCTTAGTTTAATTCATTATAGTGTCAAAGCTCTACTCAAATTTTTGTCTCAAGGGTGATCAATGGTATTAAATATTTTAATTAACTTAAATATGTAATTGATGATCTAAAATATAATTCTCTAATTTAGAGTTCTTTTTTTATGCAAATATCTGTTGTTTAATTAGCTCCTTTGCTAATTGATTCATTATTTTGATTGATTAAAATATATATTGTGAGGAATAGTGTAATCCCAAGAGGAGGGGGGGGGGGAGGTGAATTGGAATTTTAAAAATTTTGGCAAATTAATTTAACCGATTTACCAACAATATCCCAATCAAAATTTAATGCGTGTATGCAAAATAATCACAACAATGAATAAACAGTATTACATGCGTGGAAATATAAAGGAGATAAGGGAGAGAGAGTGACACCAAGATTTTAACGATGTTCGACTATCCTCGCCTACGTCCTCACCTTGAGCTAACCACTCAAGGATTTCCAGTATAACCACTCCTTCAAATCGGGTGGAGCCCCCCGTTACACTAGTCCTTCTAGGTGGACCAACCTCTCCAAGCAATACCCCATGCTCAATACGGTTCATAATCCGAACCGTATACCCTCCTTATAGGCAGAGACACCCCTTTGAGCAATGTACCCTCGCTTAGTAAGGATCACACTGTAAACCACTCCTTCTAGGCCGAGCCACCTCTCCAAGCGATGTACCCTCACTTGGCCACGATTCACAACCTGAAGCACAAAGAGCTTGTTTCGAAAAAATAATTTTTCGTACAATAAAATGCTTCTACAAAAGCTGATTTGTACAATTGAAAAACTATATGCACTCTCAAATGATTTTAAAAATGAAGCTCAGTAGAGTTAGGGTTTTCCTCTCAAAAATATTTTTCAAGAATGACTGAGAGTTTGGAAAATGTTTTTCACAAGATTGACCTTTTGTAAAATCAAGGATGAGAAGCTTTTAAAGCAAGTATATATTAATGAATATATGCTTAAAGCTCTCTTGAATGACTCAAAGATTTTCTCCAAAAAGAATTTTCAAAATGAAGAGTATAGGAGAAATTTGATCTTTAAAAAATATCACAAGAATGAAAAAGGCTCTCAAGCAATATACATAAATGTGAATATAAGCTCAAGCCTTTTCAAGAAACCCTTAAAAATTTTCTCCAAAAATATTTTCAAAAAGAAAGTAGGAGAAGTTTCGATTTGATCTTGAAAATGAGTGTTGACTCTATGAGTCTGATCCTGTTTTGATAATGACAAATCACTTTGTATTGTACCTGTGCATTGAGCATTTGATAGGATTATCAATTTGCATGCATGAATGATAAGGATACAATGGAGGCCATAAGAAACTTTAACCTCACACCACAAGATGACATTTGAAGAGAAAAAGGAATGAAGACCAAATTCTTTCAATTGTAATTGTATTAAATTTTTGGGTCTATAATAATGCATTGCATGCATGATAGGATTGAATGCTTAAAGAACTTAGACTGACCATTAGGATCCAAAACCCTTAAATTAAAATGCTATAACTCATACACAAAGGGTTGACAATTTTTTGGATAAAAAACAGGGCCAAAATCATATTTTAACTGGCCTCGGTCGACCGACCCTAATATGTTCAAAACACCTCAGTCGACCGACCTATATCTTAGGATTTTATATTGCCCAGCCGACCAGCCTTAACTTCGACCTGACTTTTAAGGCTCAGCCGATCAGCCACTTTGATCTAAAAACTCCTCAGCTGACCAGCCTTGTTCACTAGGCAGACCGTGGCTTAGGCCAGCCGACCGAACCTACGAAGGTTTAGAAATAGCCTTGGCCAGCCGACCGGTAGCTCCCACAGCTGACTGAACCCTTTATTAAAATTCAAATTTTTACAAAGGTCAGCTGATCGGCACTTGTGCTAGTCGACCGAAACTCTCGAATTTTGACTATTTTTTAGCGCTGTTGGCCTAACATGACTTTTCAATCTTGTTTTGATGATACAAATAAATGATGATTTAATATGTGTTGGTTAAGTGGTGATGTTTCAGGAAAGACAAAGTTGAAAAGAAAAGCAAGGCAAAGCTCAAGGACTCAAAAAAGCCATATTCATATGTAGAGTGATCCAAAAGAAGCTTAAGCAACACCAAGATGAGTAAAATGTATGAGGAAACTTAAAGCTAACTCAAACTCAAGTCAAAAAGGACATAAGGCAAAATACCATGGAAGACTTGAAAATTAGAGTTTTAGGCTTTAAGACCGATATTGTAAGTACTTCATGTTTAAATATCTTATGAAATATTTTGAAACTCTTTAGGGGTAATTATGGACTTAGAGACCTTATTTCAAACCCTAGAAAATGTTTTATAAGTAATCAAAGCAAGAGAGTAAAAATAGTTTTTGAAAACAACTCTGGAAAACCAAAATATGGTCTGCCTAGACGACTGAGGTGTATGTCTAGAAGACTGAAGAATTATCTTAGAAGACTGAAGTTTAACTTTAGTCTACTAAAGAATTTCTTTAGAAGAATGAAGAATAAGTTCAGTCTGCTGAAGATTTTCCTATTGGAATACAGAAGATGTAGTACACCCTTAGAATACTGAACCCTCAAGTTCAGTTGTGTGACCCTGTATCCAGACTAAATTTTTTAGTGTTTTAAGGTACTTCAAAAGACTGAACCCGACACTTCAATCTACTGAACACTGTTAACGGCTAATTTTTTTAAATGTTTTAAAATTCAAATAAATGTTTCTTGAGCCCCAAATTTTATGAAAACTTGGGAAATACTCCAAGTAATCTTGGGCAATACAAAATTACTTTTAGAAGCCTATAAATACATGATTTTAGCAAATTAAACTTACCAAGAATTGAAAAATCTGTTGCAAAGCTGCAAGCTCACTTGCTATCTCAAAGTTCTCTCTTGCTCTCAATCTTGCAATACTGTTTTTCTGAGAAATTGAAGTGTTGATCATCTTACAACTGAGTTCTAATTGCTGATTCTCATCTGGAGAAGGAACTTGGTGAAATCTTACTTGAGCTTCAGTCTATTTCAATTTGATATTTGAATATTGAAGTATATAGTGTTTGAAATTGTACTAACATGCTCTTTGAGAGAGTGTTATTGTACACAGAGATTATTTCTTGTATTCTTGTAGTGTTAACTATTCCAAGTTGTTGGATTGTTGAAACAAGCCTAGGGGATTGCTTGGAGAGGCGTTGCTCTAACCTATTGAAGGAGTGACTAAGCGTGGGGTATTGCTTGTAACGGTTTTCTCTACCCAAAAAGGAGTGTTCTAGTGGAATCCTTGGGTGGTATTAGACCAAGGCGAGGACGTACGTTGGGGATAAGCCAAACCTCGTAAAAATCTTGGTCTTGCTCTTACCCTTACCCCACTCTTTTACATTCAGTTTATATATATTGTGTGGTGTGTATGAGTGCAAGTTGCTGAAAACAAAATCTAAGATTAATAAGAAGACTTTTAAACTTAAGAAAGTATGTTTTGATTAAACTTTTTCGGAAACCCAACAAGGGAGTACGTTGTTTAATCGTTTGCGAAAATCTTAGTTAAGAGAGTGCAAACAATTTCATTCAATACAGGGCTTACATATATTCACAGGGCAACAACCAAAAGATGAAATTACCAAAAAGCTACATACTATATCTTGGTTTGGTATTTTGTTGATTAATTACTTAAGTTGTTGGTTGATCGTTTGATTGTTCGAGTTTTGTTTATTTGTGTTGTGATTGGTTTGTGGACTGATTTAAAAAACACTTTTCTGTGTGGTTAATAAATTAACAAGAGGCTAAAAGTTTTTAAAAGGAATACTAAGAACATTTTAATAACCCAATTCACTCCCCCTCATGGGCTAACTCCTTAACTTTCAATTGGTATCAGAGTCGGGTTATAACAAATCTTAAATAGTAGTTATATAAAGATCTACATGGCACATGTAGGAGTAGCTCCCTTTGGAGAGGGTCAGTCCTCAACTAGACCACCCATCTTTTGTGGACTCAACTATATCTTCTAGAAACAACGAATGAGAATTTATCTCCAAACCATGGATTGGAAAGCTTGGAAGGTTGTCACACAAGGTGACTTAATTTCTACAAAGCTAGTTGATGGAAAAGAAGTTCCTAAGGAAGAAAAAGACATGACTAAAATTGATCATAAGATGTTACAAGTAAACACTAGTGCTATTAATGCCTTATATTGTGCCTTTGACATAAATGAGTTCAATAGAGTCATGGCTTGCAAAACAGTAAAAGAAATATGGGACAAACTAGAAGTAACTTATGAAGGTACCATTGATGTAAGAAATAATAGAATTGACATGCTTACTAGTGAATGTGAAGCTTTTAGAATGAACCCGGATGAATCTATTACAACTATGTATACTAGGTTCACTCATAGCATAAACTCCCTTAATGCCGTGGGAAAGAATTACTCAACTTATGAAATAATTCGAAAAATCCTTAGAGGTCTTCCACCCATTTGGAAATCAAAAGCCATAGCTATAAAGGAAGGAAGAAATCTTAAAAACACCTCACAAGATGAACTCATAGGATCCCTTCTCACGTATGAGATGTGATTACACGCTTAAACTGCGTAATTAGACGTTTTAATCCGAGCATTAGGGCTTATATTTTTAATTAAATGCTTAATTACTCTCAATATTCTAACAAAGTGCCCTACTTATAATTTCTGAGTTTTATTGAGCAATTTATGAATTTTTGGCATTTTTTTATCATAGGAAAATTCTCGAGAGCTAAAACCGGCATTAGTTCGTAATTCACACATAAAATTTTCATCCAAGCTCCGATCAAGACGATTTAAAATTTTGGAGAAAGACGAGAAGATTATCTACAACTTCTGTGTTTTGAGCTTTGATAGAAATGGGCTCCAGGAAGGTCAAAATTGTTCTATTTCGTGGAGAGACAAATGAGAAAAAAAAAAAGAAGAAAAAAAATATATAAAGTAATATTTTTGATGTGACCTGGCCATGCAGGTCGGTTCGGGTCATCCACCTGGGTCTCGCGTAGGGCGCTCCATGCCTCTCTTCATTTAACCTTCCCTTCTTCCCATGTTCTGCAGCAGCCCCGGGGGTGCACCCTCCTCTCTATTTTTTTCTCCCTCAAGCTCTCTTCTTCAACTCTCTTCTTCTCCTTGAACTCTCTCCCTCTTTGTTTTTTAGTCTCTCTCCCCCTAACTCTCTCATCTTTCTCTCTCTCTTACTCTCTCCTTGTCTCTCGGCCCTCTCTCTCCTTTTCAATTCCCTCTCCCTCTGTCTCCATCTTCTCCAGCGACTGAACATGAGCCACTCCTTGCACCAACAGTAGCCAAGCACGAACCAGCCATCCTCCTTCCCTTTGCTCTACTTCCAGCCACACCCTCCAGCAACTCACACTCTAGCAAGCAGCTGGTTTTGCTGCTACTGTCTCCATCCTCTGCAGATGCCAACAAAACCAGTCGACAGCACCCAAGTCCACAGCAGCAGCCAGCCACCACTAGAAGCTGCAAAGCACTCGAACTCCCTCTGCTCCAACCACCATCCTCGGCTCCACAAAAACCACAATCTACCAGTATACATGTAAGAACTCGAACCGTGATATATGGAATAAATAGATAAAAGAAGGGTAAATTGGTAATTTGAGCAGACTTTGTCGACGAAGTCAGAATTCATCAACGAAGGCCCTTCTATCACTCAGTGACGAAGTTCAGTGGCTCATCGATGAAGAGATGCTGAGATATTTTGGGAAATCTGAAATCTCAGACTCGTCGATGAGGCCACCGCCACATTGAAGAACTCCCTTGTTGACTCATCGACGATGACGCCACCTCGTTGACGAGGTTGGTCGAGTCAAAGGTGCTATAAAGATCTTTGGGGGTTGCTTCTAAGTTAAGAAAAAAAGTTTTTTTTTCTCTCTCTCTAGAAACTCAAACTCCACTCTCTCTCTCTAGATTTCTTCGTCGTTCGTCACTGGAATCAACAATCCAACAAAACTGCAAGGATCAGGGAAGGATTCTCTTCGAGAATGGTGGATCAGAATCTCATTTTGAGGATTTTTGGGTTTTAACCCAAAAACCAAGGTAAGTGTCCGTTTTCAATTTCGTTTTGGAATACGTGTAGTAGTAAGAATGGTAAGGAAGTATTGTTCTTAGTTGTTTAGGTTTTGGTGCCTCGGTTTGTACTTTTGGACTCGTAGAGTTCGTAGCTTCGTATTCGGGAAAAGGTAAGGGGATTCTGTTTATATCAGTTTATTTTTAAAATTGAGATCTGTAAACCTGTAGGTTACGATCGTATGTATGTTTTAGTTATTTATTTGGGGAAATCTATCAGCTATAAACGCAGGAATTTTGGGTTACAATTTTTGGGAAAATTTGGGGGTTTCGGGTATCATCTCTATTTTTTTTTTGGGAAATCGTATGTTATATTAAAACTGTAGTATTGAGATGACTGTACCCATATTTGTATTAAACTATCTTCTTGAACTGAAAACAATATGATTTTCTATATACCAAATAAGTGTGGAATGAACTGTTGTATGTAAAATGTTCTAGGTATTTTGTAAAAACAGCTAGTGATAGCTAATTACCGTACGCTAATGAGTATAGGGACATGAGTTCCAAAATTGTTCCAGGTTTTGTGAAATCAGCTAGTGGCGGCTAATTACCGTACACTGAATCAACTACGTAACAGCTAATTACCGTACACTAACGCCATTTCTCGGCTAACTACCATGGGCGAGAGTGTCCGACTTTATATCCGAGGGTGTGAAATATAGCCTGTATGTTCCGGCTGGTCATCGATGGGTGTGAGCTACACTGTACTGGCAACGGTATCACTGTGAGGCTTCGTTATTGCAGGGTATCAAGTGCTTGAGTGTGACAACACTAACTGTATATTTGGGTATCTTATGTACTGGAATTGGATTGTGAAAATACTGGAATTGTATGGAACTGTATGAAAATGTATGGAACTGTATCGTATCGTATTGTGTTATGTCTTACGCTGAATTAACACTTGTATGTCACACATTGATATAACCTGCTTTCTTCCTTACTGAGAGGTGTCTCACCTTGAATATACAAATGTTTTCAGGTCCTTCGGGTAACCTAAACTAGCATCCTAGCATCCGGATGCGGGGGTGTCGTTTAGCTACATTTAGTACCTGTGTAGGTATGAGTTTTGTGACCACATTGTGAGTGTTGGGTTTTGTAGACACCTGGAGTATGTATTGTATTTTGGGATCGTATATCCTAGTTTTGTATAGACTCTGGTATGGTATGATGTATGTATAGAAGGAACATTTTTTGCTGCGTACTTGATGAGTATGGATATGTATGTGTATGTGTATAGGGTTTTTGTATGCCCCAAGGGGTCGGGCCCTTATTTAGTATTGTATCATGCATGTTCAATTGATACAGAGACAGGTTAGATTACTATATCACACCTAGGACCCATCCGCAGGTTCGGGGCGTGACAACTTGGTATTAGAGCTAAACCAAGTTGTTAGGTCTTGTAAACTTGGTTAGGCGTATTTATGTGTACATACTAGAGTATAGGATGGTTGAAAGGGGTAGAGTAGGTCAGGGGTTGTGTTGTTTCTAGACGGGGACTTGTTGGTGGTGTTCTATTTTTTTTTCCTGGAATGACGGTTTCAGAAAAATCACGGCAAACCATTGATGGATTCGTGTCAGTGTGATAGGATAGACCTGGACCCGTGAGAGTAGTAGTTGTCATGATTAGTTCTAATGATTGTGTTAACTGTGTATGATATTGGAATTCTAACCGATTCCTATTCTATTTTCAGAATGGAGCCCAAGGATAACAACTTGGATAGTGGCTCCGAGGGGACTGCAAGTGATGAGTCTCCATTTGTGCCTCAGGGTTTGATGAGGTAGGTAATGCAAGAGATTGGGTGGAGTGTTGGGAGACGTGAGCACTCTCCTACGGCTATGGGTTGTACAATAGAGAGGTTCACCCATATGCACCCTCCGACATTTACGAGAGGTCCCGACCCAATCATAGCAGAAAACTGGGTGCAGAAGATTGAAAAGATTGTGGATGTTCTACAATGCACTAACCAGCAAAAGGTTCTTTATTCTACCATTCAGCTGGCAGGAGAAGCGGAAAGATGGTGGACGGCTGTGAGTGTGCTTGAAAAGCAGAGGGCCGGTCCATCTGGTATGACGTGGAGCTGCTTCAAGGAGGTATTTTTCGAGAGATACTTACCGGCTTCCACTTGTGATGCAAAGGCCGATGAGTTTTCAAGCCTGACGTAGGGAACCCTGATGGTGAAGAGATATGCCACCATATATATTGAGCTATCTCATTTTGCGCCGTACTTGGTTCCGAATGAGTATGAGAAGGCTCGAAGGTTCGAGAAGGGTCTGAGGAAGGACATCCGCCGGCTTGTGGGGATGCTGCAGATCTGTGAGTTCTCTATTCTGGTGGATAAAGCCACCATAGTTGAGACTAACCTCCAGGGAGATGAGGTGGTGCAGGAACAAAGGAAGAGGCCAGTATCTTTTAGTCCTCACTCTAGTTCTCGATAGGGACATTGGAAGAAGAAGAAGAACTACAGTTTGGGTTATTGGTAGAATACCGAGCTACAGAGTTCTCAGGGGGATCCATTCTCCACATCGTGCGCCAAGTGTTGTAAATGGAACGATGGAGAATGCTCGCCGTTCTGGGGTAACTGCTACAACTGTGGCAAACCAGGCCACATGTCACGAAGCTGTCAAGCACAAAGAAGAGATATGCCTGCACAGAGCCAGAACCGTGGAAGTAACCAGATGCCTCGGGGAAGCTACCAGGAAAACACGGCTCCGGTGAGGGTATACTCCCTTACTCCAACAGATGCAGAACACGCTGGGAACGTGGTGATAGGTACCATGTTATTGCTTTTGAATAGAGCTATCGTTTTATTTGATTCGGGAGCAACCCATTCATTTATATCTTCTAGTTTTGTGAAATTGTGTGGGGTTGAAACCCGAGTAATGGATGAGTGGTTGTCTATGGCTACACCAATTGGGAGTGTAATGATCTGTAGTAAGATATTAGGGAATTGTCTAGTAGTTATTTAGGAAAGGCTACTACCGGGAAACCTTGTAGTGTACGACATGTGTGGATTTGATGTCATTCTGGGGATGGATTGACTATTCTCTAGTTATGCTATGATTGATTGTCGTAGGAAGGTAGTAGTATTCAGACCTCCTGGGGAGCAAGAGTATGAGTTTTTGGGATCGTGTGTGCGTTTGACGCCACAGATTCTATTGACATTACATGCGAGGAGGTTACTCTTGGATGGATGCCAGGGGTACCTAGCTTGCATGAAGGAATCGTCATGGGATGAGTTGAAGCTCGAGGATATTCGGGTGGTTAACGAGTTCTCAGATGTGTTTCCTAAAGACTTACTCGATTTACCTCTGGATCGTGAGGTGGAGTTTGTGATAGAGTTGTTGCATGGTAAGGCGCCGATTTCTAAAGCTCCATACCAGATGGCTCTAGCTGAACTTAGAGTGTTGACCTCATTGGTCATGCCCGGTTTTGATTATGACAAATACTCTGGTATTTGATGTCTGTCAAATTTGTGTGCAGGTTCATAATAACAAGATCATTTGATGGCACGTGAAAACTTGAAGACCAAAGACCTTAAAGAACTTTTTCTTGTTGTAATTTATATTATTTGGGTCTATAATAGTAAATAGGGATTGGTTTGTAATAAGCTCACACACATCAGATGCATGATCTAATAAGTAAGCTCAAACAAACCATAAATGAAAAATGACCTTAGAAAGACCTTAGGGTTTTTCCTTCGGTCGACCGACATCGGACCTTTTCGGTGTCGTTAATTGGACATAAATGACCCTGGGACACACACATTTGCACCTATATTTGATAGGCACTTGATTAGGGCTTTTGTATTGAAACAGGACCAAAATGCACACATTGTGCCCTTTCGGTCGACCGGTCAAGGTAGTTCATTTTGCCCCGGTCGACCAAAATGGGCCTGGGTCAACAGTTGACCAAGGTCCTGGTCAACTGAACCATTGTAGTTCAAAACTCCTGGTCGACCGAAACCCCTTGGGATCAAATGTTTGACCATCTGGTCAACCTAGTCATTTTTTGTACTCCAACTACCTGGTGACTGAGGGTCCTTGGGAAAAATCCCAATGGTCTGGTCGACCGAACCAACCAGTTCAAAATGGTCCGATCGACCAAACCTCGGTAAAATAGGAAAATCACCTTTGGAAAGGCACTTTCGGTCGACCGACCATTTAGTTCAAAATACTCCTGGTCGACCGAACCATATGAGATCTGGTCGACCGAAACCTTTCTGGTCGATTGAACCGCTCGGGTTGCCCTGATTTTTACCGCAGTTAAACATCTTTTAAATATGGTTAAAATATTTGAAATGTCATTAAACTTTCCTAATAATGCCCAATAGGTCCCCAACGGTCATATCTCTTCGCATGTCTATATATATGAGATCATTTGTGCAAATTAGACATGGATTAGCCACTTTGATTAGGAGAAATTCTATGAAATTTTCAAATTCTATAATACTCATATCTAATCCCCACAAACTCAATCTTACCTTCCCATATTGCCTACATCATCTGTAAGTTGTTTTTGAGTGTTTGTCTTGATTAGGTTTGCTCTCCTATCTTTGGATCGATTGATTTACTTTTATTGAGAGCCAAACCAAAAGGATTCTTAGGAGACTTTGTTAATAAGTCTATCCTAAGAAGACTTTGATAGATCTTCTAAGATTGCACCTTCATTGCAACATCTTAAGAAGATTGTATCTGTTTTTGTTTGCAAAATCTTTTTGAAATCATTCTCAAATATCTAGTGTGCTTTATATTGAAAAATACATTTAAAGAGATATTTGTTTATATGATAAAATCTTTGTTGCAATACTCGTTAACTCATATATGCTTTGCTGAATACAAAGATTGAATATCCTTTTGCAAATCAAACATATACATTACTAGAGCATCATACGATTGAGAAAACCCGCTCATTGAAATATACATTGTTTGGTTAGTATCTTCGTGTGAACATCTTACCGGAATATCTTGTGATACAAAGATTGCTTGATTGATACTCTCACGCACTCATTACACTGATAGTAAACATATATATATATATATATATATATATATATACATATATATATATATATATATATATGAGAGTTGAAATATTGGACCACACTGAGCTTACATATTATATCATTTGTGGTGTATGTAATTGCACGTATTTGGGTACATATCTGCTTTACACAAAGAACAATCACTGTACCATTTGATTGTAATACACATCTGTTGTATTTCCAGGCATGGGCCTGAAGAGGGAGACTAGCCCTGGAATAGTCCCAGATTGGCTTAGACCCGGTTAGGAAAGCTAGGTGCGCCATCCTGTTAAGGTGTGTAGGTTGAGGTCAACCTCGCTAATTGACCTGGTTAAGGTTGAGGTCAGCCCTGTTCTAATTGACCTGGTTGTAATCAGTGTCGCTCCACCCTTAAGTGAGCTAATAGTGGAATCCTCGGGCTTGCAAGCTAGACGCGGGGATGTAGGCACAGTTGGTTGAACCCGATAACATATCGTGTGTTTGTTTATATTTCTGCATTTTATATTTACTGCACATGTATGTTATAGGTGAATGATGCATATGAATTAATTTCCAAATGCATAATTTCCACATTATATTTATCTATGCATTTGGAAATTGCATAGACAAACCCTAGGCTGTGTATATACTGTTGCTGGATAGATTAACCTAGGAGAAAAAGTTTTTAAATTCCAATTCACCCCCCTCTTGGGAATACATCAATTCTAACATAGAGAGTTGAAGGAGCAGTTGCAGGAACAACTGGAAAAGGGCTTTATCCGACCTAGTGTTTCGCCCTGGGGAGCTCTAGTTCTGTTTGTGAAGAAGAAGGACAAGTCGATGCGTATGTGCATTGATTATCATGAATCAACAAGGTGACTGTGAAGAATCGTTACCCGTTGCCTCGTAGTGATGATCTCTTTGACCAGTTACAGGGGATGCAGGTCTTTTTGAAGATCGACTTGCGGTTAGGGTATCATCAGGTGAAAGTTCGGACTAAGGATGTTGCGAAGACTGCTTTCTGAACCAAATAAGGCCACTACGAGTTCTTAGTTATTCCTTTTGGGTTGACATGCTCTGGTAGTGTTCATGGATATGATGAATAGGGTTTTCCATGAGTACCTGGACCAGTTTATAGTGGTGTTTATCGATGATATTCTGGTGTACTCAAGGAGTCCGGAAGAGCATGGAAATCATTTGAGGTTAGTGCTACAGATCCTGCGAGAGAGGAAATTGTATACCAAGCTGAAGAAATGTGAGTTATGGCTGAATCAGGTTGTGTTTTTAGGCCATGTGGTGTCTAAGGGTGGTATCTCAGTTGAACCTAGCAAGATTGAAGTTGTGGACGACTGGACGAGATTGAAGAGTGTGTAGAAGGTTCGGAGTTTCCTAGGACTGGCAGGTTATTATTGTCGGTTCGTGGAAGGATTCTCTAATTTTTTTGGGCCTCTAACACGATTGAATAGGAAGGGTGTGAAGTTTTATTGGACTGAAGATTGTGAGCAGTGTTTCAAGGAGTTGAAACAGCAACTACTTACTGCTCCGATTTTGACCATTCCTTTCTGGGGATGGCGGTTTTGTGATCTATCGACGCATATTTGAAGGGTTTGGGATGTGTGCTTATACAACAGGGTAAGGTAATTGCTTATGCTTTTCGGAAACTCAAGGAATATGAGAAGAATTACCCTACGCATGATATGGAATTGGCTACTGTAGTTTATGTGCTGAAAATTTGGCGACACTAACTGTATGGTGTTTAGTGCGAGGTTTTCACTGACCACAAAAGCCTCATGTACTTTTTCATGCAGAAGGATTTTAACATGAGGCAGAGAAGGTGGCTCGAGCTGATCAAAGACTACAATTGCACCATCAGTTATCATTTGGGGAAAGCTAACGTGGTAGCCGATGCATTGAGTTGGAAGTTAAAGCATGTGACGGTATTTGCAGTTGTAGCTCAACATCATATCAGACGGGATCTAAAAGCCTTGGCATAGAGTTGGTGGTCAGAGATCATCAGACTTTCATTGCTAGCTTGGTGATCCAAGCGATTTTGTTTGAGCATATTAAAGCCACGCAAGCTGGTGATGTGGAGTTGGTTGAGACTGTGGAAAAAGTGTAGCAGGGGTTGGCTGCAGATTTTAACATCTATGAGGGAGGTGTGTTGAGGTTTGGAACCAAGCTATGTGTTCCAAATGACAACAAGATCAAAAGGATGATTTTGGAAGAAGCGCATCGTTCTTTGTATACGGTACATCCGGGTAGCCCGAAGACGTATCAGGATTTGCGCGAGTCCTTCTGGTTCAGTGGCATGGAAAAAAGAGTTTGCCCGGTTAATGAAGCAATGCTTGACTTGTTAGCAGGTAAAAGCTGAGCATCAGAGGCCGGCAAGGCCATTGCAACCTTTGCCTATTTCGGTGTGGAAATGGGAGCACATTTCCATAGACTTTGTTACTGGATTGCCGCCAGCGCTTCACGGGTAGAATGCCATTTGGGTAATCGTGGGCAGGTTGAAGAAATCTGATCACTTTGTACCAATAAAGGTTGGCTACCCTTTGAATAGGCTAGCAGACCTGTACGTGCAGGAGATAGTCAGAATGCATGGGGTACCAGTGTCCATCGTTTCAGATCGGGACCCGAGATTCACTTCTCGATTTTAGAAGAGTTTATAGGAAGCACTGGGGACGAAGCTTACTTTCAGTACAACGTTCCACCCCCAGACCGATGGATAGTTAGAGAGAACGATACAGATCTTGGAGGATATGTTACGGGCTTGTGTATTAGATTTCAGTGGTAGTTGGATACCATTAGTGGAGTTTGCCTATAACAATAGCTTCCAGGCTAGTATCGGGATGGCATCGTTCGAGGCATTCTATGGTTGGAGGTGTCGGTCTCATTTGTATTGGGATAAGGTCAGTGAATGTCAGGTTTTAGGACTTGAACTCGTACAACAGACATATGAGAATGTTGGTTTGATCCGGGATAGGATTAAATTGGCTCAGAGTCGGCAGGAGAGTTACGCAGATATTCGCCATCGTGAGTTGGAATTTGAGGTGGGGGGTAATATATTTCTGAGAATTGCTCCAACGAAAGGAGTGATGAGATTTGAGAAGAAGGGCAAGCTGAGCCCGAGGTATATCAGACCATTCGAGGTACTAGAACGAGTGGGTCTGGTGGCCTACCAGATTGCACTACCCCCAGCGCTCTCGAGGATCCATGACGTATTTCACATATCTATGTTGAGAAGGTATGTACCGGATCCGTCACAGGTTATTAGTTACGAGTCTTTAGAGATTGGGGATACTTTAGCGTATGAAGAGGTACCTGTTCAGATTCTAGACCGTAAAGTTCAGAAGTTACATACCAAGGAGATACCGTTAGTGAAGGTATTGTGGAGGAATCATGCGGTTGAGTAAGCTTCTTGGGAGTTAGAGACGAAAATACGCTAGAAGTATCCGCAGTTGTTCTTAGTAGTAGTTTTGATAGCAGAGTCTGTATGGGTATGTATGTATGTATGTAATACTCTGTTATCATAGTAGTATTGTGTGGTTAGTCTCTGGGATAGTTTTGGTAATATTGTGAGCTCCCGGGACAACGCATGTATGTAACCACGGTATTCATCCACCATAAGTGAGGGTATGTATGTATTGTGATGGGGCTGCGTTGTAAGTGTTTGCCGGTTTTTCCTAGAGTTGAGTATAGGTATTTGGTTGTGTAGATGAGTTTCATAAATGAGAGATTACAAATTTCGAGGACGAATTTTTTGTAAGGAGGGGAGGTTGTAAGAACACGAACTGTGATATATGGAATAAATTGATAAGAGATGGGTAAACTGGTAATTTGGGCAGGCTTCATCGACGAAGCTAGAATTCATCGATGAAGGCCCTTCTATCACTCGGTGACGAAGTTCAGTGGCTCGTCGACAAGGAGATGTCAAGAGATTTTGGAAAATCTGAAATCTCAGGCTTGTCGACGAGGCCACTGCCATGTCGACGAACTCCCTTGTTGACTTGTCAATGATGACACCACCTCGTTGACGAGGTTGGCCGAGTCAACAGTGCTATAAAAATCTTTGGGGGTTGCTTCTAAGCTAAGAAAACAAGTTTTCTCTCTCTCTCTCTAGAAACTCGAACTCCACTCTCTCTCTCTATATTTCTTCGCCATTCATAGTTGGGATCGATGATCCGACGTTACTGCGAGGATCAGGGAAGGATTCTTTTCGAGAATAGTGGATCGAAATCTCATTTTTAGGATTTTTGGGTTTTGACCCAAAAATCGAGGTAAGGGTCCGTTTTCAATTTCATTTTGAAATACGTGTAGTAGTAAGAATTGTAAGGAAGTATTGTTCTTGGTTGTTTAGGTTTTGGTGTCTCGGTTTGTAGTTTTGGAGACGTAGAGTTCGTAGTTTGGTATTCGGGAAAAGGTAGGGGGATTCTGTTTATATCAGTTTATTTTTGAAATCAAGATCGGTAAACCTGTAGGTTAAAATTGTATGTATGTTTTGGTTACTTATTTGGAAAAATCTATCAGGTAAAAATGCGAGATTTTTGGATTATAGTTTTCGAAAAAATTTGGGGGTTTCAGGTATCATCTTTATTTTGTTTGGGAAATTGTATGTTATATCAAAACCGTAATATTGAGATGACCGTACCCATATTTGTATTAAATTTTATTCTTGAACTGAAAACGATATGAGTTGTTTTATACCAAATAAGTGTGGAATGAACTGTTGTATGTAAAATGTTCCAAGTATTTTATAAAAGCAGCTAGTGGCGGCTAATTACCGTATGCTGATGAGTATAGGGACATGAGTTCCAAAATTGTTCCAGGTTTTGTGAAATCAGCTAGTGGCGGCTAATTATTGTACGCTGAATCAACTATGTGGCAGCTAATTACGTTGATGCCATGTCTTGACTAATTACCTTGGGTGAGAGTGTCCGGCTCTATATCCGAGGGTATGAAATATCACCTGCGTGTTCCAGCTGGTCACCGATGGGAGTGAGCTACACCGTACTGGAAATGGTATCCTTGTGAGGCTTCGATTATTGCAGGATATTGGGTGCTTGAGTGTGATGACACTGACCGTATGTTTGGGTATCGTATGTACTAGAACTGGATTGTGAAAATACTGGAATTGTATCTGTATGGAAATATATGGAACTGTATCGTATCATATTGTGTTATGTTTTACGTTGAAATAACACTTGTATGCCACACACTGATATAACCTGTTTTCTTCTTTACTGAGAGGTGTCTAACCCCGACTATACAAATGTTTTCAGGTCCTTCGGGTAGCCGAAACTAGCATCCTAGCATCTGGAAGTGGGGGTGTTGTTTAGCTACATTTAGTACCTGTGTAGGTACGAGTTTTTTGACCAGGTTGTTAGTGTTGGGTTTTGTAGAAACTTGGAGTATGTATTGTATTTTGGGAACATATATCTTAGTTCTGTATAGACTTTCGTATGGTATGATGTATATATAGAAAGAGCATTTTTCGCTGCGTACTTGATGAATATGGATATGTATGTGTATGTGTATAGGGTTTCCGTATACCCCACGGGGTCGGGCCCTTATTTATTATTGTATCTTGTATGTTTAATTGATACAAAGACATGCTAGGTTACTATATCACACCTGGGACCCATCTGCGGGTTCGGGGCATGACAGGACACCACAGCAGCATCCACCCGTAGCTTCTTGCACTTCAATTGCTACCTCATTAGACCTGAGCACCATAGCAACCATAGCAGACCTGAGACCCTGCTTTGCAACTTCCCTTCGGCCACCATTTGAAGACCCAGCACAGCCACGACCATTGTTTTTTTTTCTCTCTCTCTCTCTCTCTCTCTCTTTCTATGTTTTTTTTCATCTTTCCTTTTTTTTTTTTTTGTTTTATTATTATTAGTTAAGTGAAAAGTGTTAAAATTTAGTTTTTTTAAGTTGTTTTTTCCCCTTATTTCTTTCTTGCATTTAAACATTTAGTTAAGTACTGTTAATTTGGAGTTGGATTTTAATTAAAGATTTGAGCTTTAAATTTCTTTTGGGTTATTATTAGTAGATTTAATTTATTTTTTTAATATCATTATTAGAAGTAGTTTTGGTTGGATTCTTTTTCATCGTTAAGGTTTGGGTTAATTTCTTAAAATAAAAATAAAAATAATTTGTAGGGTTTTGATTATTTAAATCTTAGTTTAATTGAGATTTGAATTTTTATCTTGTTCTCGTTCATAGTCTAAGTATTAAAGGGTTAATTTTGGTTCGAGTTATTGATTGCATTAGGGATTAATTTTATTTGCATTTTTGTTCGATTGAGTTTATTTTAAAGTTGCATGTCTGAATTGCGTAGTAAGGTTTTGAACTTTGAACTTGCTTGATTAGACGTAGGATTTCCGTTCTCGTTGTTTAATTCAGTGGATGTTAGGATTAGGGTTTTATTTGCATGTTTGTTTAAATTGTTAAAAGAATCTCAAGAATCTTGAAAATCTTGAATCTGATATGATTTTAGTATCTTTTTAATTTCGATTGGAAGAGCGTAAACACATTCCTTGAGGAGACAATCTAGCCCTTGGGCTGAATATTACACGACGTAACTCCTATACTTGGGATAGCTTCCGAGCTGCTCATTTTTTGAGTGAGTCATGTTTTTGATGCCGTTGCCGGGGAATGTCGGTCTTAGTCTCAATTTAGCATTTTTCTCGTCATTTTAAAAAGAAGAAAACAAAAAATAAAAAAAGTTGAGTTTTGAAAAAAAATAAATAAACAAATAAATATGGCTACGCATACACCACGCACGATAATGGACTTTTTGCAGTTTCACTACACCACTGCACCATCTACCACTGTTTTACCTAATGAAGAACTTTATTTCATGATGCAGCGTAGGAGAACTTCATTACTACCCCAGTTCTACGGGACGGAGTATGAGTGCCCCTATCAGCACCTGACAGAGTTCGAGTTAACCTGCAATATGTTTTTCTCTCATGCTAGAACTGATGAATCTAGTAGACTGCGTTTATTTCTTGCTTTTTTGTAGGATGTGGCACAAAGGTGGCTTAATTAATTAAGACCTCTCTCTATCACTAATTGGGTTGATATGGAGCGTGAATTTCTGCATAAGTTTTGTCCCTCACGGAGAACTCAATTTTTACAAGAACAGATTATTCAGTTTGTGCAGCAGGGTGAGGAGACATTTCGGGCTTGCTGGGAGCGATTCAAGAATCTGCTAAGTACTTGTCCACATCACAGGTTTGACTCATAGAGGTTAGCTAATTGTTTTTATACTGCTCTTACACCTGATTGCAAGCACTTTTTTCAGACCATGTGCAATGGAGAACCCTTTAGCGAGGATCCAGATCAGGTACTATCATTCTTTGATTACCTAGCTGAAAGTGTCCCACAGTGGAATACACGATATAATCAGGCACCCACGACAATACACCTTATCGGCACAATCAGTGGTAGAGATGCATATGAGCCAACATACTATCCAGAAAATATTCCGCCTCAATATCAGCCACAACAGATCTCTCAGAGCTGTGCGCCGTCAAGACTTTTTGATGATAACATGACACAGATGGCGAATATGCTCCAGCAGTTCATGCAAACTCAAGTCAATCATTATAATGAATTGCAGGACATCATTAATGCGATAAGCATGTAGTTGGAGATTTTAGAAAAAGAGGAATTGCCCGTGGAACCTCAGCCTAGTCCTTAAGAAAACCAACAGCCACAACAACAAATACACGATGTTTCTCTTGAGACAAAGGAGGCCACCATCACTTCGAGAAGCAGGAAAGAAGTTCCCTAACCTGAGATGCTTATTGGCGGATAACCAGTTGTCCCGGCACCTGAAAGTACAGCTGAAACAAATGAAGTCCAAGAAAAATAAGAGGAAACAGGCCTAGAAGTAAAGTAGTCAGTTAATGAGGAGGCTGATATTAATAAGGAGTACCAACCTGTGGTACCTTATCCTCAGAGCTTGGCAGCCGTGGAACTGTCACTCCTGATTGAATTAAGTGTCAAGGAGCCCAATGCTAAAGCAGCTTCCTGCAGTGGTAAGATGATTGGTACACCCGATAACGAGGGTGAGCAGAATGGTGAATGTTTAACTTCCAAGAAATCGGGTAAAAATTTTCATGCTAATGCTTCTGAAAAACTAAATGTAACTGTTCCAATAAATTTTCCTCAAATACCAGTTCGTAAAGAAGTAAATTTCCCATAAAATATGCTAAATAAAGATCCTTTCTTGTTAAAACAAGAAAGTCGATCTACACACGTATTATCTAGTATTTTGACGAGTATTAATTCATTTGAGGCTGACTTTCATGCAGGTATGAAGACTGATTCATTGTGGCAGCTCAAATTTAGAGACTCGCTAGTTCAATTTATAGACCTGCATCCACTAGACGAAATTCCTCTAGAGCCTCCGTCAGACAACTGTGATGTTTTTCTTTTCTTTTCTTTTCTTTTTTCATTTTATTTTACCTTATTTTATTTTTAGTTAATTCTCAGGTTCATTTTATTGTTGTTCAATTTTCATTTTCCATTACTTCGCCACCTGGGTACGCCCTATTTCTCCTGTGCACAGTCTTTCTATTTCCCCTATGGTTTCACATTGAGGACAATGTTCCACTTTAGTTGGGGGGGGGGGGGGGAGCATTTGCATGTAACACTGTGCATGTATACTTTCTGGGTTTTATATATTAATTTGAAAAAAAAAACAACATTTCAAAAATAGAAAGAAAGGAAGAGTAGTGAGGAATTACACTGAATTATGCCTTGATTAACACTGACTCATACCCTTCACATACTTGCATATAACCTAAGAATTACACACTTGAGTCACTTATGCGTAGTTTCTCTTTATATAAATTTATAACTCCATGAAGAATTGATTGGTAGTACATTCGTGTTAATCTGGTTATATAATCTCTTGTATTTACACGATATCGCACGAGGCTGAATAAACACATTCATGTGATTCATTACACTTAGGGTTCCCTGTGAGCACTGAGAGAACACCCGCGGTAACTATGACACCTTGTGAGATATCCTTGAGCTATTTATCGTCCTTTTGAGTGTTAACATCAAATCAGAGTTCATGGAACTCAGATCTCTTTCCTTCTGGATGATTCATTGTACACTAATCTCTATTTTTGATTTGCTAGCCTAGAGGTGACATCTAGTGGGGAGATAGAAACCTAGGTCTTGTAGCCTACTCAAGATGTGAAGGCTGAGCCACCCTAGATATATACTTAGTTCATGGACCATTGTTCGAGCTTAATTCTCGTTGATGGTATGAAGATAATAAAAGAAGTGTAATGATTGTCTTAATTGATCAAGAAAAGACAGAAAATGAAGAATGAGTAAAAGAAAGAATAAGAAATAGAAATGCACATGAAATGAAATGCTAATACTTGCTCCACAGAAATATTACAAGAATTCAAGGACACGACACATATTATCCACGTATGAAGATTCTTCAACCGGTTAATGCCTCAGATGTATTCATAACAAGTTTGTGAATAAGTTGATCTAGGGTGGTTTTGGTTGGATATGGCGAGTAGGTGAGAAGATGTTAGGGTGAAGGACCCGACACCTAATAGATAGGCTAGATCCTTCTCAGATTATTTCACTTCATATACTTAGCGTTTGTTCCTTCCAATATATGGGATGTTTGATTGCAACACTCCTCCTCACATATGACGAGTGAACTCATTCCTTTTGAGTGTTCTTGAGGGTATACCAATTAGGCCGAGTCAAAGCGAACGTTTTGTAGGTGTCTATTGGTATCCTAAATGTAATGAGTCACGCACATCACACACAACTCGAGATTTTACCTGTTTATACTCGAACTTATATGACTGCATTAACTCTAAATTGTGCCACTGATTAACTTTATGTGAGTATATTGTTCTTAAATGACATATAAATGATGAAACTTGCATGAGTGACATGCTTCGAAGTTGTGTTCTTGAATATGAACGAGCTAGTGTGAAATTCAATTATATTTTTGTATGTGAAACGGTATGCTTATGTCGCATGTGCATTAATTTTATGTTCGCTGGAGTTTGTAGTTGTGGGCACCGCCCTGAAATTCATTCACGTTATTTGCTAGAGACTAGCAAAACGTTAGTTGAGGGTGTGATTACGTTCTTAAACTGCATAATTAGATATTTTAATCTAAACATTAGGACTTATATTTTTAATTAAATGCCTAATTACTCTCAATATTCTAACAAAGTGCCCTATCTATAATTTCTGAGTTTTATTGAGTAATTTATGAATTTTTGGCTTTTTTTTATCATAGGAAAATTCTCAGGAGCTAAAACCGGCATAAGTTTGTAATTTGTGCATAATTTTCTCGTCTAAACTCCGATCAAGACAATTAAAAATTATGAAGAAATACAAGAAGATGATCTACAACTTCCATGTTTTGAGTTTCGAGAGAAACGGACTCTAGAAAGGTCAAAATTGGCCTATTTTCACGGAGAGAAAATGAGAAAAAAAAAAAAGAAAAAATATATATATAAAGCAATATTTTTTATGTGACTTGGCCTGCAGTCATCCACCTGGGTCTCGCGTAGGGCTCTCCATCCCCCTCTCTATTTAACTAGCCCTTCTTCCCTTGTTCTGCAGCAGCCCCGGGGGCACACCCTCCTCTCTCTTTCTCTCTCCCTCAAGCTCTCTTCTTCAACTCTCTTCTTCTCCCTAAACTCTCTCCCTCTTTGTATTTTAGTCTCTCTCCCCCTAACTCTCTCATCTCTCTCTCTCTCTCTCTCTCTCTCTCTCTCTCTCAATTCGCTCTCCCTCTATCTCCAACTTCTCCAGCGGCCGAACGTGAACCACTCCTTGCACCAACAGCAGCCGAGCACGAACTAGCCATCCTCCTTACCTCAGCTCTACTGCCAGCCACACCTGCCTGCAACTCACACTCCAGCGAGCAGCTGGTTCTGCTGCTACTGTCTCCATCCTCTGCAGATGCCAACAAAACCAGCCGACAGCACCCGAGCCCACAGCAGCAGCTAGCCACAACAGCAGCCAGCAACCACCAGAAGCTGCAGAGCACCCGAACTCCCTCTGCTCCAACCACCATCTACCAGCAGACACCACAGCAGCAGCCACCCATAGCTCCTTGCAACTTCAATTGCTGCCTCATCAGACCTGAGCACCATAGCAACCACAGCAAACCCGAGACCCTCCTCTGCAGCTTCCCTCCGACCACCATTCAAAGACCCAACATAGCCCCGACCACTGTTTTCTCTCTCTCTCTCTCCCTCTCTCGTCTTTCCTTTTTTTTTTTTTGTTTTATTTTTATTAGTTAAGTGAAAAGTGTTAAAATTTAGTTTTTTTTAAGTTGTTTTTTTCCTTATTTCGTTCTTGCATTTAAACATTTAGTTAAGTACTGTTAATTTGGAGTTGGATTTTAATTAAAGGTTTGAGCTTTAAATTTCTTTTGAGTTATTATTAGTAGATTTAATTTATTTTTTTTAATATCATTATTAGAAGTAGTTTTGGTTGGATTATTTTTCATCGTTAAGGTTTGGGTTAATTTCTTAAAAAAAAAATAAAAAAAATATATAATTTGTAGGGTTTTGATTATTTTAATCTCAGTTTAATTGATTTGAATTTTTATCTTGTTCTCGTTCATAGTTTAAGTATTAAAGGGTTAATTTTGGTTCGAGTTATTGATTGCATTAGGGATTAATTTTATTTTCATTTGTATTCGATTGAGTTTATTTTAAAGTTTCATGTCTGAATTGCGTAGTAAGGTTTTGAACTTTGAACTTGCTCGATTAGATGAAGGATTTCCATTCTCGTTGTTTAATTCAGTGCATGTTAGGATTAGGGTTTTATTTGCATGTTTGTTTAAATTGTTAAAAGAATCTCAACAATCTTGAAAATCCCAAATTTGAATTGAGTTCAGTATCTTTTTAATTTCGATTGGGAGAACGCAAAATTTGAGATTAAAACGCATTCCCTGAGTAGACGATCTAGCCCTTGGGCTGAATATTACACGACGCAACTCTTATACTTAGGATAGCTTCTGAACTGCTTAGTGAGTCAAGATGACCATTGCTTTTAAAGCATCAAATGAAAACTCTAGTGATGAAGATAAAGAAGAGATGGATGAAAATGAAATAGCCTTCATATCCAAGAAACTTGCAAAAATCCTTAGAAGGAAGAATAAAGTTACAAGAAAAATTCAGAACTCAAAATCATATGAAGAAGAAGAAGAAAAGGAAATCAATAACAAGAAAACAAATGCTGAACCTCCAACATGCTATAATTGTAAGAAAGTTGGACATATAAAACCAAATTGTCCACAACTTAAGAAATATTCCAAAAAGAAAAAGAAAAAGGCAATGAAAGCCACTACTTGGGATAATATGAGTACAAGTAGTTCAGATAATGAATCAAGTGACCAAGAGGTCGCTTGCTTTATGGCATGGGACGATGAGGAAGAACAAAGCTCCTCATCCAATTCAATTAATGATTCTTGCAACGATTCATCTGACAAATCCAATAATGAATGTATGCCTTCCTATGAAGAACTTCAAAATGAACTATTCAAGATGCATAAGATTCTAGTTAAAATGACTAAAAGATATACATCATTGAAAAATAAGAATGAAAGTGTAATAAAAGAATTAGAATCTCTAAAACTTGCTGAAAGAGAAAAAGATTTAAAAATCAATAGACTAGAAAGCAAGAATGAGAAGGTAATAAAAGAACTAGAAGTTCTAAGGTCCGAAATTTCCATGGATAATGAAAAAGATGTATATATTTCTGAATTAGAAAATAAAATCAGTAAGATGTCGCAATATCAAGTAAAGGTGCAAGAAAGAGTAAAAATACACACGACTTAGAAATCAACGATCTTAAAATTAAAAAATGAGGATCAAGCTAAAATAATTTACAATTTTACTAGAAGAAAAGAGAACTTTGATAGAATGACTGGTGCACAAAGAATGTCTTTGAATAAAAAAGGCATAGAGTTCAATGGAGTTGAAAATACAAGGAAAAAGAACCTCTATACCGGATATTTACGAAAGCCTCTAAAAACTATGCTAGCATCTCCTCTAATGCTTATACTCACACAACATGTTTTCTATGTAAGAAGAAAGGACATATTAAGTTCAAATATCCATTAAAGAGGAAAGATGTGAAAATTAAACAAGTTTGGAGAATAAAAGAAAAACAAACTCTTATCAAACCATCCGGACCCAAGAAAGTATGGGTACTTAGATAAAAGCCTAGTTCACTAAAGGACTCCAAAGATATTAAACCTAGCCATTTATTTTTAAAATAAGAAAGTCACTTAATCAAATTTTCTATAAGGAGAATGAACTAGAGTAAGAGCTTATAAGATAATTACAAAGTATCATTGTTGGCCTCAAATCAAGAGAACCTTAAATGAACATGGCTTATCTTCAAAGAACAAGGAAGCTATATGTCTCAAAAGACAATGCTAAAAAGATGCTTGAAGCCTAACAATTTGAAAAAATATAATAGTGAAGTAATTTAGAAAGGATTTAGAATAAGAAAAGAAGGAATTTTAAAAATTTTCAGACTTCAGACGAATGAGCTTAGAATCTCAGATGACTGAATACTGTAGCACTGAATGTTCAGACAACTGAACTTGGACTTCAGTCTTCTGAGGTGCTACTGCTTGTTCAGTTTCCTGTTCTGAAAATCTTTAGAAGATTGAACTAAATTTTCAGTCTTCTGAAGTCGCGGGGTTTATATATTTAAACTCTTAAAAACCCTAACTTCAACCTTCTGAACCCTATTCTATCACTCATCTGAAGCTCACTCTCTCTGTCTCCCTCAATCCTCACCACAAATCTCCTGAATCCAAGGCTCCAAACTCAATTAGACATCATCCCCTACGGATTCTAGGGTTTCCCAGCTAAGGATTAGTTAGTTCTTGCTCTTAAAAAATGCCACGCACCAAGACTACAACTAACCGCGATACTTCTACTGGGAGAGATGACAACAACATAGAGAGATGGTTAGTTGCTCCTTAAGCCAAGCTTCTTTATTGTGCTTCTCTATGTTCCACCGATCCTATTTTGGGTAAAGTAATCGACACCTCTTTCTTTCACGATGAATTTCTTGAAATTCTTCCAATGTTTAGGGACATAGGTTGGTTCAATTTCGTAATTCATCAAGCCAAAGGCATGTTTCCAAATCTCATCAAAATTTTTTATGCCAACATGGTTTATGGTGACGGTGTTTTGTCAATAGAGATTCAGGGTAAAAAAATCGTTTTAACCCCTCAAATTTTGGCTCCTATTTTGAATATAACATCCAGAGAATTTGAGTGTCCTACTTTTTCTCAATCGTGGATTTTGGAACAAGACCTCACCCCTAAAGCCTTTTTGCCCCTGGTTATGGAAAATCAACCTATGTATTTTGGATATCCCCGTTGTGTAAACAACTGAATCTTAAAGCCCAAATCCTTCATAAAATTGTTTCATACAACATTTGGCCCAAAACTAACTTGTTTGATCATCTTTCATACATTGAGTGCTTTGTGTTAGGGTGTCTCCTTAAAGGAAAGAAACTTGATTTGACTAGTCTAATCTTAAAGTGGATGTGGGCTAAACTAAAAGCTGCTAGGGTGACTCTTCCCTATGGAGGTGCCTTAAACCTTATTTTTTATCAGCTAAATATCTCTACTCCGTCTGAATTATTCATCAAACGCACATGTTATGATCTTTTCAACTCCACCACCTTGAAACAAATGGGTTATGATAAAAGTGATCAAGGATGGTACTTCAAGGGAGGGCGACCACAATGCACACCTGCAGTAGCTCCTCATCCTCTTCCTCCAGCACATGACCAAGGTCTTCCTATAGACACACCTTCCTGGTTTTTGTCATTCCAGAGTGATTTCTCATCATTCAGCTGGGATATGAGGTCCGGACTCCAGAGCCTTCAGGATAAGGTGTCCTCACTTCATCAATGCCTCCTCTGTATTGAGGAGCATCAGGCTAGCTCTTCTTATGGCGGTGATCCCATGGACACCATTTCAGCTCCTCGCAGTGATATTGAGGACTTTGAGGAAGGGAGTGATGATGAAGAAGAGAAAGATGAAGAAGATGAAGAAGAAGATGAAGAAGAAGATGATGGAGCCGATAGTTAGATTTTTTATGCTATATTTAGTATTTTTGATGTATTAAGAAACTGAATTTTAGATCTTTTTGGATGTATTAAAACACTTAGTTTGTATGTTGTCTTGCTTTTATTTGTGTATGCTTGTAATGACTCTTTGCTTGTATGATGACTTTTTGATTTTACGCCTCGATTCTTTTTGAATAATGACAAAGGGGGAGAGATATTGTAAGCAAAGATGAATTAAGATGAATTGTATGCAAATATTTGACAAAGATGAATTGTAAGCAAATATTTTAAAGCAAATATGAATTTTGAGTATTTTGAGCTAATATGAATTTTGTGCAACATATGGATTGTGCGAAATGAGAAAATATGGAATGAATGATAAAGCAAATTTGAAGATGTTAATGCATGTGCAATATGAATGACAAATATGAAATATGAATGACTACTAAATAAGTTAAAGCACATTACATATGCTATATTGAAATATACTTGATCATGTGTGCTCATATGCTTGATTGTGTTCATTTGCGTAAATTTTCTTTGAACTATTCAAATTCATCATTTTTCAAACTTTTTAAAAGGAATGCTTATAGTAAGGGGGAACCTTTTTCTAAGGATCCCTCATTTTTGCTCCTTATTTGTTAACATAAAAAAGGGGGAGATTGTTGGCCTAATATGACTTTTCAATCTTGTTTTGATGATAACAAATAAATTATGATTTAATATGTGTTGGTTAAGTGGTGATGTTTCAGGAAAGACAAAGTTCAAAAGAAAAGCAATGGAAAGCTCAAGGACTCAAAAAGCCACATTCATATGTAGAGTGATCCAAAAGAAGCTCAAGCAACACCAACATGAGTAAAGTGTATGAGGAAACTTAAAGCTAACTCAAGCTCAAGTCAAGAAGGACATAAGGCAAAATACCATAGAAGGCTTGAAGATTAGAGTTTTTGGCTTTAAGACCGATATTGTAAGTACTTTATGTTTGAATATCTTATGAAATATTTTGAAGCTCTTTAGGGGTAATTATGGACTTAGAGGCCTTATTTCAAACCCCGAAAAATGTTTTATAAATAATCAAAGCAAGTGAGTAAAAAGAGTTTTTGAAAACAAAACTGAAAAACCAAAATATGGTATGCCTAGACGACTGAGGTGTATGTTTAGAAGACTGAAGAGTTACCTAAGAAGACTGAAGTTTAACTTCAATCTACTGAAGAATTTTTTCAGAAGACTGAATAATAAGTTCAGTCTGTTGAAGATTTTCCTGTTCGAATACAGAAGAAGCAGTACACCCTCAGAAGACTAAACCCTCAAGTTCAGTCGTTTGACCCTGTATCTAGACTAAATTTTTTAGTATTTAAAGGTACTTCAGAAGACTGAACCCGATACTTTAGTCTACTAAACACTGTTAACGGCTATTTTTTTTAAAATATTATAAAATTCAAATAAAGGTTTCTTGAGCCCCAAATTTTATGAAAACTTGGGAAATACTCCAAGTAATCTTGAGCAACCCAAAATTACTTTTAGAAGCCTATAAATACATGATTTTAGCAAATTAAACTTACCAAGAATTGAAAAATTTGTTGCAAAGCCGAAAGCTCACTTGCTATCTCAAAGTTCTCTCTTGCTCTCAATCTTGCAACACTGTTTTTCTGAGAAACTAAAGTGCTGATCATCTTACAACTGAGTTCTAATTGTTGATTCTCTTCTGGAGAAAGAACTTGGTGAAATCTTACTTGAGCTTCATTCTATTTCAATTTGATATTTGAATATTGAAGTATATAGTGTTTAAAATTGTACTAATCTGCTCTTTGAGAGAGTGTTTTTGTATGCAGAGATTATTTCTTGTATTCTTGTAGTGTTGATGATTCTAGGTTGTTGGATTGTTGGACCAAGCGTGGGGTATCGCTTAGAGAGGCGCTGCTTTAACCTATTGAAGGAGTGACTAAGTGTGGGGTATCTCTTGTAACGGTTTGCTCTACCTAGAAAGGAGTGTTTTAATGGAATCCTTGGGTGGTATTGGCCCAAGGTGAGGACGTAGTCTGGGGATAAGCTGAACCTCATAAAAATTTTGGTCTCGCTCTTACCCTACTCTTCCACATTCAGTGTATATATATATATTGTGTGGTGTGTATAAGTATAGGTTGCTGAAAACAAAATCCAAGATTAATAAGAAGACTCTTACACTTAAGAAAGTACATTTTGATTAAAGTTTTGCGAAAACCCAATAAGGGAGTACGTTGTTTAATCGTTTGCGGAAATCTAAGTTAAGAGAGTGCAAACAATTTCATTCAATACAGGGCTTACACATATTCATAGGGCTACAACCAAAAGCTGAAATTACCAAAATGTTGTATACTATATCTTGGTTTGGTATTTTGTTGATTAATTACTTAAGTTGTTGGTTGGTCGTTTGATTGTTTGAGTTTTGTTTATTTGTGTTGTGATTGGTTTGTGGATTGATTTAAAAAACACTTTGTGGTGTGGTTGATAAATTAACAAGAGGCTAAAAGTTCTTAAAAGGAATATTAAGAAAATTTTAATAACCCAATTCACCCCTTCTCTTTGGCTAACTCCTTAACTTTCAAGCGCTAATCACACTTAATTTTTAATTAAACAATTTTGAAAATTCCTAGCGTGTCCTTAATGGTAAAAAAATCTTTGGAAATCTATAAGTAGCCCATTTGTAAGCATAATTAGTAACTTGATTAGCAAAAATTCTCTCTAAAATTTTTTGTGCTATTATTGCTTACATACTTTCATATTCAGGCATATTATACTCTCTCTTTCATTCTTTCTTGCGAAAATCCTTTTAAGAAGAAGCATCATTTACATACTCTTCATTTGCAAACTAATTAAAACTTGAAGAGTGTTTGGTTTTCATTGTTTTGGGCTTATTCATATATCATTATAAATCTTATACTCTCACATATCCATTTGTTTTAATAATTATTTTTGAGAGTTAGCTTTGGGATTTTTTCCATATTATTTCTTATTGATAAATATTGTAACATCCTCAAAATTTTGATCATTTTTTTTAATAAATTACTCCAATACCTGCATGTAATGAGCACCCCTATGCAGCGAAAAAACATAAATCACATAACCACATATATATATATATATATATATATATGTATATACAATACCAGAATTCAGTATTTTCAACCATAGCTACATAATACATCTCTCTCTCCAGTGTCAAAACTCAAAAATTACAAAACCCTACACAAAACTTACCCTATAACTAGGGTGACCAAGTGATCTCTATCTGTGAGCCTGATCTACTCGCCTAGTTAGCTCACCTGAAAAATGGTAAAGTAATGGGGTGAGTCGATGCTCAGTAAGTGGAAATATTCTATTACTAGTGTGTGGTGACCGAATCATAAAATAATAATACTAGTATTTAAAAAACTGCATAATCTGGTAATTTTATACAATACATGTATAATATATTAAAGCATTTGTATCATCTGAACTTTCTATCATTCATAGTGCTACATCATACTATATACAATAAGAGTTATAAAATTGTATACATATACATAATTGTGTTCTTTCTCTTGGACTCTATATGTCATGATTTGACCCCTCATGACAGAGTTGTGCAGCCCGTAGGCGGAACTTAACCTGGTCGGCCCTCCAAGTAAGTCATCATACTCTACACTACCTTTGCCTAGCCAAACTGCATCCACTCCTAAGCACGGGACTAGCTGCTACCTCGTTTAACCGGCCCCCTTTACCCAGCGTACTAGGGAGCTGCATCCACTCTGAGCACGATTAGACGGTACCCACACAGTATCTAAGATATGTGGTTGCACTCTATCTGTATATAGCAACGGTACCGTACTCTGTAAATTTTATCTGTCTATAATGTCTCCACAGGGATCTGATACTATATAAGTACATCTATATATATATATATATACCTTCATTATGTTTCCAAAATAACCATAACGCTATAATTCTATACTGTAAATACTGTAAAATCGGAGTAACTGTAGCATCTCGATGCTATAGCTGTATAATCTGTCTTTATAAACTGTGTGTTATGGTATTTAGGAAAACATAACATTCTGTAAAAACTATGATATACTGAACTGAATAAAATCTATATAAATCTGTCTGTTAATCATCTGTGAATAACTGTATGTACATGCTATATAACATGATATGCTGTAGTACTGTATAAATTTTACATCAGGTAAATATCTACTCAGGCCACACAACATTTATACATTCGTTTTGTAAAAATTGCATAACAACTGGCATATATGTATCTATGAAAACTCTGTTAATATTCTTAAAACCCCTTGTGAGTCTTTGTGCACTTTCATTGCAAGACTCAAGAGCTCATTTTTTGCTTATTGCTATACATATTTTTGTGAGCTATATCAAAATCTCCTATACTTCATCTTGAAAATATTTGTTGGAGACATTATTTTTGTGCTTTTAAGTCCTTGATATATACATAGAGTGCATTAAATCTTTGAATCAAGGATCATAAACATTAGCATATCTCATATTGTTACATAACATTTGAGAGATAAAAACCTAATACTATATTGAGCATAAAATCTTATCATACTAGAGTGCATTGGTTAAATTGTTGTACCTATCAGCTTGTGTAAGAATCATCTCTATTGTACACATATTTTATATACTGTTGTATTCTAGGCATGGCCTAAAGAGGGTGTACTCCGCTCTATGAAGGAGTGGTTGTAAAGGTTGGGCTCATCCCTATAATGTGAGCTGGGGTATTCCTCACTCAGTAAGGAGAGGAGGTTGTAATCGGTGACGCTCCACCCGTAAATGAGCATCAGTGGAATACTCGAGTTGGTTAGCTAGAGGCGGTGATGTAGGCACTGTTGCTGAACCTCGATAAAATATCTTGTGTCACTCTTATTTTATTCTCTTTACATTCTTGTGTTTGCATGCTTATTATTTGCTAAATTTACTGCATTAATCTTTAGATACTTATTTTTTATTGTTTGGAAAATACTGGTACAGTAATACTTGTGCAAATTATCTGCTTGTTCATCTATCTGCTAATTTAATACTTGTCCTAGGTTGTGATATACTGTTGTGGAACATTTGACCTAGATTTTTTAAATCTCCATTTCACCCTTGATTACGCGTCAAAGTTGTGCAATTGGGCAATTAAATTCATGCATCAAAGATCATAATTTTAATTAAATCACGATTATGTCTAATATTTTAATCATTGAGCTCACCCGATAATTTTAAGATAATTACCCTATTTGTTGCTGAAAATTTATGGACACTTGTGTTTTATTATCGCAGGATAATTTTGGACATTAAATTTGAAATTAGAATGTATGCGGGTCGTGAGCATGAAGAGGTGCTGTGTACGTGAGCATTAAATGAAATTATGTGTTAAAGATAATTTTCAGAAGCCGGGCCGTGTTCGTGGAGAGCCGTGTACATGAGTCGGAGTCCAAATCAAGACCATGTGCATCCGAGGTTTTCTTGGACATTTAAAGGTGAATTAAAAAAATATATTATGGAGCTTCAAAATGGGTTTTGAAAATGCCAGGGAAGACCGTGCATAAGTGGCTGACTAGAGCAGCCCATGGATGCTGGTGAGCTAGGATTCGTAACCTGTTAATATGTGAAGCTCTGAGGAAGCCCATGCATACACGCATCGTGGGCTGGTCGTGAGGATGGATGTGAGCTAGAGCACTAACTGGGCCGTAGACGTGAGAATGCAAGTGCATGTGTTTAAGTGGCTAGGCAGAAGGCTTCATAAAGCAAATCTGTGTGCTGGGCTTGGAGGAGACTCCATGCATTCACGTGAACAAGGCATGTATGGGCTTGAACGCTTGCTACAATGAGACACTGGGTCTCCCTTTCTGAAGGGGAATAGTCGAATGAAGCAAGGGGGAATTGGTATTAAATAAAAGGGCTATTTTTACTTTATATAATAGGGTGTGCGACATACTTAAAGGGGTTTTTTGGTAGGTTTTTTAGGGGGTAGCTTTTAGGAGTCTTAAGTGTAGGGTTTATTTTTTAAAAAAAGAGGGCAATAGTGGGGGATCAGAACTCGAGACAAACTGTAGCATACCAGGAGCAGCTTCGGTAGGGTTTATTCGGTTTTTTTTGTGGGAGGTCTTCGGCTGGAGGACCAAGAGCTGCAGCAACTCCCTCATCTCTTCCATTATCTCTTCTCTCATCTCTTCCCTCATCTCTTCTATCATCTATTCCCTCTCTCTCTCTCTCTCTCTCTCTCTCTCTCTCTCTCTCTCTCTCTGGCATTTAAATATTTATTTATGTTTATTGTTAATTTTAGTTTTTTTTATTTAAAGTTTGTTGGAATTTCAATAATTGTTGAGTTTTTTTCATTATTAAAGTTCGGTTGTTTTTATTTATTAAAGTTATTGTTTTGAGCAATTTTTATTGTGCGATGGTTATTTTATCATATTGTTTAAGTTTATTATTTTGATTGAGATTTGGATGGTAGAATAATTAGTTTGAGTAGTAATGTTTTATTTTTAATCTATGTTCAAGCTAGTACTTAAGTTTAATTTATTGTTGAAGTCTTGTTTAAGTTATTTTAATGTTGAAGTCTAAGTTAATTTATTTCTTTACTTTGTTTGCATCTATGGTTGGATTTAGTTTAATTTTTATTTACATTATTGATTGGGTTAATTTTAGTTAAGTTCATGTTTGATTGGTGATTTTAAGGTTGAATGTCTTAGTTACGTGACAAAGTTTTCATTTTTTTCAGGTGTTTGTCTGAAATCTCAAACATAGGTTTTATTTCTTGTCTGAATGGTTAAACATAGGATTATTTTTTGCATTTATTATCGGTATTGTCTATCTTATTGTGCCTATTTTCCATTTCTTGTCGTTAATTTTATGTGTGTTAGGTTTATAGTTTAGTTTTTGCGTCGTTTCAATTTCATCACAAAAATCTAAAAAATCACAGAAATCGAATCTAAACCATGTTTAGTAACCTTTTTACACGAGTTTGGAATTAAACTGCATTCCTTGAGGAGACGATCTGGCCTTTGGGCTAATTATTACACGACTGAACTCATATACTTGGGATAGTTTTCATGCTGCTCATTTTTAGAGTGAGTTAAGTTTTCGGTGCCATTTCCGGGGAATGCCATATTTAGTTTTAAACTAGTGTTTTTCCCTTTTATTTTGGTTTTCCTCATGAAAAAAAAAAAAGAATAAAGAGAGAAGAGTTTTGGAAAAAAATATGGCTGCACCTACACTACGCACGCTTATGGATTTTCTACAGCCTACACGCACCACCACACCTTCTTGCATTGCCTTACCATATGATGCACCAAATTTCACGATTAAGCCTGGGGTGTTGTCAGTGATACCCCAATTCCACGGGGTAGATTCTGAGAGTCAGTATCAGCATTTGACAGACTTTGAGTTGACCTGTACCACCTTTATTGGAACTAATGACTATATCAAGCTCCACTTATTTCCTTTTTCTTTGAAGGATAAGGCGAAGATTTGGTTTAGCTCTTTAAGACCTAACTCTATTACTAGTTGGACTGATATGCAGTGTGAGTTCTTATACAAATTCTTTCCTTTTGAGAGAACCCAGTTCTTGTAGAAGCAAATCAGTCAGTTTATGTAGAAGGGTGACGAGACTTTCCAGGCTTGTTGGGAGAGATTCAAGGATGTAATAAATATCATTCCACATCATGGGTTTGAATCCTGGAGGTTAGCTAATTATTTCTATACAGATCTTACTTTTGCATGCAAACAGTTTGTCTAGACTATGTGCAATGGAGAATTCTTCAGAAAGAAACTGGAACGGGCACTATCATTCTTTGACTACATAGCTGAAAGTGCCGAACAATGGAATACACGATATGATATAACACCAATAGCAGAACAACCTCACAGAGCAATCAGTGGTGGAGGTAAATATGAGTTCAAAGAGGAGACTGATCTCCAAGGTTTTGTTGCTGTGCTGGAAAGGAGGGTAGAAATTATGGAATTAGAGAAGGAAAGTAGGTCTGATTAGATGCAATCAGAAAATTGGGTTAACAACGCTCCAAATCAGCCATTCTCAAACACCTACAATCCCGGATGATGGAATCACCCGAATTTCTCATGGAGAAATGATCAATCTGATCCATCTTCTTCGCAGTTTTAGCAGCCTCCTCAGTCTTATGCACCACCTCCACAGCCAACATATTATCTAGTTGCTTCTCCACATCAGTATGAGCCACAACAGATCTATTAGAGCTACGCACTTCTAGGATTTCAATTTAATGAAGCTCATATTCCACCAACAACATATTTTGAGGATAGCATGGCATAGATGGCTAATACACTTCAAGAATTTATGCATATCAACACTCAAACCATAAATGAATTCGGGGCACCATTAATGAATTGAGCACGCAATTAAGTACCCTAGAAAAAGAAGAATTTCCAGCACAACCTCAGTCCGATCCTTAGGTATACCAACAACAACATCAATAAGTAAATGATGTCTTAGGGGATTTTCTTGAGATAGAGAAGGTCATTAGTACTCTGAGAAGTGAAGAAGAAGTTTCCTGACCTAAGATACCGATCGACAGACAAACAGTTTCCCCAACACCTGAAGTTACAACTGTGATAGATGAAGCCAAAGAAAAATCAGAGGAAGTGAGCCCAGAATTGAAGAAGTCAGTTAATGTGGAGGCTAAGACTAGTAAGGAACACCGAACTATAGTTCCTTATCCTCAAATATTGACAATCGTGGAGCTGTCATCCCGGCCAAATATTCAAGTGCAAGTGAAAACCATGGAACCGTCATTACCTACTGTAGTAAATATCAATGATTGCAATACTGAAGCAAATCTCTGCAATGGTAAGGTAATTGGTGCACTAGATAAAGAAGTTGAGCAGAATGGTGAGAGTTCAACTTTCTAGGAACTAGGTAAAAATTTTAATGTTGATTCTCTTGAAGAACTAAAGGTAACTGTTCCGATAATTTTTCCTCAAAAACCAGTTCTTAAAGAAGTAAATTTCCTGGAAAACATACTAAATGAAGATCCTTTCTTGTTAAAACAAGAAAGTCAATCTGCATATGTATTGTCTGGTATTTTAAAAAGCATTAATTCATTTGAGGCTAACTTTCGTGCAGGTAATAAGACACATTCATTGTGGTAACACAAATTTGGAGACCCGCCAGTTCAATTTATAAAACTGCACCCGCTAGATGAAATTCCTTTAGAGCCTCCGCAAGAGAGACTATGATGTTTTCCTTTCCATTCTTTTCATTTTGTTTTATCCTACTTTATTTTTATGCACATTTTCCTTACTTTTAGTTTTTATTTTCCATCACTTCTCTACCCAGGTGTGTCTCTACTTCCCTCCTTATCATCTCTCCCGTATCCCCTATGCTTTCACATTAAGGACAATGTTTCCCTTTAGTTGGGGGGTGGGGGGTGAGAAAATACATTGAATTTTTTTTTTTTTGAATATGGATGATTAGGCCATGATTAACACTGACACATATCCTTTACATACTTGCATATAACCTAGGAGTTACACACTTAGGTTATTCATGTGTAGTTTCTCTTTATATGGCTAATCTAGGAATTGTAACTCCATGAAGGTTGACTAGTAGTTTATTCATGTTAATCTGGTTATATAAACTCTTGTATTTACATGGTATCTCATGAGACTAAAAATACACTTTCACGTGACTTGTAGCACTTAGGGTCCCTTGTGAGCACTGAGAGAGTGTCCGTGGCGACTTTGACACCTTGTGAGGTACTGTTGAGCCATTTACCGTTCTTTTGAGTTTTAGCATTGACTCAAAGTTCATGAAACTCAACTTTCCTTTTTTTTTTTTTTAATACTCTTTGTACACTGGTCTCTGTTTTTGACTTGCTAGCCTAGAGGTGGCATCAAGTAAGGAGATAGAAACCTAGGTCTTGTAAGCCTACTCAAAATGTGAAGGCTGAGCCACCTCTGGAAATAAACTTATTTCATGGACTCCTGTTCGAGCTTAATTCACATGGGTGGTATGAAAATAATAAAAGATGTGTAATGATCGTTCCAACTAACCATGAAAAGATAGAAATTGAAGAATGAACAGAAAAAAGAAAAAAAGAAATAGAAATGCACTAGAATAAGGTGAAGGATTAATACTTGCTCCACACAACTACAACAAAAAGTCAGGGTCACGACACATGTTCTCCATATATGAAAACTCTTCAATGGCCTAATGCTTCAGATGTATTCATGCTTGGTTTGTGAATAAGTTGATCTAGGGTGGTCTTGGTTGGATATGACGAGTAGGTGAGAAGATTTTAGGGTGAAGGACTTGACACCTCAAAAATAGGCTTGATCCTTTTCAGACTAGTACACTCCGTACATTTAGCGTTTGTTTCTTGCAATATGTGGGATGTTTGATCATGACACTCCTCCTCACATATAACAAGTTAACCCATCCTTTTTGAGTGTTTTTGAGGGTATACTAGTTAGGCAGAGTGAAAACGACCATTCTGTAGGTGTCCATGAATATCCCGAGTGTAACAAGTCATACATATTACACATGCCTCTAGATTTTGCCCATTTATATGCAAATTTATATGACTATATTAACTCTGAATTGTAATTTCCAGTTACATCTATAAGAGTATATTATTCTTAATGGCTATATAATGATGAAACTTGCATGGATGACTTGCTTCGGAGTTGTGCGAATTGTGTATGAATGAGGTTGTGTGTAATCTGGTGATATTTTTGTATGTAAAATGGTATATTTGTGTTGCACGTGCATTCATTTAATATTCATTAAAATTGGTGTTTGTGGGCATCGCCCTGGAAACCCTCGTGAGATTACAACTCGTCCACTAGGATCAACCTAGGGGTTTAAAGCCTTGTTGCATTTGGTAAATGCAACTGTGTTTCCCGCGAAAGAGGAGGTAGATAGGATTTGGTAGTTTTCTTAGTTTTAAATTTTTTAGGGACTAACAAAACGTTAGTTCGGGGGTGTGATTATGCATCAAATTTTCATAATTAGGCATTTAAATTCATGCATTAAAGATCATAATTTTAATTAAATGCCCAATTATGTCTAATATTTTAATCATTGAGCTCACCTGATAATTTTAAGATAATTACCTTATTTGTTGTCCAAAATGTATGGACACTCGTGTTTTATTATTGCAGGATAATTTTTTAACATTAAATTTGAAATTAGAATGTACGCGGGTCGTGAGCATGAAGAAGTGTCATGTATGTGAACATTAAATGAGATTATGTGTCAAATATAATTTTTGGAAACCGAGCCGTGTTCGTGGAGAGCCGTGTATGTGAGCCGAAGTCCAAATCAAGATCGTGAGCATTTAGGGTTTTCCTAGACATTTAAAGGTGAATTAAAAAGAAAAAAAAAATTGTGGAGCTTCAAAATGGGCTTTAAAAATGCAAGGGAAGACCGTGCGTGAGTGGCTGACCAGAGCAGCCTGTGGAGGCTGGTGAGCTGGGATTCGTAAGCTTTTATTACGTGAAGCTCTGAGGAAGCCCATGCATACACACATCATGGGCTGGCCATGAAGATGGACATGAGCTGGTGCACTAACTGGGTCGTCGACGTGAGAATGCAAGTACGTGTGTTTAAGTGGCTGGGCAAAGGGCTTTATAAAGCAAATCCGTGCACTGGGCTTGGAGGAGACTCCATGCATGCACGTGAACAACGCGTGTATGGACTTGAAGGTTTGAAGGTTGGGTTGTGGCGTGACCCGCCCATGCAATAATAAGGCGCTGGGTCTCTCTTTCTGAAGGGGAATAGTCAAATGGAGCAAGGTGGAATTGGTATTAAATAAAAGGGTTGTTTTCACTTTATAAAAGAGGGTGTGAGAGAGACTTAAAGGGGTTTTTCGTAGGGTTTTAGGGGGCAGCTTTTAGGAGTCTTAAATGTAGGCTTTAGTTTTTAGAAAAGAGGGCAGTAGTGGGGGAGCCGAACCCGAGCACGAACTATAGCAGACAAGGAGCAGCTTCGACAAGGTTTGTTCGGTTTTGTCTATGGGAGGTCTTCGGCTAGAGGGCCAAGAGCATCAGCAACTCCCTCATCTCTTCCTTCATCTCTTCTCTCATCTCTTCCCTCATCTCTTCCCTCTCTCTCTCTCTCTAGCATTTAAATATTTATTTATGTTCATTGTTAATTATAGTTTTTTATTTATTTAAATTTTGTTAAAATTTCAATAATTGTTGAGTTATTTTCATTATTAAAGTTTGGTTGTTTTTATTTATTTATTTAAAGTTATTGTTTTGAGCAATTTTTATTGTGCGATGGTTATTTTGTCATATTATTTAAGTTTATTATTTTGATTGAGATTTTGATGGTAGAATAATTAGTTTGAGTAGTAAAGTTTTATCTTTAATCTAGGTTAGTAGTTAAGTTTAATTTATTGTTGATGTCTTGTTTAAGTTATTTTAATGTTGAAGTCTAAGTTAATTTATTTCTTTGCTTTGTTTGCATATATGGTTGGATTCAGTTTAATTTTTAGTTACATGATAAAGTTTTCATTTTTTTAGCCGTTTGTCCGAAATCTCAAACATACGTTTTATTTCTTGTCTAAATGGTTAAACGTAGGATTATTTTCTACATTTTCTATCGGTATTGTCTATCTTATTGTGCTTGTTTTCCGTTTCTTGTCGTTAATTTTATGTGTGTTAGGTTTATAGTTTAGTTTTTGCATCGTTTCAATTTCATCGCAAAAATCTAAAAAATCCTAGAAACCGAATCTAAACCATGTTCAGTAACTTTTTTACACAAGTTTGGATTAAACTGCATTCCCTGAATAAACGATCTGACCCTTGGGCTAATTATTATACGACTGAACTCATATACTTGAGTTTTTATTTTCCATCACTTCTCTGCCCAGGTATGTCTCTACTTCCCTCTTTATCATCTCTCCCATATCCCCTATGCTTTCACATTGAGGACAATGTTTCACTTTAGTTTTTTTTTTTTTGGGGGGGGGGATGAGAAAATACATTGAAATTTTTTTTTTTTGAATATGGATGATTAGACCATGATTAACACTGACTCATACCCTTTACATACTTGCATATAACTTAGGAGTTACACACTTAGGTTATTCATGTGTAGTTTCTCTTTATATGCCTAATATAGGAATTGTAAGTCCATGAAGGTTGACTAGTAGTTCATTCATGTTAATCTGGTTATATAAACTCTTGTATTTACATGGTATCTCATGAAACTAAAAATACACTTTCACGTGACTTGTAGCACTTAGGGTCCCTTGTGAGCATTGAGAGAGTACCCGTGGCGATTTTGACACCTTGTGAGTATCTGTTGAGTCATTTACCGTTCTTTTGAGTTTTGACATCGACTCAGAGTTCATGAAATTCAAATTTCCCTTTTTTTTTTAATACTCTTTGTACCCTAATTTCTGTTTTTGACTTACTAACCTAGAGGTGACATCTAGTGAGCAAAGAATGCACATTTATCTTCAAAATATTGATTGGAAGGTATGGAGGGTGGTCTCCAAAGGAGATTATGTCCCAATGAAAAATGTAGATGTAAGACTAAACCCAAGACTGAGGATGAATGCACTAATGATGACATGAAAGCAGTTAATGTTAATGCAACTGCCATGAATGTTTTATACTATGCCGTTGATGTTAATGAATTTAATAGGGTTATAGCATGCACCTCTACTAAAGAAATATAGTATAAATTAGAGGTTACTTATGAGGGCACTAGAGATGTGAAGGATAGCATTATTGACATGTTAACTAGTGAATATGAGGCATTTGGGATGAACTCTAGTGAATCCATACAAAGCATGCACACTCGATTCACGCACATCACTAACTCATTGCATGCACTTGGCAAAACTTACCCCACATATGAAATGATCAGGAAAATTCTTAGGGGTCTACCACTAGTCAGGGAAGCAAAGGCTACTTCCATAGCCGAGGGTAGAAACTTAAAAGCAATGACGCTAGATAAGCTTATAAGGTCACTCATCACATACAAGATGGCAATTAACGAGAGAATGAGTGAGCATAATAAAATAAAGAAAGTAACAACTCTGAAAACATCAACAAATAGTTCTAGTGAATACAGCGAACCAGAGTTAGGAGAGGATATGGCTATGGTAACCTAGAAATTTAGTAAGTTCTTTAAGGAAAACGAAAGACCATCTAGAAAGTTCCGAAACTCAATATCTGAAAAGGGAGATTCGAGCAAAAGAAAGGAAAAATTAGATCCCCTTATATGCTATAACTATAGCAAAGTTGGCCATATCAGACCAGAAGGCCCATTTTTGAAAAAGGATTCGAAAAAGAAGAAAAGGGCAATGAAAGTCAGCGCATCTTGGGATAAACAGTGCACCAACAGCTCAGAGACTGAAACCAGCGACACTAAGGTCGCAAAGTTATGTTTAATAGGGAATAATGACCACAAGGTACAATCATCTTGTTCTTTATCGTCTTATTATTATGATGATGATTCTGATACTGATAGCATGCCTACATATAAATAATTGCAGCATGAGTATATTCATATTCATAAATTGCTAGATAAAATGACTGTTGGAATTGGTGAATTCCCAAGAGGGGGGGGTGAATTGGGTATTTAAAAAATTTCTCCTAGGTCAATTTAGATTCCACAAACAGTATTACACAAACCTAGGGTCTTTCTATATAATCAAAAACCCAATCAAATATTCAAACAATTAAACACAAACATTCAAGTGCTAAAATTTAAATTGCAGAAATTAAAAGTAGGCATAAGAAATGTTATCGAGGTTTGGCCAATACTTCCTACGTCCCCGCCTCAAGCTAACAAGCAGGAGGATTCCACTATGGCTCGCTTAACAGGTGGAGCAGCACCTAATACAACACCTTACCAGGATGGTGCACCCAGTTCTTTTGACTGGGTCTAAACTAGTTCGGTGCTCTCCTAACCGGGTCTGAGCAAGTCCGGGACTATTCACAGGGTTAGTCTCCCTCTTCCAATCATACGTCGGGAATACAACAAGTATTCAAATGAAATATTTCGTACAACCAGATTGCTTCTAATACAAGCAGATATGTACGACTATGCACAATCAATCAATGCACTCAAGTATGATATGAATATTAGCTCAAGTGAGGTGTGATTTTCTCTCAAAGATATTTTTAATAAAAATGTGAGAGAAAATAATAATGATGATCTTTGATCTAAATACAAGATATTCAGTAGGTGTTTTTCAAAGATCTAAAATCCAAATAATATCTCCTAAAAATATTTTGCAAAGTTAAGCATATGAGATATTTGGGAATCTGCTTACAAAAATATTTATGAAATAAACTCAGTGTAAGCCTTTGAATCTTGCAATGATAATGCAAAGACTCACAAGCTAAAAGGAGTTTTCCCAAATAAATATTTATAAAAAAAAATAATATGGGAAATGCTTTGTGTATGAGAGTGAATGTTTGAAAAGATATGCCCACAATAAAACTTCTTTCAACAATCTCTTAAGAACAAAGGATTTGCAAGTAAGGGAGTGAAAGAACAAATCAAGACTCTCCTGAAAATGATTCGGAAATTTATGAGAGTAAGAGAGTATGAAAAATAAGCTTTGAAGGTGAAAAATAACCTTTTAAGGTGAAAAATATAGTAGTAATATTTGAGAGAGTTTTTCAATTAGTCATCTTACTAATTATAAGTTATGAGGGGGTATATATAGGCATTGGCCAAAATATGACCTGTCGAGGACACAGAGTATTTTTGAAAATGTTTAATTAGCTTTAATGAAAAATAACCCTGTTTAACCTTAGTAAAAATCTCGCCAACCCGAGAGGTTCGGTCGATCATATCAAAGGTTTGGTCGACCATATCACTAAGTTTGGTCGACCATGGTAATTTTGAACTAGGGATTCGGTCAACTGTCCAAAAGTGCTTTCGAACCCTTTGTAGGTTCGGTAGACCATAGTTGAGGTTCAGTTGACTGTTTATGAGGTTCGGTTCACCGTGGCCAATTTGAACTATGAGTTTGATCGACCAAGTAGTTAGGGGTCAAACACGTGTCAATTCAGTCAACCATGGAGGACACGTTCATTTCAGAACGACCGATCGAGGCATTTATACTTCCAACGGTTCAATCGACCGAATCTTTGACTTTGTTCAACTTTCTCAGTTCGTTCGACCAAGGTCAAATGACCTTATGATGGTTAGTTGACCGAGGCTCTTAATTAAGCCCAAAAACCTAGTATTGGTTGAGCGAAAGTCGACCGAAGTCATTTTTACCCCAATTTTGACCCTAAATTCTTTTTGAAACCCTTGTGAATAAGTTATCGTATTTTAGATTAAGGGTATTGTGTCCTAGGGTTAGTCTATGGCCTTTGTTCGATTCCCTATGGTCAATTTATGGTCATTTGAGCTTTCCATTCATATTATGCATGCCATGCATTATTACAGACCAAAATATAAAACTAAATGCTACTACAACATAAAACGAATGTTTTCCTCTTTTGTTCTTGAATCTGCATAGAGTACGCCAAGAGTATGTGCTTTAAGTCTTTTTTGGCCTCCATCAAACCTCTCCCATGTGTGCGTTCTAAATTAATGACCTGTTCAAGTACTAGGCACACACATTAGTTCCAAGTGTTTTTTCAACATCAAAACAAAGAATCAGACTCAAAAGGTCAACAATGACTAAGAAAAACAATGTTTTGAAAAACAAATGTGAAAATTGGTCAAAACTTTTTGAAATAGGAAAAATGTCCCATTTTGCTTCATTGAAAGAAAAATATTTGAAAATTGCAGAACTTGAAAGAAAATTGGAGGATAATTCCAAAATCATTTATAAATTTATAGAGGGCCAAAATAACTTTGAAAAACTCCTTGGGGTCCAAAGAAGTTCATTTAATAAATAAGGTTTCGAATTTAATGGAATAGAAAACAAGACGCAGAAAAATCTCTATTTGGGATATTTTGTTCATGAATTAAAATTGCACATCCCATCTAAAGACTCAATTAGGCACACAACGTGTTTCAAATGTAAAAGAAAAGACCATGTTCAATTTGACTATCCATTTAAAAACAGAGATGCAAAAATTAAAAAAGTTTGGAGAGTCAAAGGTGAATAAAGCACTAACCCTTATTGGACCCAAGAGAATTTGGGCACCAAAATTAGTTACTTGAATATTCATTGCAGGTGTGCTTGAGATTGTCCTCCTCCAAGGACAAGTGGTACATGGATTGCTGCTGCTCACATCTCACGACTGGCAACAAGTCCAAGTTCGCTTCCATCGCACCCAAAGAAGGAGGATTCGTTACCTTTGGGGACAACGCAAAGGGCAAGATCATCGGAGTAGGTAAGGTTGGTAAGGAACCTTCCCTTTTTTATTGATAATGTTTTATTAGTAGATGGTTTAAAGAATAACCTGTTGAGCATAAGTCAGGTGTGTGATAAAGGTTATAGGGTGTCCTTTGAACATTGTTGGAATTGTTGTATTCCCAAAAGAGGGGGTGTTTGAATTGGAAATTTAAACTTTTTCCTAGATCAATTCAAATTTCTCAAACAGTATTGCACAAACCTAGGGTCTTTCTATATAACCATAAATCCAATTAAATGCAAACATTCAAGTGCTGAAATTTAAAATGTAGAAATTGAAAGCAGGCACAAGAAATGTTATAAAGGTTCCGCCAAGACTGCCTACGTCCCCGCCTCAGCTCACAAGCCCAAGGATTACCACTATTGCTCGCTTAATGGGTGGAGCGACACCGGTTACAACCTTGTCAAATTACCAGGACTGACCTCAACCTTTACAACCTAATCCTTACAGGCTAGATCAACACCGCCTCAGGCCACTCCTGTAATACAACAGATCAATATAAATTTTTGCATACAATTCAAGTGCTTCTACACAAGCAGATATGTACCACAATATGCTCGAGACAATTACAAATTGCACTTTCGTATGATATGAAAGTATAAGCTCAGTGAAGTCTAAAGGTGACTACTCTCAAGATAATGTCAATCTTATCAAACAATATGTGAAAGTGGTGTGAGTATGTCTTTGTGTTAAAAAATGTGTATATCAATCACAAGAAATAACCACAAAGATTTTAAGAGCGCACTCAAACATCTCTAGAACAAATATTAAGTATAAAGTTTACGAGATATTTGAAATCAAGCTTGTTTAAAAAGTATTTCACAAAGCACAAGAACAAGCTTTTGAGTACTTGCAACAATAATGCAAGATTCACAAGCTCTAGAAAGTATTCCCACTGAAGACTTATAAATTAAATCACAAGGGAACTCTCAAACTCACTTTCAATAAAATCAACTACAATGAAAGTGTGAGCTAATATGAACAATCTCAATAATATTCTTACCAAAAGATTTTAGTAAGTAGAATGAGTAAGAGATGGATTTTTGGCTTGTATATAAGAAAATAAGGGTTTTGAATTTCAGAGAGTTTTGGCTAATGATATTTTCTAACCCATCGTTAATCTTTCCAAATGAACTTGTATATATAGTTGGAACTGGTATATATAGACATTCATAGAAATATAACCGTTGGGGGACATAGGAGTCTTTTTAGAAAAAGATTAATGAAGGTTAGATGAAATTAACCTTGTTTTACTGTAGTTAAAAATGTTCAATCTGAGAGGTTTCGATCGACTACATTTTAAGTTCAGTCGACCCAATTGCTAGGTTTGGTCGACTGAGACATTTTTGACCTAAAGGTTTAGTCGACTAAAACAAGGCGATTTCCGAACCCTTGGAGGTTCAATCGACTATATCTGTATTTGGTCTGCTATACTTTATGGTTTGGTTGACTCAATAAAAAATGAACTGTAAGTTTGGTCGACTAAGTTGTTGAGGGGCAGACTCGTGTGAGTTCGGTTGACTGAGGAAGATACATTCAAATAGGATTCAACCGACTGAGTGAAGTCAAAATGTTGACTTCCACTCAATTCAGTCAACTGAGACATTTTACATTGCCAACATTCGGTCGACAGAATTAGTCTACAAATTATTTTTTCACCTAAATAAAGACCTAAGTTCAATCCCTATTAAAGTGAGTTATGAGCCTATTTACTTGAAGGATTCCTATAGTCATTCTATGGTCTTTTTGAGCTTATGCAATCTATCATGCAAGTCATGGCATTTATTACAGACCAAATTGAAAAACTACAAGCAATACAATGAAAAATATCTTCTTCTTTCTTTTGCTCTTCATATTCCCGTGGAATATACTAGGAGTTTGTGCTCGTTGAGATCTTTCTAGCAACCACATTACTTTCATGTGTGTGTTGTGAATGATTAACCTATTTAAGTACTTTAGCACACACATTAGTATCATGCGGTTTGTCATTATCAAAACCAATGATCGGACTGAAAAAGTCAACAATCTCCCCCTTTTTGATGATGACAAACGCATTAGAGCAAAATGAGGTTAAGTTTAAGCAATAAAACACACACATATTAACAAAAGAAGACATTTCAGAATAATTGCATTCAGTTTTAGCAATGAGGTACGAATTATAGACATGCATATATGCAGAAAATACATTTTGCTCAATAAAAGTTTTCTCCCTTTTGGCATTAGCAAAAAGGGCTAAAAAATATGCAGGAGAAGCGAAGCGAAGCAAAAGAGAACTGCCTCTTTGAAAGCAAGAATATTAGATATGTCATATGTAAGACCGTTTCTTGCACAATTAAAAATATATGTAGATAAATATATATGTGCAGATATCCCCCTTATGATATCATCAAGAAGTACTAGGGTCGTGCTTACTGAAAAAGAGATTTTAATCTTTAAGCATCAAGCAAGCAACATTCATCTGGTTAAGCATTTTAACACATCCTTAAAATAACCAGACAAAAACAACCATATAAATCCTATAGATCTCAGGAAAGTAAAACAGGGATTATATGGCAAACAGATGGGTGTGGCAAAATAACATATAAAGTCAATATATTTCAGCACATGCCACAAGAATTCATTCAACATCTAAGCTAAACATATTTGGAGCAAGATAGAATAATTTTGGAAGCACCCCCTTTCGATTTAAATCCTAGCTTAGATGAAGTAAATTTGCTTAGACTAGACAAGATTTAATTTATTATATATACCAAGAAGTATAAGCAACCTATTAGAAGATTTCTTTATCATAATTATGGGTATATATTTATTCATTCCAATCATTGCAACTAGTATAGTCTCCCTAGACTCTTCAAATGCATCCGAAACTATACTAAGGCATGAAATGATACTTATAACCTAGAACAATCCATATCAATTCATAGACTTTTACGAAACAGGATATGATGTTCAAGGTTTTCAGAAAAGCCTCAATACTTAAATAGCTAAACACGATGCAAATAAGCCTTTTATGTTTTCTTTCTACAACTAGAGCTTAGACCCCTTTAAGTGTATGGTGATTATGCATGGTTGAAGTTTAATATTCAATTAGTTTTCACTCATCCTTTCAAAAATATTTTAATATTTATTTCAACATAATATTTTTTTTGGAAAACATTTTATTTTTGGGAAAATTTTTGTCAAAATTTCGGCAGCATGCCGTATGTAAAATGGACATTTCCCAAAAAATCATACAAAATATGCACCAGTATTACACATCACTGCATCAGCCATGCAAGTGGCGTTCCAGATATAATCAATAAAGCAAGAATAGTAGTGACATTCGATGTATAATAAAGTAATATAGTTAATCATCAACAGTAGCTATCCGTAATGACCCAACCAACAACTGTGCAAAATAGATAGTGGGTTAATATGCAGTGCAGTAAAGAAAAGAAAACCAACTAATGTATGATGTTTAGTTATACAAACCAAGATAAGCAGTAAATAGATAAAAAGAAAATTTCTTCATGATGGTCTCACAAGTCCTATGCATCACCTCCATCGTCAGAAGATCCAGCCTCATCCCTGCCTATGTTCATAGGCTCCTCATCTCCATCACTGTGAAACTCATGAATATGATCATTCAGCTCATTGAAATTGATGGCCACGAGCCTCTCTAGCTCCTTGTACCTGTGCTCATAAGTGATAAAAAATTCTCTAAACTGATTTTGAAGGGCTGTGTACTAAGCATTCAATGACAAGGCCAACTCCCATATATCTGACTGTATGGACTGTGTGATATGGAACTGGGAATCCCTATACTCAGCGAAGGAACTAGAAAACCCAATGATAGCTGCCATCAAATCTGCATTTGACGGCGGTGCAGGCTGTGGTGGCTGCTCATGTGGAATCTCTTGCTGGTGAGCTTGTCTCCTACCAGCAGTAGGCAACCACATATTTCTAGTCAGCTCATATTCCATAAGCCTTAGAGTAACTGAGGAGAACATATCTGCGTTCCTCCTTCTTTTAAGCACAACAGCATTCGATCGGGCCACTTCCATATCCCTGAATACCAGGTTCAGTATCCCTCCATACGACATGATAATATTGCACCCAATAGTCCTAGAGAACATCCAGTTGATCATCAAGCTAGGTAGGTCCAATTTCTTCCTGGTGAAGAGACGCCACATGACAAAGCAATCTAGGTAGGATACATGGACCCTAGAATCAGCCCTAGGAAAGATGTTATAGGTAATCAAGTTATGAACAATCTTAGCCTCTAGGTTGAAGGACCTATAATATAGGGGATGGTTAGGGTTGGCATCTAGAATCGACATCACAAGGTTAGAAAAACTTGCAATAGTGAAGTCCTACTTATTTATCCAAGCAGACACCGTATCAAGACACTCAAAAACACCCCTTCGGATGTCAAGGGTATCAGCCAAGTAGTCGGCATCAAACCTTAGATTAGTGGTTAGAACCCGAGAGTAGTAACCATTGTCGTCATGTCCTAGATTCAAGTAAAATAGCCTAACGAATATGGGGTAATACCCCCTAGGCTGGTAGGACATGAAGGACTCCCACCCCTGTTGCCTAAACATGTCCATAATATTGTCAAAATTTTGTTGCATAAAATTCAGGTCAAGGATTTTTCCTAGGATGACCTCCTTAGGACGAAAATCCCGCACGTATCTTGCTTTGGCAGTGTTGGTGAGAAGAACCAGTTGTCATCCATGTACCTAACTTCCTGGGAGTCCATATGCTCGTGAGGCTTTGCCATGATGATTTCGGAGTTAGGTAAAAGGCTTTTAGTAGGAAGGATACGGGAACACTAGAAAACTGAGAAAAACAAGGAAACTCTCTCAATTTTGAACGAAAAAAATGAGCCATCCGTGCGGTAAAAATATATATAGCCGCGAGGTTCAGTCGATTGAACATAGGTTCGGTTGGCTAAACTGTAATAAATGCAGCACAAGCCGAGTTTGCTTAGTCGACCGAGGAAAACGTTCAGTCGAATGAATCTTAAGGGACTTTTCTGTTTCCACAACTCGGTCGACCAAATGAGGTTTGTTATTAAATGGTTCGGTCGACCAAATGACATTCAGCTTAGGATTTGGTCAGCTATGGGTAGGTTGAATTAGATTTGGTCGACTGAATTTCTCAAGTATAAAATTATATAGTCGACCGAACTATGTCAAAGTCAAAGGTCAACGGTACGGTCGACTGAATTCATTAACACATGCAGATATAGTCGACCGAACTCAGTCAACAATGCAATTTTGACCTAATTTTGACCAAATTCTTATTTTCACTACCCTTTATGGCTAATCCCATGTTCTAAGGAAGGATTTGATAATTTTTCGAATTTCAATTTGAGTCCGAACTTCCTTTGGTCCTAAAGGGTTTGCCTTCATAACTACCCACACCATCTCTTTCTTTATACCTCTGAAATTTCTAAATCAGATACGCCCTTTCATTTCACAAGATTAGAAAAATTTATATGCATGCGACAGATTATGCTTACTTGTTTTATTTTTATTTGACGATGTATGAATGTGAGACTTATAATATGAACCCTTTTTGAAAAAGTTATTTCTTTTGGCTCTTAAAGGTTTATTATGATTATTTTTTTCATATTCTACTTTAGGTGCAACTCTAGAATAATCATTTACTTCTTTCCTTAAGTAGATGATTTTCAATATCTTTTCAATCTTTTTCTTTCCTAAGGTGGTATGATAAGCTTTCAATTCATTTAATTGTTTTGCCAACTTTCTATTTTCATTCCTCAAGAAGATTTTATGATTAATCATCCTAACTAGAAGTTTATGAATTTTGAACGAAACACATTCTTGTTCTTCGTTCAAGGACATGCGATCATCATTAAACTCAATGCATGATTCATCACAAGATTTATCAATATAACATTCATATGAATCACTGCATGTAGTATTATTATCAGAAACAGTAAATGATTCATCATACGATATATAGAAATATTTTTCACTAGAATCATTGCATGCATCATCAACAATATTATCAACAGATGATTCAGCATATGACACATTACAACATTCAACACAAGAATCATCAATAGAGGCAAAGATAGAATCATATACCTCTACGTTTGTTGGAGCAATTTCTTTATCATGTACCATATTCAGAACATTAGAACTTGATACTTCTAAAGTAGTGGTCTCTTCCTTCTTCTGGGACTCTCCATATTTCTTTTCGAGCTGTTCCCAGATTTCCTTAGTGGTAGCACAAGCCATGACCTCACGAAACACATTAGAACTTAAAACATGATATAACATGTCCATGGCATTTGAATTTGCATGCATTACATTACTATCATTTCCTACCAGAATACAGATTCCTTTATCAATTACTTGCCAAACCCTCCAATCCATAAATTTTATAAAAATACTCATTCGAATTTTTTCAGTGGGTGTAGTTAACACCACAAAACAATGGGGGACATGTAAGTGATTGTACCTCTTCGAATGGGGATACACCAATTAGAGCCATTTTTTATCTTTAGTAAAAACGTTTAAGTCAATACAACGAGGCTCTGATACCAATTATTGGAAATGGTGTATTCCCAAGAGAGGGGATGAATTGGAAATTTAAAATTTTTCCTAGGTCAATTCAGATTTCTCAAATAGTATTGCACAAACCTAGGCTCTTTCTATATAACTATAAATCCAATCAAATTTTTAAACAATTAAATGCAAACATTCAAGTGCTAAAATTTAAAATGCAGAAATTAAAAGCAGGCACAAGAAATGTTATTGGGGTTCGGTCAATATTGCCTATGTCTTCGCCTCAGCTCTTGAGCCCGAAGATTACCACTATTGCTCACTTTACGGGTGGAGCGGCACTGGTTACAACCTAGTCAAATTACTAGGGCTGACCTCAACCTTTACAACCTAATTTTTACGGACTCAATCAACACCCCCTCAAGCCACACCTAAAATATAATAGATCAATGTTAATTTTTGCGTACAATTCAAGTGCTTCTACACAAGCATATATGTACCACAATATGCTCGAGACAATTACAAATTGCACTTCCATATGATATGAAAGTATAAGCTCAGTGAAGTTTAAATGTGACTACTCTCAAGATAATGTCAATATTATCAAACAATATGTGAGAGTGGTGTGAGTATGCCTTTGTATTAAAAAAAGTGTGTATATCAATCACAAGCAATAACCATAAAGATGTATATAATGAGTACTTCAAAGATTTAACCCCATACTATTTCTTCCAAAAAGATATTCAAAAATATAGTTCAAAGGAAGCTAGGGTTTTGTTTTCGAAAATATTTTTGCAACGATAAATACATATATGATCTTTGATAAAAATGTGTATGCAATAAAAACTTCAAAGATCTTAAACCCTCAACTGATATCTCCAAATTTATTTAAAAAATAAAGTGCAGGAGATCTAGGGTTTATGCTCAAAAAGATTTATGCGATAAAAGCAAGTGAGCTTATGGAATCTAGTAATAAATATGCAAAGGCCCGCAAGCTATATAAAGTTTCTCCAACAAATATTTATCTAGAAAAAATAGGTGGAGAATCTCTAAGACAACTCTCACAAAATGATTTATAAAATAAAAGAATGAGTGAGAGTAAATGTTTTTCAAATGATATAATGAATGCCCAAAAGAATGATTCTCAACCAATCTTCAAAAGCAATAAGTGTGCTAGTGAAGGGGATTAGAAGTAATCAAATGCTCTCTTAAAAAGGTTTAAAAAATAATGTGTTGACCCTATGGGTCATTCCTAGTTTTGATAATGACAAATACTCAGGTATTTAATGGTTGTCGAGTGTGTGTGCAGTTTTTCATTGACAAGATCGTATGATGGGACATGATGACTCAAAGGCAAAATAAGACCCAGAAGATTTACTGGTTGTAATTTTATATTAAGTTTTATTTGGGTCTGTAATACTTAAGTAAGAACGGTTTGTAATAATCTCTGCATGTCATGCATGTAGGCTTGTAAGCTCAAAATGACCGTAGATTGACCATAGGGACCGAATGATTTAAGGCACCCTTCGGTCGACTGACGCCATGTTTTTGGGCGTACTTGAAAAGACCCTAGGTTCCTACACATTGTGCACAAAGTCCCTATAATCACTTACATTATTAGGGGAAAGAATTGAAATAAAATTGGATAAAATAGGGAAAGTATGAGAGAGTCGGGCGACCGAACCCAGGAGTTCAAAACTCCTCGGGCGCCCGAACTGTTGAGAAGTCAACAGTTTACTTAGGCTCTCGGGCGACCGAACAAAATTATGTATACTGTCCATGGGCGCCCAAACCACCTAAAAAGGACATTTCACCAACACGGACTACCAAACTATATAGTTCAAAATGACCCTAGGCGACCGAACACACGAGTTCGAGCCACCGAATCTATGTCCGAGCACCCGAATTTACGAAGAAATGTTTCTAACTTTATTTCGGGCCACCGAACTAAAACTTGAGCTGCCAAACTTATTTTTAAGGCTTTTATTGTTGTGTCTGTTCAGGAAACCGAACCACGGCTCAGCCACCCGAACCTCGCTGGATTAAAATTATTTTATCTACGGTAAATACGGGGTTAAGTTGGGTTAATTTTGCTAAACTTTTCTTAACAAATTTAAGAATTCCCTATGTGTCCCCCAACGGTTATAATTTTTCCATTCTCTATATATAGGGGCTCATTTGCAAAATTAAGAAGAGATTAGCCAAAATAATTAGCAAAATTCTTCTCTATCTCAAAATCTCATTTTACCCAAAATACTCTCAAATATTTATTCCCTTGATACATCTTGATATTGTGAGAGTTTATTGATTGCTTTTGTGTTATTAGATAGTGCTAATACTCCCATTTGTTTGGTTGATTGTTGATTCATTTTTGGGGAGTTTAGTTAAGTTTATCCCACAAATTTCAACATTATAAATTTTATATTGGGATAAACTAATAAGCTTAGGGATCTTTGCATTGTCATTGCAAGATTCCCTTAGCTTTGATTTTGTTGTGCAAAAACCTTTTCTACAAGCTATAATATTTTTCAAACTACTCTTGAGCTTGTTACATTGAAGGAAAATATTTTGAGTTAGTTTGATTATTTGATTAGAATCTTTGAAACCCAAGTTTATTATTGAAATTTTATATATACTGTTTCAAAGAAATAGCTTGATTAGAACACTCTTGAGCATATTAGTGATAATACCTTGTTGAGTGTTGCTTGCACAAAATCACATCATTGAGCTTACATTTCCTATATTGTTGATGTGTGATTGATTGATTATATTGTGCGTATTGGGTACATATCTGCTTTACTTAAGAAGCTTAATCATTGTACCAGTCATATTTTGAAAAATACTATTGTATTTCCAAGCGTGGCTTGAGGGGGTTTGATCTAGCCCGAAAGGATCAGGTTGGGGTCAGCCCTATGAATTTGACCTAAGGCCTTCTTCGCCCCACAAGGAGAATTTGTAAAGGTTGAGGTCAACCCTGTGTTAATTGACCTGGTTGTAACCGGTGCTGCTCCACCCGTTAAGTGAGCATTAGTGGAATCCTTATGCTGGTGTAGCCAAGGCGGGGACGTAGGCACTGTTGGCCGAACCCCAATAACATTTCTTGTGCGTGCTTTTAATTTTCGCATTTTAAATTCTAGCACACGAATGCTTATATTTTACTATTGTGAATGATTGGATTTATACTTGCATAGAAAGACCTTAGGTTTGTAAAATACTACTTGCTAAATTAGTTGAACCTAGGGGATTAATTTTTAAATACCCAATTCACCCCCCTATTGGGAATACACCAAGCCTAACACAATGAGATTATGAGAGTGTGAATTTAAAGCATAAAATATTTTGGGAGAAATTATAATCTAAGCAATGGTTAGAAATTGTGTTATGAAGGGGTATTTATAAGCTCTCTTAAAATCTGACCGTTAAAGGACACGGTGGGCATTTCTTAATTTTTTTAATTTAAAATTAATTGTGTTTTAGCGCTAAACTTAAGGTCAACTCGAGAGGTTCAGTCGGCTGAGAAAAGCACCGATTAACTGAGCCAAGGGCGATTTTCAATCGTTCAATATTGGTCGAATGTAGCTTTAGGAGGCTTGGCTGAGCACCAATGGTCATTTAGCCAAGCACAATTTACTCTTTATTCGTCAGTCGACCGAGCTTAAGATATGGCCAAAATAAAGAACTTCGGGTGACTGGCCAATGTGCCGGTCGAATGGCCAAAAAGCAATTTCAAATAATTTCAGCAGTCCATCGATAGAGGAAGATGTAGTTCAAAAGTGTTCGGTCGACTGAGCTATAAAAAATATTTTCCTGGCCTTATGTCTAGTCGGTCAACTAAGCTAAAAATTCCTGTTAAAGGTCGGTCGACTGATGGTTGGTCAACTGAGCCAAAAAGGCATCTATGGGTTGGTCAACTGAGTACCTAGAGATTTTTAGTTTTAACCCTCATTTAATTATGAAAAACTCTTGTATGATTTTAGCATTTTAGAATAAAAGTTTTTCATGAGTGGTTGGGTCCCCTAAGGTCTGACTAGGGTAATTCTGAGCATTCAATCATATCATGCATGAGATGCATTAATATTACAAACCAAATACTAAATGCATTACAAATAAAAATAAAACATGTCTTCTTCTTTGCCCTTTAAAACTTCATGGAATATGCCAAGTGTGTATGTGTCCTTCAATTCTTCAGGCTTCCATTTTCTGTCCCTTTATGTTTGTGTTGAATAATAGACATGTTCACATTCTAAATACACACATAAGCAACGAGTGGTTTGTCATAATCAAAATAGTATTGGATGCAAAAAGTCAACAATCTCCCCCTTTTTTTATGATGACAAACACACGAGAGCAAAATGGGTTAAGCCTAAAACAACTCCCCCTAACAATATGCATAGTTTAAAGATAAACAGTATAGCTCAAGCATATTCACGAAAGAGGATATTTAAAATTAGTTATGCATTTAGTTTTGACATCTAAGCTTCGATAAAAGATGCTTGAAGCTCAGATATTTACCCCATAACAAAATTTTGAAAATAATTTCGTTTTGCTCAACAATCCTCTCCCCTTTTTGGCATCATAAAAAATGGTTAAGCTAAGTATGAGACAATTTGAGCATTTAAAAATTCTTAGCTTAAGAAAACTCCCCTTATTTAAAAGACTTTTGGGCATATAAAATGAACATCATGACAAGCATTTGAATTTTATAAAGCAAAGAATTACATGTCATGAAACTTTTAAGGCAAGAAAAACAAATTTTAGTTTAAAACACTTCTTGCCCAAAAAAAAAAAAAAATCCCTTTTGAAACATAACCATTAAGTACAAGGGACAAGGCTTGCAATATAATAATGTTAATCATAAAGTTCAAGCAAGCTGAAATTTTTCTGGTTAGGCATTTAAGTATAATTTATATTATAACTAGAAAACTCAACCATATGGATCTTAAAGATAGACAATTTAAATGCAAGATCATATGGCAAATCCAAAGAATATGTGACAAAGAAATGTATTTTAAAATATTTGAATGAAATCAACAAAATTCAGCACATGCCACAGTGAGTTCAAACTAGATCTAAGTCAAAGGTGTTGGGGTGTTGGTGAGCACAACAACATAGAAATTTAAATTTTAGATGCACCCCCTTTCAATTTGAATTCTAACTTAGATGCAATGAACTGCTTATACTCATCAAAGATGGTTTCACCAAGTATGTCAAGTAGTATAAGCAATCATTTCAAAAATGTTATGACAACTATATTGGATATTAGTTCATTTCAAACATTCAACCAGTATAGTCATCTCTTCTGGCCACAAATGCATCGTAATATAAATATTAAGGCATTATGTAATGCTCATGACTGAGAACAATCCATATATCAATATAAAGTCATAAAAGCTGGCTATGATGTTCAAGGTTTTCAGAAGAGCCTCAATATTGAAACAGCTAAATACATGTGATGCATATGGGTCCTTTGTGTTCATACTTCTAGGAATGGAGCTCAGCTCCCTTGAATATTTGATAATTATGTTAGGACGAAATTTAATATTCATTTAACTTTCACTCATCATTTCTAAAATATTTTAACATTTATTTTATCATAATCATCTTAATACATGTTTTTAGTTTGGAAAAAAATTAATGAAATTTCGGCAGCATGTTGTCTATAAAATGGACATTTTCCCATAAAATCTATACCAAAAACCTAATAGATTCAAACAAGAAATTTATAGTAATCTGCATCATGCAGATGCCATTTAGTTTAAGCATGCGAGAACCTATATCCATTACCAACATGCAATACACATGATACTGCATCAATCATGTAATTGGCATTCAACACACACATGCTTTTCAGTAGTTCATATATATACTATCCAACAAAGGATACAAACATTAACTTGAAGTGGACAGTAGGCTGCAGTTTTATTCTTATCAAGGCATATAAGCGGAAAAAACAAATAGTATGAGAGCAATAGTTTTATATGTGTGAATTTAGATGTAATCCCAAGAGGGGTGAATTGGGTATTTTAAAAAATCTAAGTCTTTAAATTCTAATTTTAAAAACTCACAACCACACAAGCACAAGCTAGGTGATAGACTGTTCAGTATTACACAACTTATCAATTTAATGTGTGACTTTATCAAACAAATAATATTATCCAATATGCAATGAATATTTAATACATACACAATAAGCAAATAATTAAATGCAAGCTGAAATTTAAATGGGTTAAGGGTAGAGAGATGTAAACACAATTTTTACAAGGTTCGGCCAAACTTGGCCTATGTCCTCGCCTTGGGTAAACTACCCAAGGATTCCACTAATTCGCTCCTTAAACTGGGACAGAGCTTCCCGTTACAATCAGTTGCTTACAAGAGGCATAGCTTCTTCCATACACTCCACTGCTTACAAGAGGTGTAACTTCCTCCTTCCCCAATTCACAACCTGAACCGTAAATGCAATAGGTGAATAAAATTCTCTGGATACACTCAATTGCTTCTCAATAAGCTAATGTCTACAATGAATCCTACGCACTCGCAAAAGATATAATATGAAGCTCAATAGTGAATATGTGATTTTTCCCAATGATGTATTTGCAATAAAAATGTGATCATTGTATGAAATATATATACGAGATGCTTCAAAGATTTAAATCCCTATTCAATATTTTTTTTTTAAAATTTTTTTTGAAAATGTATGTTGGAGATCCTAGGGTTTGCTCTCAAATACCTTTTGTAAAGATAATAAGATATGAGTACTTTTGAATAAGAATATAACGTTGAATACCACAAAGATTTAAGCCCTAGAAAAAAACTTTTCCCAAAAGATTTTTTAAATAAATATATGGAACACTAGGATTCTTACTCCCAATAAAGATTTTAAATAAAATATAGGAGTAGATAAACTTTCAACAATAAGATTGAATGCTCGATAATAAACTTTTCCAAACCTCAAGATCCAACCAATTTTGCAAGATTATACGAGTGTATGCAGTTGGATCTTGAAGATGAAAGTGAAGAATGCCCAAACTTTATGTGAGTATGTTAGAATGTAGGCAAAGATTAGCAAAAGGTGTCCAAAAGTTAATGACCTATGGTTTAGGGTTTGTATTTATAATTATTCTTGGCACTAAATCATTTTCTGATTGTTAGATCATTTAATTAAGAAAAGATTTGTCTATTCAATGCTGGAGCGTCGTTATACCCGATAGACTCATCAACGAATGTATGTACTAGTCAATGAGTGTCCTTCTCTTGCTCGTCAACGATACCAGTGGACTTGGCGATGAGTGGGCTGTTTGAGAAAACTAGGGTTTCAGTATTTTATCATCGATGAGCTGACACACTAGTCGACGAGTGTACTACACTCGCTTGTCGACGACTTTAGGTGACTAGTTGACGAGTGCCCTGTTTTTCAACCCTATTAACCTTCTAACATGCAGATCCAATCTATTAAAAATGCATATGAATATTTCAAGAAAAACATACATCCTAGGGTTAGTGTAAGGACCTGAAGAATTTTAGCAATTAAATAATAAAAGGAAGGAGAGAAAAAGGGAATTTCAAAAAGAGACTCAGCAGGGTCTCATCGACGAACACAGAGCGCTCGTCGATGAACGACCTTATTAGGCTTATCAACGTGAACACGTGTCTCATCGATGAGAACTTACCGAGAAGGGCTATTTTTAGGACTTAAAATTCGTCGACGAGTGTTATGTGCTCGTCGACGAACCCCCTTCTTGGACTCGTCGACGAGGTGACGTGGCTCATTGACGAGGCCACGTGGACACCAATAAGGCCAAAAATCACATTTTTGCCAAGATTTTGCATGTCATCCTCCTTCTCTCTTTAGAATTTAATTTCCTCTACCTTCTCTCTTCGATTCCGACTTCGTTCTTCACCAGTTCGATGATCGAAAGCCGTCACATTACTCCTAGAAAGATTCTCTTCAAGTTTGCCGGAGTAGATTGTTGGTTAGACCAATTTGGGCACCATCCCAAAATCTAGGTAAGTTGGTTATTTTAAGTTTTATAAGGTATTCGGTGCTTCTGGACTGAGGAAATGTATTAGGAGAAATAATACTAATGTTTTGTAGGGAAAATGTAAATTTCAGGGTGTTGAGCTGGGAACACCACAGGTGTAGTTTTGGTTTAAAATTGTGAGCTCTCAGTAAGCTAGGCAAGGGGATAAATTAAGTCAGCATATTTTATGAAGTTATTTATTATTGTATGGCATGTATTTTTAGAAAATTATGTATGTTATAGTACAATGTTTAGGAATACTTCTGTTGAACAGAAAAATATATTTAATTCAGTTTACCAAAAAATATGGTTTCAGATCAAATTATGCGTTTAAAATATTACTCACAGTTGTGTGGCATGAGTATGTATTTCTATGAAATTATGTTATACCAGAATATTATGTATTTCCTAGAATAAGCATGTTACAACAGTTTTTCAGGAAAACCATAAAACAATACAATAACTATGGTTTTAAAATATTATGTTAACAATGCAGAAGTTATATGTTCAGCAAGATATGATATGACCGATGCAGATGCCGTGATTTATATGCTATGATATGGCCGAGTAGATGTCGTGATTTATATGTTATAATATGATTGGCATAGATGCCATAATTATACATGTTATGTTAAAACTCAAGAAATTATGATCATGTAAGATATTACCTTGAAATACGGAACAACTATGTAATAGTATTATGAAATGTATTATATGTTATCAAAACCCGGATGACTTAGTTTAGTTTCACAAAGCACGATACCATAGCTATATGTTCAAGGTTATGTTTATGTTAGTGCTACCATACATCTCAGATAGAGTGTGGGAGATGGCAGTTGATGTGGCTTCATCGTAGTGTAGGTATCCCTCTGGCAGTCCGGACCAGGAGGGACAAGCTCATCGTACTTACAGACTTATGTTTGACTTAGCGTGGTCGGCCAGCCATTGCTAGGTCCCGCCTATGAGCCGCACAACCCAGTCATGTGGGTGGTAAGACATGACATCAACTAGCTATCCATATTGGGTAATATTTCAGTATTGTATAATTATAAGATGATTTACATGTTACAGAAATACAACATGATATGTTATGTTATGACTAATTATGTTTTATTCAGAAATTATACAAAATAGATTTTTCCAGATATGCTTTATGTACTGTTTATATTTATCATATGAGAATACTCATGTTGCCACACACTAATGTTAGTTTATCTCCCTCACTGAGAGGTGTCTCACCCGAGCATTACAAATATTTCAGGAAATCCGGGTAGGAGGGTGAATAGAGCCCCGCAGCAGTAGAGGCTGACCGAGCTACCCTATCAGAAGGGTAAGTTGTTGAGCTAGGATCAGATTGGTTTTTGGGTTGTGATCCTAGGTTAATTTTTCATCCTTTTGGGATATATATATATGATAGATTCAGTACAACTCTGGTATTGTGTTTGGTGATGTATGGCATGTATGTAATTTATGTATTCCGCTGCTTAGGTATCAGAAATGTATGACAGACATATCCCCGGCACCCGAGGGTCCGAGTTGATCATGACTATATTGGTTTAGTAGGTTATTATGAATTCTGTTATGAGGAAAAATAATAATAATAATAATAATAATAATAATAATAATAATAATAATAATAATAATAATAATAATAATAATAAAATATAGTAAAATAGGCAGGTCGTTACAGTTAGTCTATATGTCATTTTGAGCTTCCCATCATATCTTATAAGACATGCAAATACAATCAAGACTAAATGCAAATTATAATTGAAAATCCAGATTGCTTTTATCCTTTTGCTCTTCTACTTCCATGAATTGAGCCAAGTCATTTGCACTTCAAGTTCCCGCTCTTTTACTTCCATGGATTAAGCAAAGTCGTATGTGCTTCAAGTTTCTCGTGACTTCCATAGCGTACTTACCATCCATGTATGCTAAGTCATGATCCTGTTTCTCAATGCACAAGTAAAATACCAAGTAATTTGTCATTATTAAAATAAGATTGGACCCAAAGAGTCAACAATCTGCCCTTTTTTTATGATGACAAATACACGAGCGAAAAATGGGTTAAGCCTAACAAGGTTCCCCCTAAGATTATGCAAGATTTATAATATAGCAATGTAATCCATACATATTGTAGAATATGCAATTCGAAACAGTTTACGCAGTTTAGTCTCTCCCAAATTTTTTTGCTTAAAATATGCAAACAATTTACATAGTTAATCTCCCCCAAATTTTCTTACTTAAAATATGCTCAATTTTGCAATATGCCCAAAATTATTTTGCCCCCTTTTTGCCCTGAAAAAGTATTTTTGCTCTAGAAAATATCTCTCCCCCTTTTGACATCAACAAAAAGGGCTAAGGCAAAAAAAAATATAAGTATTTAAATATTTCTCCCCCCTTGTTGAAAAAATGATATTTCTTTCCCTTAAAAGAATAGTTGTTATGTAAAAACAATTTTCATGTTGAACATATAACAGTATTTCAATCAACATTTATATGGGCAGGCAAACAATTCAGTTCAGTATAGTCCAATACATCAAATACTCATTAAAAAAATTTTAAACATGTAGTTTATTATGTGATACCAAATGTGAAAATTTTTATTTTTCAGAGCCATAAAATGTTTAAGTTAAATTTCTCCCCCTCAGTTATGTACTCCAATATATCTCTATGTAACTTCTCTACTATGCATTAAGCCTAATTCACGTGTGATTTGGATAAACCTATCCTCCAGAAGTGGTTTCGTGAATATGTCGGCCCATTGCTCATCTTTGCACACAAATTCAAGTGCCACATTCCCCTTTTGCATATGATCACAAATAAAATGATGTCTAATTTCTATGTGCTTGGTTCATGAGTGTGATATGAGGTTCTTTGAGATATTTATTGCATTAGTATTATCACATTTGATGGGAACAATTTCAAAGTGCAATCCATAGTCCAAGAGTTGTTTCTTAATGTAAAGTGTTTGAGCACAACAACTTCCAGACGCTATGTATTCAGTCTCAGCTATGGATAGTGCAATTGAGTTCTATTTCAAGGAGAACCAATAAACTAGAGATTGTCCTAAAAATTGACAAGTGCCGCTCGGGCTTTTTCTATCCACTTTACTACCGGCAAAGTTAGCATTAGAGTAACTAACAATATCAAATGAAGTTTACTTAGGGTACCATAAGCCTAGTTCAGTAGCTTTGATAAGGTATCTAAGTATTCTTTTAACTAGTAATAGATGTGACTCTTTAGGTGCAACCTGAAATCTTGCACACAAACATACACTAAATATAATATCAGGTCTGCTAGTAGTCAGGTATAACATGCTACCAATCATGCCACGGTAAAGCTTAACATCAACCGGTATACCTTGCTCATCTTTATCTAATTTTGTGGAAGAGCTCATGGGTGTCCCTAAAAATTTTACCATCTTCCATATTGAATTTCTTGAGCAAGTATCTAATGTATTTAGATTAGTTTATGAAAATTCCATGTTTTGCTTGTTTTATCTAAAGTCCTAGGAATAAATTAAGTTTGCCCATCATGCTCATTTTGAATTCATTTTTCATGCATTCGAAAAACTCATTACACAACTCTTCATTTATTACACCAAAAATTATGTCATCTACATAAATTTGCACTAGAAGCATATTATCATTTTTAGTCTTTATGAAGAGTGTAGTATCAATCTTCCCTCTAGCAAACCCATTATCCAATAGAAAACCACTTAACCTTTCATACCAAGCTTTAGAAGCTTGCTTTAATTCATACAAGGCTTTAGCCAATTTATAAACATGATTTGGGAATTTGTGGTTTTCGAAACCTGGAGGTTATTCAACGTATACTTCCTCACTTATGTAGCCATTTAAAAATGTGCTTTTGACATCAATTTGATATAATTTGAAATTCTTAAAAGCAACATATGCCAACAACATCCGAATGGCTTCCATCCTAGTTACAGGTGCAAAGGTTTCCTCAAAATCTATACCTTCCTCCTGGTTATACCCTTGAGCTACTAGTCTGGTTTAGTTTCTTATAACTATCCCATTTTCATCTTTCTTGTTCCTATAGAACCATTTAGTTCCAATAACAGTATGGTCATCAGGTCTAGGAACTAAGTTCTAGACTTTATTCCTCTCAAATTGGTTTAATTCTTCCTATATAGATAATATCCAAGATTCATCTTCTGCTAGATGTCGTAGCCCGTGGAGTATATACGTGTGCCCTGTAACAGATATACAATGTAGAGTCAGAGGGGGGGGTGAATGGCTCTTTTCGTGTATTACAATTTTCTCTCTACAAAACAATAGTCTTGGCAAGATGGCAAGTAATTATATCACAATATACAAAATGTAAATCATGCACAAGACAAAGAGTAAAATAAAAAGTAGGAGAGAAAAGCTTAACACCGGGTTTTAACGTGGTTTAGCACCAAGCCTACGTCCACGCCTTAGCACCAAGCTAAGGATTCCACAATCCACTATAAACGTTCCTTCCTCGGCAGAGCAAGCCTTACAACTCGGGTACACAACCCTACTCTTGGGAACAAATCCCTACACACTCACAAAGAGCTTTCGGCTCGCAAAGAACCCTCACCAAAATGGTTCACAAAGAACCTTCGAACAAATGGTTCAGAAGGAACCTTACAAGATGATGGAAATACAAAGGATGCTCAACAAATGAGTTGATATAAATTACAAATGTTGGCCTAACTAGGCTTTTCAATCTTGTTTTGAGGATAACAAATGAATGACATTTTAACATGTGTTGTTGAGTGACTTTATTTCAAGAGTAAGTAAAACTACACTCATTTTTGACATGGATGCAAGCTGGAAATCAAAGCCAATCAAGTGAAAGTTTCTCAGAGTATTGAAGCAATAAAAGGAAAATGAAGAACTTAAAGGCTAAGTGGGACTCAAAGTCAAGTTGAATCTCAAGAGACTTGAAGACTTAGTGCTCAATAAGTTCATGTTTAGAAAGTCATTTGTAAGTACTTCAATTCAATACTATTTAGAAATATGAAGCTCTTTAGGATACAAAAACTTAGAGACCAGTTTTTGAAAAACCCTTGAAAATGATTTTGAAAAGTTATAATTAAGTCTTTCAAATAAACTTGAAAATATTTGGAAAAAGAATGGACTGGTCAGCCGACTAACCAGAACACACCAAGATTGGCCAGCCGACTGACAAACAGAAAGAGTGAATAAACTTGCTCAGCCGACAGAGTTTTTTGTGAAATAGTTTCCTTATTTACCAAGTTGACTCTGAGTGTTTCGTCAACTTACAAAAGATTTAAAATCCTAGAATTAAATTTGAAAAAATTCCCATTAAGTTCCAATTTCAAAATCTCCGTGAAGTCAATCGATTGACTCACTCGATTGGGTCATTTTTGTGTAGGTCAGTTAGCTGGACAGGAGGCTAACAACATTTGGTCTGTCCAAAAATTTATTCCAATAAATAGTTAGTCAGCTGACTCAACCACGTTCAAAATGGTCAGTCGGCTGGACAAACCAGGTTGTCAGTTGGCTGACTAATCCTAGTTCAAATATACTTCTTTATACTCATGAATCAATCGCTCAAGTAATACAAGCATTCTACGTTCATACTCTCCAAAAATCCATACTTGCTCATATTCTTGCTGGGAGAACTCTACGAAATTTCTGATTGATTAAGAGTCTCGGTGCTGATTTACAACTAAGTTTCTCTATCTATAAGAAAGAACCTTTGGTGACATCTAAATCTTGAGCTTCATATTTTCTATTTAGTATTTGTTTTGAAGTATATTAAGTGCTCTAACTTGTAAAAATTTGCTCTTTTTTTAGAGTATTCTTGTATGCAGATTCTTATTCCTATTTAGTAGTTATTTGACGATTCAAGATTGATTTGGATCGTTAGACCAAGTGGGGTTGTTGCTTGGAGAGGTTTCTCATCCTGAAAAAAAGAAAAAGAGGTTATTTGTAACGATTTTGTTCCACCCGAAAAGGAACACGTATAGTGGACTCGTTAGGTAGTTAGCCTAAGGCGAGGATGTAGACTTGGGATAAGTTGAACCTCATAAAAACACCGGTGTCACTCTCTTTGCCTTACTCTCTTTAAATTCCAGCGAAAATATAAACTGTGTGGATGTGTTAATTTTCTCAATCATAAAAACAACGTGCATTGGAAATTAAATAAACCAAAGATTAATTTTGATTTGGGATTGCGGAAAACAAAAGGAAGTATATTGGTTGATCAGCATTGATTGCGGAAACCGTAAGGGAATACGTTGGTTGATCAACACCCAAAACCTATTGACTGAAGGTTTATTTAAAATCTAAGTTTTTGGAAAGAATAATTGGATGTTCTATTGATAATAAAATTGAAAGAATAATTATATATAAACAGGGCTGCATACAACCAAGATTGCCAAAAGAATTGCATTGCATATCTTAATTGAATATTTTGTTGATTGGGTTGGTTGATTGATTGTGTGATTGTAGATTGAATATTGATTTTAAAATTGCTTGTTCATTTAAATTTTTGTAATCAATTAATCAACAAAGTTGTTTGTTTAATATAACAAGGAATTCAAGAATCCATATAGAGGGAACAATAAATTTTTAAATAACCCAATTCACCCCCCCCCCCTCTCTCGGGACTACACCTTAGCTTTCCACAAACCAAATCTTACACACTCTAATAAGGATTGTATCAAAAAAAAAATTGGAGAATAAGAGAGTTTGAGCACTTTTAAATGAATGAACTAAATGCAAAGTGCCTAGGTTTTGTAATCAAAGAGATTTTTCACTAAATGCTTGTCTAAATCACAAAAACCATGTTATGACAAGTATAATAGCTTGTATTTATAGCCCAAGAGCCAAAGGAGCCGTTAACCAACTGTTGGGGGGAAGAAAAGAAATTTTATTTGGTAAATTAGTCGTTTTCTGCCCATTGGAACAGTTCTGCTCGTTAGACTCGTCGACTAGTGCACTGCACTCATCAACTAGTGCTAACTAGTGACTCGTAGACGAATCCCCTGTTCTCATTGATGAGTGCCCTATATCAGAAAATGTTATCAACATGAAAGTTGTGAGATTTTTTTTTTTAACTTTCCAAGGACACCAAGATTGTCCTTTTTGTACTTTTCTACCGAAAGGTGAAATTAGGAATAGCTTCCTAAGAGGGGGGTGAATTGGCTTTTTAAAACTTTCTCTTTAGTTCTTTTAAAACTTCTTTTATTATTTAACCAATTCTTTTACTTGTTTATTTATTTTGTCAATCAAACAAGAACTTGATTTCTTTTGAACAATCAATCAACAACACAATTAAACCCAATTAAACATTCAATCTTCAACCACACTTTGAAAATAAAAACAATCAAACAATTAATCACAATTTCCAAACCAACACAACCACAATTTATTTACCAAATATAAGTTTACTGTAGCACTATTAGATTGATGAAATCATTCAAGATTTAAGACTCTTGGAATATAAAACAAATCTTTATACCATCCAATCACAATCAATATAATATATGTAACTTTCAACATTTAATGTTTTTAGCCTTGTGGTGAATGTGAGTTTTGAACAAAGCCCTGTATATATGAAGTTTCTTCTTCAATATGATGTTCAATATAAAATCCAATTACTCTTTCCAAACTTCAGAATTCAAATAAGCTCTTAAGTTAATTTATCTTTGGCATGTTTAATCAAGTAACATACTTCCGTATGGTTTCCACAAAGAATGGTGCAACCAACGTACTCCCTTTCGGTTTCTGCAACCCAAATCAAAATCAAACTTTAAGGTTTACTTGATTTTCAAATATACATAGTTTATATGATTTTAAGTTTAAACCATCCACGCAATTTTAAATATGTACTGAAAATAAAGAATAGGAAAAGAGAGAGTGACATGTAGATTTTTACGAGGTTTGGCTTATACCCAGCCTATGTCCTCGCCTTTGGCAAACCACCAAAGGATTCACTAAACCTGTTCCATTGACGGGTGGAACAAAACCTTTACAAGCGATACCCCACACTCAAACACTCCTTCACTAGGCTAAAGCCCGCCTCTCCAAACGATGTCCCCTCGTGCGGTCACTCCTTAAATAGGCTAGAGCCCGCCTCTCTAAGCAATATCCCCTTGCTTAGCCAATGATCCAAACAACCCTTGGAATCGTCAATATACAAGATAAAAATCAAATAGATGCGTACAAATAATGCTCACACAAAGAGCTGATTAGTACACTTTAGAAACTAATATACTTCAAATTCAAAATATCAAAAGAATGAAGTAAGAAGCTCTATATAAATATCACTGGTTTACTCCTCTTTGATGAGGATCAAGAACTTAAATCACAGAAGTTGTAAAAGCTTAGAGATTTCTCAGAAATTTCGCAACAACTCAGAGCTTTTAAAAACAAATAGCAAGAAGCTTTGAGCAAAAGAGATCTTGAAAGAATTTTCAATGCTTGGTATATTTTGATTCTCATAAACCATGTATATATAGGCTTCAAAAGTACTCTCATTCGTGCTCCCCAAGTTTACTTGGAGTGCCCCCAAAGTTTCCAAAAATATTAGGGCGCAAGTCAATTAGATTTGAAAAAGAAAAGTTTGAAAAATCTGCCCATTGCTGTACTTTGGTTGCCTGAGGTGCAACCTCAGTAGCCTGAAGTGGGTTCAAAAGCCTAAAGACACAGGGTCAGGTGCCTAAAGATACATTGCCTGTTTGATTTTCTTCAGAAAAAATCTTCGGTTGCCTGAGGATTTGACCTCAGTCGCCTGTACAGTACAAAAACACTTTCTTTCTTTTTCAAAGATATTTGGTTTCTTTGCTTTCTTACTTTTGAAAAACATTTTCTAGGGTAGTAAAATAAAGTTTCTAAGTCCATATTTATCCCCTAATGAGCTTCATTTCATTCACAATGACATTTTTAACTTTGAAGTACTTACATGAAGATTTCCTAACAATATAGACATTTCTTATTCTTTGAAACTTCATGATCATCTTGAAGCTTTAGGTTCATTTCATCTTCAGATGTCTTTGTGCTTCCCGATTTGATCACTTCATGACATGACATACATCTTTAAGCTTGTTGGTGATCTTTTGAAACTTTGTTGAGTTTGGCTTTTTCAGATTCCTGAAAATATCATTACCTGAACACATAATGTCATTAACCTTTTCTTCATTTGTTATCATCAAAACAAGAGGTGAAAGCCTTGTTAGGCTAACAAAAGGTATTCAGGAAATTTGATTGGCGCATAACATAGGTTTTAAACCCAACCAAAAATCCTTTTAATCACTTGAAAAGTTCTTGGAGAAAAGTATATGAAAAATATTAAGTCTAATAAAGTTTAATACTTGTCCAAATGAGTTTCCCTTTGAATATAAGATATCTTGTTAATAAAAACACATTTAAAAAACCATTTTGATATCTTATATACTTAGTATGTCCTTTATAAAAATATACTTGACTTTCTTGAGTGCTTAGGACATAAAGCTCGTTTTGACACAACCGGGATTAAGTATAAAAATGTTCTTAAAACTAGGGTGTTAAAAACTTGTCCCTTTGAAAACATATTTTGATTTTAGGATTCTGTTTACAAACTCTTTGATTTAAACTTTGAAAACTATTAAAGTAGAGTTTGTGACTTTAGGTGAAATCCTATTTACTCATGTGTCCTAGTATGCATGCATTTTCTAAACTCTTGCTCAGAAATCATTTAAGAAACAAAGCCGCAAGAGTTACAAAATAGACTACCTCAATCACTCACCAAATACATATAAGACTACATTTAAGCCACCTTTGGTCGTGCTTGGGTTCTTCTGAGTACGTGTCCATTTGATCTTCTTACTTGACATCAACTCAGTCCGATATTTGCCTTTGATCCAATACTTCATGTACGAGTACCTGTACTAAACATGATCTTCAAAGATAGGAAATACTAAGAACCACAAATAGGTTAATATCATCAAAACATATAAACCTTGGTTATGTAGCCCCTAAGGCTAACAATCTCCCTCTTTTTGATGATGTCTAACCTATTACTATTTTACTTAATCTTTGCATTCATATTTATAAATACCATAACTAAATATACAAAGATAAGATAACCAAGAACCACTAATGGGTTGTTATCATCAAAACAAGATAATTAAGCTCTCATAGGTTCTATGGCTAACATTCTCCCCCTTTTTGATGATGACAAACCATTGGTATTCTATATAGGGTATGATTTAAAGCTCCCCCTCAAATTTTGCATATTATTAAATAAGACTAGAATATGCTCTCCCTTACTGTATGCATATCTAAAGTTTACTCCCCCTTACTTTATGCATATAAGGCATAATAAAACATTTAACTAGATATTACATATCCATTGGAGCTTCAACATGCAATTCATAAAATATAAATTTCATGCAAGATAACAAGATGAACTTTCATACTACCATATGCATTCTACCCCACATGCATTTCACTTCTCCTCCATACATAACAACGAACATCTTGTTCCTAACATATAGGACACCAAGTTTCAAAAGAAACTTCTCCCCCTTTGATCATCATAAAAAAGAGAGGTAAGGTGATGATGGTGAGGTGAGTGTGTGCTAGACACATATACCAAAATATTTTCTAAACCATAATATTGGAAAGCCTAGAAGGGCTTTCTTGCAAATACATGAATGCTGATTTTTTAGAAAATGCCATATGATGTAGATGAATCATTCAACGCAAGTTTTCAAAATGAGCACAAAATATTCATGCTTGTAATTTAAGCATGGTAAATGTGTCCAAACAACTTGGTAAAGAGCATGTGTATAATTTAGAGCATTCTAGGAAATTTCAAAGGATTATTGAAAATTTTGCATGTTCGTCATTATAGCATACAATGTTTAGGATTCAACATGCATCACTACCTATTCAATTATTCAGCATGCATTATAAAAATACTCATAAAGTTCAACCCGCATGCAGTGGATTTCAAGCCATGATCATTTAACATGCAAAGACTTATAATTACCATTGAATCGTCATACAAATGATCTTTTTTATCATGAATCATTTATAAATATTCATTAATGACTATGTGCATGAACTAGTCTAAGTGACCAACCACTTAAGGTTAAAACACTAAGGTCAACTCGGTCATTATAATGATACTACATCAGACTTTCAAAAATATTCAAAATTTAAAAATAAGCCTTATGAAGTCATAATTTCAGTTGACTAGTTAGCATGTATGTCCAAAATAGATCAACGAATTCAACATACAAGACCCTAGTCAACTACCAGCATGCAATTCACAAATTTGCAGCAGTTATGCAGATGTCGTTCAAATCAGGCATGCAGTTCAGTATATCCAATCAATATAAATTATCCATAAACTAATATAACATTTAGAAAGTAATGAATAGTAAGCGTTCAGTTCACGCAAAGCATCCAATACAAAAAAAAAAGTAAGATATTTCTAAAATAAGCACATTACAATGAAGTACTTATTGGATGAACTTTAGATTTGCTACTCCCCCTCAATTATACAACCTATGCACTACATTTTTATGATCTTCTGAATATATTAATTATTTAAGTTTCAGGATGAGTTTAGGGCAATATGATGCAGAGTCTATAATTAATTACCTAAAACTTAATTTTGTATGATGGACAAAATATGCTATATTTTAAGATATTCATGCAAAAGCATATGTATATAGCATTTAAAAAAGATCCTTTGTCCATTTAGGGGGTTTACTTAATCATGCAATAGCTAATATTATCATATAATAACCAATCATAATGATATATATAATAGATTGGATTTTATTTTATTTTTTACTAAAGTTCTCATATTGGCTTGATTTTCCTAAGGTTCTTAGTATAATAATAATGTATACTAAAATTTAAAATTTTAAGCACAAAACACTATTTAAGCATTTAAAACATTATTACCTCTTATAACCTAACAAGACTCTTATGAGTAAAAAAAATTTCTTTTAATACATCTCACAAGATAACATGCAAATATAACCCATGACTCAATAATGAATTTAACACAAGATGTAAATCATGAATCATGGCATGAGATAAAGTTGAAGGAAGATATACCTTTTCAATTAACTTGACTTTATTTGACAATGCTCTTAGAAAATAGGAGACATGTTCTCCTAATTTGCCACTAATGGGAAGGTATTCCTCAAACATATGATATCACAAATAAATGTTTCATTTTAGAATGCCACTTGTTGTTATGATTATTTTTACTAAAATTCAATTCATGAATGCTATGTTTAGATAATCTACTATGTATTCAAACAAGAGCATATATCATCAAAACGAATTATGTGACTAAGAAATGCATCTCTTTTCCATAAGAGATGGATTTACCTATCATAGCATGCCTTTGAACTTAAATTCAAAACCTTAGTAACCCATATGAGAAAAATAAGATATTTCCATTTAATAAGTTTGGAGCACCTATTTCATCCCATAAACAATGACCAACATTTTCAAAAAGAAACCAATTGATAATATACATAATTAAAGCATCATATTGGTTTTATAGTTTCAACTCATCAATATTGACATGATTCTTCAAAAGTTCCCAGCATAGTAACTAAACAATTCAAAATGCATAAGCTATAATTTTTTTATACTTTGAGTATAACTAGGGAAGTGTTTCTAACATTCAAATGGGTCATATTTATGGTTAGAGCCTCAGATAACCATTTCCAGAAAATAGGTTGTGAGTGCTCCTTGTTTTCCTTGAGAACTAGCCATTAGCAGCGCATTAAATCTAGCTACTTAAGGCCACTCATCGACGAGTCCATGGACTGGTCGACGAGTCACACACATGCATCCGTCGATGAGTCCCCTGTATTCGTCGACGAGTCCTCTTTTCAATCTCAAGGTGGTCTCAATAAATACTAGTCAACGAATCCCCTGTGTTGGTCGACGAGCCACCTGTTTTCCATTATGAAGAAACTTCAAAAACACTATTTCAAGCTAAGGACAAGTCCCAATGAGATGTGTAAATTCTAATGATATAATGTTATTGTCCAAGTGAGGTTTGAGTGTGTCTCGTTTGGAAAACCAAGTCTAAAGACTCGTTTGATATTTTAAGTATAAAAAATAATCCGGTATGCATGTGTGAACTTAGTTTAGATGAACTTATTTGGTCATCATATTCCCTTATCTATTTTTACTTTTCACCTATGTAAAAATTTAGTCTACGTAAGACCTATTTCCTAATCCTAGGTTCTACAAAAGTACAAAACAAAGAGGATCATATGTTTCTTTTTGGTACCCATTCTTCCTTGTGCCCCAATGGGTTTGTCTTTTTCACTACCCATTCTATCTTTCTTTCTTTGCCTCTAGCTCCTCTAAAGGGTAAAAATATCTTATGTGATCCTTTCTTTTACAATGTAAACAAATTTTATTTTCGTGTGAGGGTCTTGACTTGTTTGCAATATTTTTGCTTATGGAGGCATAACCTTGTGGTTTACAAGAGGATTTCAAATTCTTTTTGGAAACATTACTTCTTTTAACTCCCAAGAATTTTTTGAAGTTTTCATTTCCTCTTGTGACTTTACCATGAACTTTATTTTTATTTTTCAAGAGAATATTTTCTTTTGAAATATTTTTAATTTGATTTTTCAAATTTTGTACTTCTTTTTGAAAAATTTCATGGTCTTTTTGAGCTTTTTCAATAAGCTCCTTATTTTCCCTTTTAAGGGAAACATTTTCATCTTTCAAGGAGGAACAAAGACAAGGTTATTTTCCTTTACATTTTGATAATTTTTCCTCCAAGTTTTCTATCTTAACTTGCTCCTTTTGAGAAATTAAAACAAGCTCCTCATTCTTCCTTTTAAAAGAAATATTTTTTTTTCTATCAAAGAGGATTCCCTGTGTTTTGACAAAGCAAGCTCTTTCTCAAAATTTTTATTCTTTCTTTTTACTAAAACTAATTTATCATACAACTTAGAACAATTTTCAACGACTTCATCATATGAAGGAAGATATTCATCATTATCATCCGAACTAAATTCATCTTCTTGTTCATTAGCCATGAAGCAAGGATGTGCTTCTTTCTCATTTTCATGATCGGTGGCTAAACCATCCATTTCATCCCAAGTAGCACCATTCATGACATTACGATCCCCATTTAGAAAATTTCCTTTATTTTGATTTAGGGGACAATTTATCATATCATGCCTAGAGTTATTGCAATCACAACATTCAACGCATGACTCTTCCTTTTCTTTATGTTGCATTCTTTTACTTAAAAGTTCTCTTGTGAAGAATGCAATATCATTACCCTCATTTATTTCTTGGTGATTAGTACATGGTACATCTAAGACAAGACCATTTTCTATCTTAGGTTTTTCTAGATTTATTTCTTCTTCAATGCTCATAGATGACTCGGGTAAGGATTGGAGAATTTTTTGAATATAATCTTCGAATGAATAAGTTCTACCAAGTGCTTTCAAGTTATTAATGAGGTATGTGAACCGAGTGAACATGGAAGAAATTTCTTCACCATCATTTAATTTAAACATCTCAAATTCTCTAACTAGCATGCATATTTTTGTTTGTTCATTTTGAGATGGGTTTCCATAGATGTTTTCAAGTACATCCCACATTTCTTTCGCAGTTTTACATTCGCAAATAAAACTATGTACAACATCATTTAAACCACAATAATATGCATTGCTTCAAAATTGAGTTCAACTAACCTTTTTTTTACTTGGTGATTGTTCCAATAAAGCCTTTGGAGCATCCTCATTTTTCTTTGTAATTGAGAAGTTTCCTTTGGAGATGATCTCCCACAAACTCAAGTCATATGCTTGAATGAAGACGGTCATTTGATTTTTCCATGTGTGGTAGTTGGAACCGTTGAACATCGGTGGTTGATATACGGATTGTCCATGTGAAAAGGTGCTCATCAAATACTCCATTGATCATTTATGCTCTGGATTTTACTCTGAAAAATACAAGTGCCTCTCTCTTATACCACTTGTTAGACGTCGTAGCCCATGGAGTATATGCGTGTGCCTTACAACGGATATACAATGTAGAGTCAGAGGGCGGGGCTGAATGGCTCTTTTCATGTATTAAAATTTTATCTCTACAAAATAATAGTCTTGGCAAGATGGCAAGCAATTATATCACAATATACAAAATATAATCATGCACAAGACAAAGAGTAAAATAAAGAGTAAGGAGAGAAAAGCTTAACACTGGTTTTTAACGTGGTTCGACACCAAGCCTACGTCTACTCCTTAGCACCAAGTTAAGGATTCCACAATCCACTATAAACGCTCCTTCCCCAGTGGAGCAAGCCTTACAACTCGGGTACACAACCCTACTCTCAAGAACAAATCCCTACACACTCACAAAGAGCTTTTGGCTCATAAAGAACCCTCACCAAAATGGTTCACAAAGAACCTTCCAACAAATGGTTCACAAGGAACCTTACAAGATGATGGAAATACAAAGGATGCTCCACAAATGAGCTGATATAAATTACAAACCAAACCTTACACACTCTCTCAAGGATTGTATCAAACAAAACTAGAGAACAAGAGAGTTTGAGCACTTTTAAATGAATGAACTAAATACAAAGTTCTTAGGTTTTGTAATCAAAGAGATTTTTCACTAAATGCTTGTATAAATCACAAAAACCATGTTAATACAAGTCTTATAGCTTATATTTATAGCCCAAGAGCCAAATGAGCCATTAACTACCTGTTGGGGGAAAGAAAAGATATTTTATTTGGTAAACTAGTCGTTTTCCGCCCGTTCGAGCAGTTCTGCTCGTTAGACTAGTCGACTAGTGCACTGCACTCGTCAACTAATGTTAACTAGTGACTCGTAGACAAATTCCCTGTTCTCGTTGATGAGTGCCTTGAATCAGAAAAAGTCATCAACATGAAAGTTGTGAGATTTTTTCTTAAATTTCCAGGGACACCAAGATCGTTCTCTTTGGACTTTTCTAGCAAAAGTTATGCCCCAAACACCGAAATATACTCAGGAAATTTGATTGGTGCATAACATAGGTTTTAAATCCAACCAAAAAGCCTTTTAATCACTTGAAAAGTTCTTGGACAAAAGTACATGAAAAATATTAAGTCTAATAAAGTTTAATACTTGTTCAAATGAGTTTCCCTTTGAATATAAGATATCTTGTTAATAAAAATAACATTTAAAAAACTATTTTGATATCTTATATACTTAGTATGTCCTTTATAAAAAGTATACTTGACTTTCTTGAGTGCTTAAGACACAAAGCTCGTTTTGACACAACCAGGACTAAGTATAAAAATATTCATAAAACTAGAATGTTAAAAACTTATCCAACACAACTGGGACTAAGTATAAAAATGCTCTTAAAACTAGGATGTTAAAAACTTGTTCCTAAAATCCTATTTACTCATGTATCCTAGTATGCATTCATTTGCTAAACTCTTGCTCAAAAATCATGTAAGAAACAAAGCCGCAAGAGTTACAAAATAGACTACCTCAAACACTCCCCAAATACATATAAGATTACATTTGAGCTTCCTTTGGTCATGCTTGGGTTCTTTCGAGTACGTGTCCATTTGATCTTCCTACTCGACGTCAACTCGATCCTATCTTTGCCTTTGATCCAATACTTCATGTATGAGTACCTGTATTAAACATGATCTGCAAGGATAGGAAATACTAGGAACCACAAATCGGTTAATATCATCAAAACATATAAACCATGATTATGTAGCCCCCAAGGCTAACAATCTCCCCCTTTTTGATGATGTCTAACCTATTACTATTTTACTTAATCTTTGCATTCATATTTATAAATACCATAACTAAATATACAAAGATAAGATAACCAAGAACCACTAATGGGTTGTTATCATCAAAACAAGATAATTAAGCTCTCGTAGTCTCTAAGGCTAACATCTTCAATGACCTCATTTACACTTTCAGGCTCCTCTTGTCATAAGAATGCAAAGTGACTAACCAAATTTCTATGTGATGAACGTGTGGCAACTCCATGAGATAGTTGATCATTTAATAATTTTAAGATAATTATCCTATTTTTCCAAAAATTTATGAATATTCGTGTTTTATTATTGCAAAATAATTTTTGAAAATTAAAGCTAAAATTTAAAATGTACGTGGTTCGTGCGTGAGAGAAACTGAGCCATGCATGCCATTAGAGCCATGTACATGACCGTATGCACGCATTTGTTTGAAGTCGTGTGTGTGTGTAAAATTGAAGAGACTGGTACATGCATGTGTGAGCTTGAGCTCGTGAAGAGGCCTTTGCATATGAAGAAGCTAGACTCAGGTCGTGTACACTTCAAGAACCAAGGTCGTCCATGCAAATCCATGAGTTGGGTTTCAATTTGAAGAGTCATGCGGGCTTGACAAGACTGTGCCATGCAAATGAAGTCATGCCATTCACGTGTGCAATGAGCTGGCCGTTTGGAGGGTCTCGGGCAGCATGGAGAGAAGCCCGTGGGCATGCATGCATGCGTGAAGGCCGTGAGCTGGGCTTATTTAAATTGGAGAAAATGTGAGGTAGCTGGGCTTTGAATTGAAAAGTGAAATGGGCTTCATGTATAGAGATGTGACTACATGCATGGGGTGGGAGCCGGGTGTTGGAATGAAAGATGCGGCTTGGGGATTGCTTTTTGGTGAGAAGTCATGCAAAGGCAAAGGGTTTTAATAGGAATATATAAAAAAGCAAAGGTTGTAGGGTTTGAGGAGGTTTTTTTTTTTTACTTTTCTTTGGTGTGTCGTATGCAGCATTGAAAAGAGAGCAGCTTTTGGAAGAAGAGGGCAGCGTGCTTTTGCAGGGGTGCTCGGGCAGCAGCTTGGGGAACCAAGCTCTCTCTCATTTGACCATTCGTCTCTCTCTCACTCTCTCTCTCTCTCTCTCTTTCTCTCTCTCTCTCTCTCTCTCTCTCAGAGGAGGAGGAGGAGGAGGTTTTTTTACTTTTCTTTGTTGTGTTGTATGTAGCATTGAAAAGAGAGCAGCTTTTGGAATAAGAGGGCAGCGTGCTTTTGCGGGGGTGCTCGGGCAGCAGCTTGGGGAACCAAGCTGTAGAGACCCAAAACTTGTATAAGCTGGATTTGTCGTCGAAGGGTCAAGTTCGTCGACGAAGTCTTTCAAAGCCTTGTCGACGAAATTCAGAGCCTCGTCGACGAGCAAATATCGAGCGGGTCAAAGAAATATCTGGAACTTGACCTCGGCGACGAAGGGATGGCCTTGTCGATGAGTTTTGTGGCTGATTTGTCGACGAAGACGCCGCCTCGTCGATGAATTGGACTTGGTCAAAGACCCTATAAATATCTAATTTGAGTTGCTTAAGGGCTAAGTTTCTCCCAAAAGCTCTCTCTCTCTCTACCAATGAAATTTCTCTCTCTCTCTCTCTCTAGGATTCTTCACCGTTCGTCATTCGTTTCGGAAAACAGAGGGTACTGCGTAGATCAGAAAAGGAAACCCTACCATTCTAGCATATCAGATTGTCATTTCGGAGATTTTTGGGTTTTCCCAAAAATCGAGGTAAGGATATGATCTTAGTTTTGATTGGATATTTGGATAGTAGTAGAAAATATAGAAAGGTTATGTTCTGTGGTTTTAGGTTTTCAGGATTTCGGGTTGTCAGTTTGGATCATTTTCGTATGAAGTTTCGTTTCGAGTGTAAGGTAAGGGGAATTTGATTACAACAACATTTTTGGAAAAACCAAACCGCTAAAAAACTAGTTTATGTTATTATGTATGATTTAACTGTTTATTTGCTAAATTCTACCGAGTAGAAGTGCCGGTTTTACGATTTTATGATTTTTGGTAAAAACGAGGATTTCGGCGTATGATCTCCAAACTTTACAACAATCATTTATTTGTGTTTATACTATAGTAGGAGATGCTCAAATCCTTTACTTATTCATTTAAATGATGTTTACTGAATTTCTATTATTTAGCGGGCTTTGGATTAAATTTGTGTGATATAGGTTGAAATGGAAATGTATGAATTTTCTATACTATTGATATAGATATAGGAACGAAGTTCCAATTTGTTATACTGAGAATGTGAAAAACAAAGGCTGGTGATACATCGAGCTGAATCAGTAAACAAAGAGGGGTAAACTGAGTGGAAAGGCACCAGTTTGAACCCAACGTGATTATCTGAATTTGTGAAAAATACTGGAATTGCACAGGTTACTATTTTACTATAGATTGTATATATGATACTGGAACCACAGCTTGTGACCAAAAAAGGTTGAAAGAAACTTCAGTCAAAAGGAATTGAAAAATACTGCAGTTCGAGGGTTGAAATAAACTCCTAGGGCTAGGTACCGATGCTGGCAGTGCAACCATACATGTGTAAAATCAGTATGGATATATTAGATGGTCGACCTGCGAGGAGTTAGTAAGCTATTGGTAAAAATAAACCAAGGGGCGGTCGGATCATAAAAGATGTTCGGCTTTGTTTGCACGAACAGGACACTTTCAGAGGCAATCAGTGCACAACCCGTGCCACGGGGTAAATAGGAAAATTGTCATACCAAGATGGAGGTGTTCTAATAATCATATGCATAATTTAAATACTTTATGTGCAAATAAATGTTATATGATACAGTATTATAAACAAATGTTTCAAATGCATGAGTTCTTATGAAAATGTGCATATATGCAGTCACACACTGTTGTAACTTTTTCTTCCTCACTGAGAGGTGTCTCACCTTATTATACAACTCATTTTTTAGGTCAATCAGGACGTCGGCCCTAGTAGAAGAAGGGGCTAGGGAGATTATTTTTGGTTAGCTTACGTAAGCATTTGAATCTTGTAATAAATCTAGATGAAAGTCCTTTTTGGAGGGTTGTAATAACAAGAATCTATTCTATGTCTGGTTTTATGTAATTGTGGATGTATTAATAAAATCTGGTATAAGTCTAGTAGAAATCCCAACGAATGTTTATGTTTTTCCGCAACATTTACATTATTATTATGTATGAGTTACACCCGTATGTCCCTGTTTAGGGCGGGTTGTCTATGTATCTGGAACAGGTACAGGTATTATGTATGAGTGAGTGACACCTGGGTCCGTATAAAGGGCCGGGTCATTACACAAGCTCTCTCTCTCTCTCTCTCTCTCTCTCTCTCTCTCTCTCTCTCTCTCTCTCTCTACTTTTTAATACTTGTTTAATTTATTGTTAATATTAGTTTCAGTTTTGTTTTATTTAAAGTCTTTCTTTGGAATTTAAATATTTATTTGGTTATATTTATTTTTAAGTTCGGTTTACTTGAAATCTTTGTTATTATTGTGTTTTAGTTTATTATTTTCCATTTAAGTTGTTAAGGTGTTGAGTTGGTTTAGTCTTGTTAATCCGTTATTGAAGTTTAGGTTAATTTATTTTTGTTTGAAACTAGTGTTGGATTGAGTTTAATTTTTGTTTTAGTTATTGATCGGGTTAAGTTTAATTTTTGAGTTGGTATTTAATTGAGGATTTCATGGTTGAATGCTTACGTTGAGTAATGAAGTTTTCATCTTTGGGCTTTTATCCCTGTCTGAATGTTTAACATAGGATTGTTTTCCGCATTTAAGTTGAGTAATATAGTTTATGCTTTGCTTCAATTTAATATCGTCACAAATTCTCAAAAACCCCAGAAACCGAATCTAAACTGTGTTTAGTAAAAAATTATTTTCTTATTTTCTTTTGGTTTTATACAAAGTTTGGAATTAATTTGCATTCCCTGAGGAGACGATATGGCCTTTGGGTTAAATATTGCATGACAGAACTCCTATACTTAGGATAGCCTTTACGCTGCTCGTTTTTTAAAGTGAGTCATAGAGGTTTTGGCACCTACAGAAATTAAAGGTTCAACTCTCCACTCCTCCTCCTCTGATGAGTTTATTTTTCAGACATATGAATTTTTACTTAATGAGAGGACTAACCCTGCTAATGAAAATTTCCTTGAAGCTTTGGATTGTTTGGCAGATTTTCTTCACTACTTGAGGTACAAGTTGCAGGTGCTAGATGGCAGCCCCAGCTTGAGACTTAACCACCACTGGACATACTTAAATCTTCTGAGGAGGAAGTTCCCCAGCTGGAATTGAAACCACTCCCTAAAGATGTAAAATATGTCTTTCTTGGTCCTAAAGAAGGCAGCTTCCTTATGGTAATCTCCTCAAAGATAAATCAGAAAGAGGGAGCCCAATTATTGGAAGTCTTAAGAAAGCATTAAGGCACACAGTAGCCGACATCAAGGGTATTGATGCTGCTATTTGTGCACAAAAAATCCACCTTGAGGATGATTCTAGACCAGTTTGAGATGCTCAACGTAGGTTCAACCCTACCATGAAAGAAGTTGTCAAAAAGGATGTGCTCAAGCTGTTCGCAGTGGGTATCATTTACTTTATCTCAGATAGTAAGTGGGTAAGTTCAACTCATGTAGTGCAAAAAAAATCTAGTTTTATGGTTGTCAAAAATGAGGAAAATGAATTAATCTCAACTAGGATGGTCAATGGCTGGAGGATGTGTATTGATTATAGGAAACTTAATTCAGCCAGTAGAAAAGATCATTTCCTTTTGCCATTTTTAGACTAGATTTTAGAACGTGTGGCTAGTAATGCATTCTATTATTTTTTGGACGGGTTTTCTGGGTATTACCAAAATGTTGTAGCACCTGAGGACCAAAAGAAGACCACCTTCACGTGTCCTTGTGGCACCTTTGCCTTCACCATAATGCCTTTTGGTTTGTTTAATGCTTCAGCTACTTTTCAGAGATGCATAATGAGCATTTTTTCTGATATGATTGAAGATATTTGTGAAATATTCATGGATGATTTCTCCATTTTTGGAAAAACTTTTGAGAATTGTTTACATAATCTGGCTAGTGTTTTGCAAAGATGTGAAGAAAAAAAATCATTTGCTTAATTTGGAGAAATGCCAGTTTATGGTCACTCATGTCACTGTTTTAGGCCATATAGTTTCTTCTGAAGGTATAAAGGCCAACAAGACAAAAATTGAACTAATATCTAAACTCCCTATCCCTAGGACCGTTAAAGATATTCATTTTGTTCTTGGCCATGCTGGCTTTTATAGGCGATTTATTAAGGGGTTTAGTTCTATTGCAAAAACTTTGTGCACTCTTTTACAAAATAGTGTTGAATTTGTTTGGACCAATAACTGCCAAAGGGCTTTTGATACCCTTAAGGAATCGCTTACCACCGCCCCCATTTTGCAACCCCCATGGTGGGACCTTTCTTTTGAAATTATAACTGATGCAAGTGACTATGCTTTAGGGGTTGTTTTGGGCCAACGTGTGAATAACATGCCTTCTATGATTTACTATGCTAGTAGGACCTTAAATGATGCCCGGAAAAATTACACCACTAGTGAAAAAGAATTGCTTGCTAGGTTTTCACACTTGATAAATTTCAGGCTTACATTCTTGGTTCTACTGTTGTTATTTTCACTAACCATTCTACCTTAAAGTATTTGTTGGCTAAGAAAGATGTAAAACCATGCTTAATTCGTTGGATCTTGCTACTTCAAGAGTTTAACACCACCATCAAGGACAAGAAAGGAGTTGAGAATGTGGTGGCTAACCACCACTCCATATTGCCACCATCCTCCTCTATAAACGTCAGCCCTCCTCTTGATGATAGTTTCCTGGATAAGCAGCTATTTATGCTACAAAAAGCTCCTTGGTTTACTGTCATAGTCAACTACTTGGTGACTGAACAAATGCCTTCTGACTAGTCCACCCAAGATAGGCATCGATTTCTCCCTGAGGTATGGCATTTCTACTTTGATGATCCATACCTTTTCAAATATTGTTCAAATCAATTTATTTGAAGGTGCATTCCTGATGATGAGTTTTCTTCTATGTTGAGATTTTGTCATATGGGTGCATGTGGTAATCATTTTTCAACTAAAAAAATAGTAGCTAAAATTTTGCAAAGCAAGTGGTACTGGCCTTCCATGTTCAAAGATACTTACAATTTTTGTAAGGCATGTGAGGCGTGTTGATAGTTATGGTGCAACCCCAAGAGGGGGGTGAATTGGGTATTTAAAAATTTGTTGCCTAGGTCTATTGATTTTAACAACAATGTAATTTAGCCTAGGATTAGTCTATGCAATCATCAAACACACATACACGTGCAGTAAATGTAAGTTGCGGAAATGTAAAGAACAGGCACGATATGTTATCGGGGTTCGGCCAATTGTGCCTTCGTCCCCGCCTTGGCCACACCAGCACAAGGATTACCACTAAAATGCTCTCTTAAAGAAGCGACACCTATACAACCAGGTCAATTCAAGGGGTTGACCTGAACCGACACGCCTTAACAGGATGGCGCACCTAACTTTCCTAACCGAATCTAAGCCAATCTGAGACTAATTTACAGGGCTAGTCTCCCTCTTAAAGCCCGAGCCTGGAATACAACTAATGTGTATAAAAATGTTTGTACACGGAAATGCACTTCAACACAAGCAGATGTGCACCAATATAGCTAAGTCAATAATGCAAGCACGAATGAAATGTAAATATGCTCAGTGCTTTAATGTGTGTTAAACACTTAATCAAGTATATATTTTCAATCCAGATCTAGAGTGTATATCTAAGTAAGATTTGAAACACAATATTTGAGTATCACAGTATCAGATCAGGGTTTCAAATATGCTAAGCAAGATAAATCAAACAAACTCAATAGGATATTTCAATGTATAAAGCACAATGGAGTTGTTTGAAAGACTAGCTTTTTGAGAAAAGATTTTGCACACAAAATCTAGGTTTAGGTAACTTGCAACAATAATGCAAGAACCAAAAACCCTTAAAGTCTTTCCACACTAGATTTATCAAATGAAATCGATGGAAGAACTTTAGGCTATACTCTCAAGTAAAATCAATTAATCAATATATCAAGAGAGAGTATTAGCTAGAGAAGTTTAAGCATAATAGCCTTAAAGAAATACTCACAATGGTTAGAGAAAGAGAATGAGGAGTATGTGAGTGGTTTCAAGAAATATTTGGCTAATATAGGGTTTTTAGGGTTTTGAGAGTTGAGAGAATTTTTACCCTAATCAAGTTTGCTAATCCTTGCTAATTAAGACAAATGAACTGGTATATATAGGCAAGGAGGATTTTTTGACTGTTGGAGGCACAATGGGTATAATTAGAATTGTTTAAAACATCATTAAGAAAATTAACCTAGTTTACCCCATTTAAAAATCAGTAAAAATTATTTTAACCCGCAAGGTTCAAGGGCCAGGCCTGAGGTTTGGGTGCCCGAACAGACACAGTTAAATATTCAACTTTAAAAGGTTTGGGTGCCCGAGTTGAGGACCAGTTGGCTAAACCAAAGTCAGTAGCCAAATGTCCGAGGTTCGGGTGCCCGAGGCTGAGTTTGGTTAACCGAACCAGTCAATTCGGTCGCTCAAGTCTCTATTTGAACGTAAACAGACGGTCGCCCGAGTAGTTGAAAAGCACTCTGAGGAGCACTCGGGTGCCGGAAGATACATTCAAAAGAGGCTTGGTCGCTCGAAGTTAAGTCAACATGTTGACTTGTTTAGTTGCTCGAGCCGCTTTACACGGCATAGGTTTAGTCGCCCAAACCCTCTCAACCTTTCCAATTTTCAGTCCAATTTTAGCCAATTGTAATTCCCTTGATATGAAGATGATAATGGGGACTTATTAGTGCATTTGTTTAAAGACCTAAGGTCTTTCTATCCTATCGTAGAAATCCGGTGTCGGTCAACCGAAAGGTCTGTGTAGGTACCCAAAGTCCAACTATGGTCGTTTTGAGCATACTTACCTACCATGCATGATGCAAATTATTACAAGCTATACGTGTGCATAGTTCATAATAAATTACATCCCAGAATGAAGAAATAATCAAATGAATACAAAATACAACACATAAATCTTCATTCTTCGGCACGAACACCTCACACCATCATGATATGTCTTTCAATCCTAAAGCGCGCATAAGGTGAACCTATATGCACTTCTCAGTACAATCATCAGTACCAAGAGTATTTGTCATAATCAAAACTGGGTGTAACCAATGAGGTCAACACGTGTCAAAAAGTAGGATCCATTAGTAAAAGAGACATGATGCCCCTTTCCCTTATTCTTACCTTAGAAATTTTTTATTGTTGGTGAATTGACTTCATAAGGCCTTTCCCAACCTCCTTTGGAAACACCTTTATTTTACTGACTATGGATTATGTCTCAAAATGGGTTGAGGTTGTCGCTTGCAAAACAAATTACCACCTCGTTGTGCTCAAAATTTTACACTCTCTATTTGCTTGTTTTGGCATGCCTAAGGTTATCATTAATGATAGGGGTACTCATTTTTGCAACAAAACATTTTCTTCACCTATGAAGAAATATGGCATCACATAGAGTTTCCACCTCCTATCATTCCCAAAACAATGGGCAAACTAAATTGGCAAACCAAAAGATAAAAACCATTTTGGAGAAAGCTATCAATGCTAATAGGAAAGACTAGTCAATTAAGCTTCTCGATGCTTTATTGGCTTATAGGACAGCTTTCAAAACTAATTTAAGGATGTCTCCTCATAGATTAGTTTATGGAAAAACTTGTCATTTACCTGTTGACATTCAACACCGAGCTCTTTGGGCTGTAAAACATGTTAACATGTCACTTAATGAAGCCTCAGGGTTGAGAAAGTTGCAGATAAATGAATTGGATGAAGCTCGTCGAGATGCATATGACAATGCCCAACTGGTGAAGGAGCGCATGAATATTTTGCATGACAAAAAGATCCACCCCAAGCATTTCACGCTTGGCCATGAAGTTCTTCTTTACAACTCTCATTTACATATTTTTCCTAGTAAATTGAAATCTTGTTGGACTAATCCCTATATTATAACTAAATTCATTCTCATGGAGTAGTGGAAATTCAGAATCCGAAGAGTGGTACAGCCTTCACGGTGAATGGTTAGCGTCTTAAACCCTTTATTTCCACTTATGACCCAGGCGATGAAACTCTGTTTATCCAGACACCTTGTCATGACTATTGAGTGCTATTTTCTTTGTTTTTATTTTATTTTATTTTTTATTGTTTGCTTTTAGTTTATTTTCTTTTTTTAATTCCTTACTTTGCTTTTCTTTACATTGATTTTCTTCTTTGTTAGCACTGAGGACATTGCTCTGCTTAGTTGGGGGGAGAGAATTTGTATGTTGCAATTGTATGTTGTCGTGTTATAAAGCTTTAATGTGATGTTTGCATGCTTTAGACATATGTTGGTCTACTTTGGGGAAGTGCTGGTATGGAGCTCAAAGCATACTAAATTCCTTATTATTGAATTTTACATGTTGGAATTTTTTTCATTTTTTGAGGACATGGAACATGTAGAATGTAGTGCTTCAATTGTCAAAAATTCGGGCATTATAGAAGTGAGTGTTGGTTCCTGCAATAGAATAACAGGACTGATTATCGACCAAAATAGCTGAAAATTATGGGAAAAAAAAATCAGAGACTATTTTAGTGGCATGTTTAGGGACTAAGCATGATCACACTGATCATTGGTACCTTGATACAGGCTGCAGTAATCACATGTACGGTGAGAAGGAAATTTGTTCAGACTTGGATGAGTCGTTTCGTTCTAAGGTGAAATTTGGAAACAACTCTATAGTGCCAGTTACTGGTAAAGGAAAATTTTCTATTATTTTGAAAGATGGATTGCACAATTTTATTTCTGATGTGTTTTATGTCTTGAGCCTATGTAAAAATTTATTAAGGACAATTGTCAGAAAAAGGACATGACATGCAGATTCATAATCAAGCTTACACTATTAATAATGACCAGAAAGGAGTTGTGATTGCAAAGGTAAATATGGCTCCTAACCGCTTATTTCCTTTGAAAATTAATTATGGATGTGCTCCCTGCTACAGTTTTGTGACTATTGAGGATGACTATTATGGCACATGCATTTTGGGCATGTGAATGTTGGAAGCCTAGGATTTTTATTTTTTTTTTGCAAGAATATGGTTTTTGGGTTATCAAAGATTGATCTTCTTAAGAGGGTGTGTGAGGCATATGTTACTGGGAATAAATTCAGATGACCTTTTCTCAAAGGAAAATCACGGAGGGCAAGGCGACAGTTGGAATTGATTCATTCAAATTAATGTGGTCCAAATGAAGAAGCATCAAAAGGTAATAACAAGAATTTTATTACTTTCATTGATGATTTTAGTTAGAAAACCTGGGTTTATTTTTTAAAGCAAATATCTAAAGCTTGTGATTTTTTTTTTTAATTCTTTTAAAACTTATGTTGATAAGCATACGGAAAACAAAATAAAAATTTTAAGAACTGATAGAGGCCGAGAATATATAATTTTTTATGATTTTTTAAAAATCTTGGAATTAAGCAGTAGCTAACTGCTAGATACACTCCCCAGTAGAATTATGTGGCATATAGGAAAAATATGACTATTATGGATCTGGTTCGAAGCATGTTAAGATCTAAAGTTTTGCCTAAAATTTTTTGGGGAGAAGTTGTTTCTTGTGTTCTTTATATTTTGAACTGGAGTGCAACAAGAAGTGTTTATGGAAAGACCTGGCTTGTAGGAAGCCTAAAGTGGATACAAACCAAATATTCATCATTTTATAAGTATTTGGTTGTGTGGCCTATGCACATGTTCCAAATGCTATTCGAAAGAAGTTGGATGATAGAGGTGAAAAATGTACTTTTTTCGATTATACTACAGCGACGAAAGGTTACAAGTTGTACAATCTTGAGACAGGGAAGAAAGTTGTGAGTCGGGACGTCATTTTGATGAGCTAGCTACATGGGATTGGTCTCGAAAGAAGGCGGAACCACCAATACTTACTATTCATGAGGAACTAGTAGATCAGTCTGAACAGCCTCTTATCAATTCATCTTCATCAATTATCCTCCCATACATGCAGAGTCATCTCAGCGACCTTAGAGACAACGCGTTCTGCCAGCGCGCTTACAGGATTATTTTGTTAATGATGATATTAATTTATTGGATGAAGATATTTTTAATTTTGCCTTAATTGCATATTGTGACCCTATTTCATATGGTGAGGTGTCCTAGGAGGATTACTAGATTCAAGCAACGGATGAAGAACTTCATGCAATTAAGAAAAATTAGACTTGGGAACTTACCACACTTCCCAAAGAAATAAAACCCAATGGAGTCAAGTGGGGTTTTAAGACAAAGTACAAGCTGAATGGTGAGGTGGATCGCTACAAGGCGAGATTGGTAGCGAAGGGATATAAGCATAAACCAGGTATTGATTATTTTGAGGTTTTCGTGTCTGTTGCTCGACTTGACACTGTTCGCATGATTATTTCATTAGCTGCACAAAATTCATGGAAATTTTTTCAAATAGATGTTAAATTTGCTTTTTTAAATGGTTATTTGGAGGAAGAGATTTATGTTGATCAGCCCTAAAGGTTATGTTAAAAAGGTGAAGAAAATAAGGTTTATAAATTGAAAATAGCACTATACGTGTTAAAGCAAGTAGAGCTTGGTATACTCTGATTGATTCCTTCTTCTTCTTCTTTTTCTCATGGATTTCAAAGGTTCCACATGAACACACTTTATATGTGAAAATTAATTCCCAAATTGGTGTGATCATAGTGTGTTTATATGTGGATGATTTGATTTTTACTAGAAACTATTCTGAGTTAATTTCAAGTTTTAGGGAGATTGTGATAAAATATTTTGAAATGATTGATAAGAGTTTAATGTCTTATTTTTTGGGCATTGAAGTTACTCAGACAGATGATGAGATATTTATTTCTCAAAAAAATATGCTAGTGATATTTTAAAAAAAAAAAAAATCAAAATGGATAATTGCAAGCTAATATTGACTCCAATTGAAGAAAAATTAAAGTTAAAAAAAATTGGGAGTGGTAACTGTGTGAATAGTATATATTTTAAGCAGATTATTGGCAGTCTAAGATATTTAACTACAACTAGACCAGACATTGAATTGGTGTTGGCATGATTAGCAAGTTTATGGAGTTTCCTTATTGGTCTCACTTGCAAGCAGTAAAGCATATCCTTCATTGCATTAAAGGTACGCAGTTTGATGATATTTTTTATTCCCAAACTGATAGTTTAAATCTTGTTGGATACACAAACAGTGACTAGGCTGGAGGTACAGGAATACGAAAAAGTACTTCAGGCTATGTGTTCTATTTTGGTTTTGGAATTTTTTATTGGTTATCTAAAAAGCAACATGTGGTTGCTTTATCTACTATAAAGATAGAATATATTTTAGCGGCGAGAACTACAACACATGCACTTTGATTAAGATGGATGCTTGATTTTTTGCAGCATGGGCAAGAAGAACCAATAAAGATTTTTTGTGACAATCAGTCAGAGATTGCTTTATACCATGGTGAAAAGGAGAAGACATTTATCACCAAACAAACAAAACTTCAATGGAAAAGTTTATTTTGCAAATTTATTTATTGTGTATTTCTTAGTACACACATAAATAGTTGAACATGTGTGTGTGCATGTTATCTGTACATAAAATATAAATTAATATATCTCAATGCATAAACGTGTGTACATTGTATGTTTACATATACACATGTATATAAATATGCATATATTTTTTTAGAGAAAAAAGTCCTTTTAAAAAATTTTCCAAGTAATCTTTAATGTATGATCTGGGGTTTAGATTTGTCTAAATTTGAGTAAAAAATAAAATAAAATTTTTTTATTAAATTTCATCCAAATTCATAAAAGTTCAAATATATGAGACATAATACAACAACTTAAAATGTCTTTAATTAAATCAAATAGTTTCCTAGTCTTACACTATACTTAATTTCTAATAATAATGATAATAATAATATGAATAATATATTACCGATTCGGCCACCTAATTGACTCATCGGTTCAACCAGTATAACCAACCTAGTGACTTTATCGGGTCAGTCATTGATTCAACTTTTAAAAACTATAGTCTAACTAACAAACTCTCTCTGCTAAAACATGAAAACAATTTATGAGGTTGTGTACCTTTAGTCATTTTTTTTTTATTCCATTTGCAATTTAGATTTCTCAATAGAAAGAATTAAAATATAATATGGACATATAAAAAGAGAAAAATAATAATAATAAATATCTTAATGCATACAAAACACCCCAAATAAAATGAAAAAAGAAAACAACTAGCGAATACAAAACAACAGGATCCGGGTCTATCCACGTGTTGCCTATCCGGGCCCCACCCATAAATGCAGCCCGCCAGCCGCATCGCCCACCCCAAACATCCTCACATTTTCTCTTCCTATAGTGAACCATCGTGCAGGCTGCAGAGACCCGAGAGGAAGCGAAGATTTTGCGCTTCTGTAATTTCTGTACTAGATTAGATACATAATACACGGTCTCTGCTCGCATGGAGAAGATGGGCAACGCAGAACCCAATGTGGAAAACTTTTTAGAGGAGAAGAAGCGCGTCAGGAACCCTCTCGTCCCCATTGGTAAACCCCCTTTGTTCTTTTACTTTTCTGTAATCATTTGTTTACGTAAATTTATTTGTGATAGAACTTCAAAAAAAGGTTGGATAGTTGTTGAATTCGCTGAGATTTACTATAGAGCTTAGCTTGTTTTGAGGAATTAAGAAAACAAAAATGCAAATTGGGGCTTTGCTTGGACCGTGGCGTACCAGATAGCTCATTGGATTGGGTTTGTTCGTTCTTGTTGTTTTAGCGTCTTCTCTGTTTAAGAGTTTATCTATTTCTCTGGTTATAAAAAGAATGACTTTTTTATTTTATTATTTTTCAAAATACTTTGTAGATAAAAACGAAAGATCGAGAAGCTATCTCAATTTGCTATCTTTTGATTATTTGGCCTAATTTTCTATTGTTCTCCTACTGGCTATTCCCCCAACTTCAGATGGTTAGAATTTTTTATTTTATTTTATCGGTAAATGGAATTTATTAAAGGGGCATCAACGGATGCCAACCCAGAGTACACAGTGTCAGCTCTTTTGTAAGATGTCACAAAAATTTGAAAGTACATTATGATCATTCACTGCAATCCTACTAGACCAGCTGGAAACTGCAGTAATCCACTGCTCTTTACAAATCAGAAGCGTGATAGAGTTTTTGAACAATCCTATTTCTCTCTTTCCAAAAACACCAGAAAATAGCAAGTGGGATGAGTGACAGCCTTTTTTTTCTCTCTTTGGTAGCCCGAATCCTTTCCATGCCCAGACTCCCCTCCCAATGAGCTGGTAGAAACCCACCTTTGTCCGATCATGGTTAGAGTCCTAGTCCAAAGGTTCCTTGTCTAGGGGTGATGAAGGAGGATATGCTCAGCTGATTCTGCATTAGAAAAATAGTAATGCAAAGGGTACACCTATTGACGACAGTCAGCCCCCTTTATAGTTAAGATCTTTCCATGTGTTGCCTCCCAAGCAAGAAAAGATACCTTTGTAGGGGCAGCTGTTTTCCAAATGCGAGTCCAAGGGAAATTGCTATGGTTTGTTTTGATTAGTGAGAGCTTCCTATAAATTGATTTGACTGAGAGGACCCCATTTTTGTCTATGGTCCTCTTTGGTTGATTGGGTATGTTTTGGTGTTGAAAGGTGTAATGAGATAGTGGAGTTCCCAATCTTCCACATTTCTAAAAAAGGGAATGTTCTAGAAGATCTTTCTCTAAAATTTGGAGGTGATAACTGATTAGAGCTTCCTTATCATGGGCTAAGTTGTGGATAGTAGGAAATAAAACACTTAGGGCCTCCCAGTCATGCCACACATCATTACCAAAAGTAAATGTTGTCTCCATTTCCCACTTGAAATTTGATAAAAGGGAAGAAGTCGTCCCAACCTTTCTTGATAAATTTCCACATCCCAACACCATTTGGACCTTTGACAGCCTGAGTAATTCATTCATTATGCTCTAAATCGTATTTGGAAGCAATGATGCCCGCCAAAGAAGATCTTTCTCTTTTATAAATCTCCACAACCATTTCCCAAGAAGAGCTTTATTGAAGGTGAGATGGGACTTCAGCCCCAAGCCTCTCGAGAAAATTGGTTGTTTGATCATGCCCCATTTAACAAGGTGAAATTTGAACTATGTTCCCATTCTCCCCCTAAAGAACCCACTTTGAATTCCTTCAAGCCTCTTGGCAACTAAAGTCGGAAGAGGGATGAGATACATGGAATAGACGAGGAGATTTACTAAGGTACTTCTAGTAAGCATGAGTCTACCACCTTTAGACAAGAAATTCCTTTTCCATCCTGCCAATAGTTTTTCAAACTTTTTGATGTTGGGTCCCACAATCCTCAATCTTTGAATTTGACTTCGAGAGGAAGCCCGAGATATTCAATGGGGAAAGATCTCGTCTTACATCTTAGAAGGCCCGCAAGGAAAGGGTCTCTTGTATTTTCTCCAATTAGAATGGTTTCGCTTTTTCCAAGCTTAACTTTCAAGCCAATGAGGACTTGGACCCTCCCAAAATGCATTGTAGATTGAGAATATAGAGGGGGTGTCCATCACAAAAAATAATGGTTTCATTTGTGAACAAAAGATGAGACGCTTCCATGGATCTTCCATTCTTGCCCACTTTAAGACCATTAATGAGCCCTCTTTTGGTAGCTTTCTTCAACATGAGACTCAACACCTCCATAATCATAATGAACAAGAAGGAGACGAAGGATATCATTGTCTAAAGCCTTGCGAGGATGGAATTAGTTGTAAGGACAGCCATTTATGAGCACTAAGAAGCTTAGAGTGTTGATGCATTAAGCGGTCCAGCTGCACCAACAATCACCAAAGCCCATTTTCTCTAGAATGTAAAGGAGAAAATTTTAGTTGACATGGTCAAAGGTTTTCTTCATGTCAAGCTTGCACACCACACCACTTTTTCCTTCCTTTTGATAAGAATCCAAAACTTCATTAGCAATAAGGGCAGCATCCATGATTTGTCTTCCAACCACAAAGACATGAAGTGCCCAATGACTTTTGGAATGGCTCTTTTGATTCTACAAAGAGTCTCTTTAGCCACTCCACATTGGAAAGTATGAGAGATTTGAAGTTGATACTGTCCACCACAGGTCTCCACTCTTCAGATTCAGAGTAAGGACTTTATAGAGCTCACAAATGCTCTTTTTGATTTCCTTGTCCTGTATTAGGGTGTGGTCCCCAATATCAATGCTAGAGATGGTATTCAATTTGTGGTGGGCATTCATTGTTCGGTGGAACAACCTAGTATTTTGATTGTCCTCCTTGAGCCATAAGCTCTAGATTTTTGTCTCTAGGAAATTGCTTCAAGGCTAATAACATCAGTCAAAATTCCTTCCAGAATGTCACTCTTTTGGCCCTTTCCTCTGCATTAATCCCTTGATCTAGCGCCCGTTCATCAAGATCTTTGATGTCATAAAGAATGGCATTCTTTTTTGCTTGGATATCTCCAAAGGTTCTTTTGTTCCACACCTTTATCTTCTCTTTCAACCCCTTCAATTTTGATGCTAGCACAAAGCTAGCATTCCCCTCTAGCTGAAGCAATGACCACAGAGTTTAACAAGGTCCTTGAAGCCATCATGCTTTAGCCACATGTTCTCGAAGTGGAAAGGGGTCGGCCCCCATGTAACCCAACCCATGTAATAAGAATGGGAAAGTGGTCCAAGATGAGCCTGGAAGGAGGCTCTGGGTGGTTTTGGGGAAGCCTTCCCACTTTACTGAAATTAAAAATCTGTCAATCCTCAAGAAAGAAGGTAGCTCTCTGGAGTTGGACCAAGTGAAGGTGCCACCATGAGCTGAAGATCAATGAAAGCATTCACATTGATGAAGTCCAGAAATTCTCTCATGCATATGTTCTCTGATCCACCCCACTTCTTTCATGAGGGTAGAGCACTATGTTGAAATCTCCTCCAATTATCCAAGGCACATCCCACTGGCTTCTAATCTCCAGAAGCTCAGTCCTAAAAAGAAGCCTAAATGGTCCTTCATGGCTTTATCTGGGCCATAGACCTGGTAAACATCCCCAAAAATTTATCATCCAGATTTTTAAACAAGATACCAAGTAAGAGTTGATGGAGTGATCCTGCACAAGATCGTGATACCCCCTGCACTACCCTTACCAAAGGAAATCCACCCACAAGCCTCCCTTCCCCAGAGGTCTCTTGTAAGAATTGATCCTCCGTCTCCATTTTGGTTTCCTGTAAGCAAACGATATCTCCCCTCCGGTCCTTTTGGAAGGACTGGATTAAACTCCTTTTGGATTTGCCATTGAGCCCTTTTCACATTCCAAGATATGATTTTCCTTATCATTGCCTAAGTAAGTAACCTCAGCTGCTAGTTGCTTCCACCAAATCTGAGCATCCACCCATTTTGTTATAATTTACGGAACATTCTAAGCATTTTACTTCCTATCAGTATCCAGTTTTTTGTTGCTGCCTGTGGATTTTTTAGAGTTAGATTGTGCCTCCTCTCTTTACTTTTTTTTTTTTCAATTTCTTCAAACAATCTCCTAGCCCTCTCTTCGAAGCCATCAAAGGACACACTATGGCTTTGCTAACCAGCTTCACCTTCCATAGAACCCAATTAGAAACCTGCTCCTTAAAGTGGTTGCTATCCAGGTCCAAGGCATTCAGCGTTTTCGTGTTATGATTATCCTTTACAACCACTAGGTTGAGATTCAAATGCAAAGCTAAAAGCTTCAATGCAATTTGTGGGGGCTGCGAATTAGGGATGAACAAAAATTACCAGAAACCAAAAACCGCACCAAAACCAGACCAAAATCACAAGCAGTTCGGTTTTTTGTTTTTTGGTTTCGGTTTCAGGTAATAACCGAACCGAAAAACCGAATTAAATATAAATTATATTTATAAATTAATTAACTATATATGTGTTAGAATATCCTTGGTCCTTGTCCAAGCTTTTGTAAGGGCGAAACACTGGAATCTGGACCAAATATAAATTTGGTTTCTTAATTCTTACTCTCATCTCTCACGTCTAAGTTCAGATCTGAAGACTGAAGGGGTAGGGTTTCTCAAATCTTACATGAATGCGAGTCTACAACTGTGCGAGCACTGCTGCCGCGTCGACGCAACCACGCAGGTCGGCAGCGCTGCACCACCGCTGATCACTGCCTCTGAGTCCTCTCCGATGATTGCCGCAACCTTTGATTGCTGCCGCAACCCTTGATCCCACCACAACCGTCGTCAACCCTCAAGATCACCTCATCGCCTCAAGGTTGGCTGCTCAATGATCATCATTTGGAGTTCCATTGCTTGGATCATCCTGTTTTTATTTTTTCGTTTGATTGATTTGAGATCTTCGATGGATTAAACCATCAACTTACTATATCTTCTCTGCACATCTTCTTCATCTTTGTTTCAATTCTTCCTGTGTTTTTGTTTTGAATGGCTCTTTGATCTTTCTTTGCATTTGTTTTGACAATAGCTTGAGCGGCAGCTTTCAGCTGCTGGTGGGTCTATTCCCATATAGCCAGACGCAGCAAAGCTATCTTTTGTGGATAAAGACGAAAGAAAAAGGTCCACGAGGTTCTCAATCTCAACAACCTTTGCAAAAATTTTCATTATATATTAAAAAAATCAGTTAAAAACCGTAGCCGAACCGCCAAAATTCGGTTCTCTGTGGAGTAGCCAATTCGGTTTCGGTTTTGGTTTGCCAAAAATGAAAACCGCCATTTTTGGTTTGGTTTTCGGTTTTCCCCATAACCGAACCGAACAGAACTGAGTTCAGCCCTGCTGTGAACCAATGCAAGGTCATCGAAATCAGCCTGTAAATTAGGAAGCTCTGTTTCCAAGTTGTTCTCGAAACAGACCACCTTCTATGCTGTCTTGAAAGGATCTTCATGGAGTTTGAATGACCTGAAGAAGTTGGGTTGTAGTGACGTGAAAATCTTCGAAGTAGGGTTGCCTAAGGGAAGGGTCTCCAAGTTTGAGTTGCTCAGGTCCACCCCAAAATCATCAAAGGAGAAGTGTTTGGGCTTGATGGTCTTGGAACTAGGAAAAACAAAATCAGCTGTTCTGCTACTCTTACCGATGACACTTGTGAAAGAGTGCATAGCTCCAGTTAACTTCCCCAACCCCTGCAGGTCTTGCGGCTGGTCTTTATCAGATATCAGCTTTATAGGCTTACATTTAAACTTGCATTTCGTGGATGCCATGTTGGGTTAGCTTTGCAAGATCTGTTGGTTAAGCTTGTAAATATTAGGTTTTTTCTTTCTGCTTTCCAACTCACAGTAGACTATTAGGGCCCATTTGATGTCTTTCAATCTGTGTCTTATAAAATTTCATTGCTGAAAAGGATAAAAAAAAATTAATTTAAGAATGGAAACAAGCAAAACTCTGTTGTTTTGGGTTGTTTTCAATTGTCAAGAAGTTCCATTCTTGGGAACTCAGAAAATAATGTTTTATTATTTCCTCACAAGAATGCTTTTGGGTTAATTTTTGAGAAGCAGTTTTCAAACACACTTCAAAACATGTCTATTTTATTTTTTAGTTTATTTGCATCTTTCTATTTTTTTTTATTTCTGAAAATAGAAAGCAGGCTTTGGAAATGATACCAAGGAGGCCCTAATATTTTCATGCCAGATTATATTTGGTGAATCAGCTGTTTTGTCTGCAAACATTTTTTATATCTGATGGCTGCAAATGATTCAGGTGCACTTATGACTGCCGGAGTACTCACAGCTGGCCTGATCAGTTTCCGTCAAGGGAATTCTCAGCTAGGTCAGAAGCTAATGAGAGCTCGTGTGGTTGTCCAAGGTGCCACAGTTGCAGTCATGGTTGGCACTGCATACTTCTACGGGGAGGAATTTAATTTTCCCTGGAAATCAGGCTAGTCTGTAAAACTGTTCTTTTCTGTAGTCGGCCCTTGTTTCATTATATGGTTGATTTTTAGGCAGGTCGCTCTTGCCAGAAATCTTATGTTACTTATCTTCATTTTTACTTGAATTTGCATAGTTGCTCTAGTGCAACTGATTACCCATCACATTTAGTGAAAATTTTTTTTTTATTTAAATAAACTAATAATAGTGCTACTATTGTTGAAATATTTATGAGAAATAATTTGGGTTTTAAGAGCAAATCCACTATCATTTACCATGCAAGGGTTAAAATCATGTTTGGATCACAGAATAGAATGGGTTGGAAACGGAATGAAGTGAAAATTTTAAATGGAGAATATGAAGAAATGAAGTGATAAATTAGATCTGGTCTCATTCCTACTTACCAAACATCTGGTAAGAAACATTTCCTATGAAGAGTCCTTACTCTTATGTCTTGAGATGCCTTCTGATTTTAAAGATAGAATAACGTCTGCCACATTGGTTTCCTTATTTGATGGAGCTTCGTTTTGAAGAAACCATGTCTGCATCTAAGAGGGTGATTGCAACTCAATTATCTATTTTGATTTTCCCATGCAAGGTAAGGTTCTTTTATATGCGTCAGAGCTCTGCTGCAAGTCTTCTGTTTTGTCTAATTTTGCATGAATACCGCCATAATCAGTGTCTAGTAGAACCTGTTGAGGAACCGCACTTGCTACATACCCCAGATGTCTCAGCCATCCGAGCTAAGTTTGATCCATCCAGTAAGAGGGAAGCTGCTTCTATTGATTAGACCGAGTGGGATGGAACTACCATTTTCATATAGGAAGATTTTCTTTACATTTCCACATGCTTTGCTTGACTTTTTAATTGTCTAGCCTGGCTTGGCTTCTGATCCTTAAAACTTGGAAGATAACATTGCTGGTTATTGAAATGCTTGGGATGAACAAGCTGATCTCGTATTGAATTTGCCTTCAGCCATTTGTGTAGGGGCTGGTTGAAAATTTTGTGCTGTATGACGTGGTCAATCTGGACATTCCAGAGTTGTGGGGTTCTGGACTGCGACCCGTCAAGATTGTCTTCCAGGCCTTCTTTAGAACTTGTAAATCTTAAGGAAAGAAAAAGAAAATATACAGGAATGCAAATTTTCATTTGTTTGGTTATTGAGGGAATTAAAAGAAAATTGTATGTGTGTGTATGTGAGAGAGAGAATATAGAGAAAAAATATAATAAAAAATTAATTTTTTTCTTATTATTATCATTTTTTTTTTCAAGCAAAATCTTTGATCTAAATGTAGTCCTATATACTACATTTTGAGCTGGAGGGATCATTCATAATTTTGCAGATCATACCCCATCCAATCCCTTGGACTGCAATTTCATATTTTGAGGCCATCCACATTCTAAATCACTTTGAATGTCCGTATCTATTTTTCAGTATTGATGATATTCTCATCGGCTTTCTATGTAGAGAATTTTCCTTTAGTTTTAATCTCACTTTTAAATGTCCTCCTGTCAACAGCTGTCCAGCGTTCTGTTCCTACTAGAAAAATATAGGGATGTCCCTGTAATTAATCATATTTTTTTCAGGCTCTCTGCCAATTGGGTATGAAGGTTTCTGAGAATCTCAATTCCCATTTTCACCATTTATGCCCACTATCTACAGCAAACCCAACTCCAGTTATCTTCCCAATTCCCCCACTCACCACAGCACACCCATCTCCAGTTCAGATAGTGAAGCCCTTTCACAGTGTTCTTCACATGCATGAATGCAATTTTTTTTAATTTTTTGAATAGGAGAGCTTGATGAATAATCGATGCAAGTAAATCTCTAGTCGGTTAGAAAAGGATGACAATGATGAGATGGGAGATAAATGTGAACAGTTGACAGCAGACAGCTGTAAGGGATATGAGGATTAGGAGGACAGATTTGGGGATGCTGAAAGTGAGAACTAGTGGCTGGCGTGAGCGTGCGGGAGCTGTCAGGCACGTGCGATGGGCTTTGAATGCCATATGACCACCAGGCCCCCCCAACACTAACAGAAGCATGAAATTGAGACAGAATAATTGGACCAAGTCAATCTTAAACCCCTGTCCACAAGTCCAAACCCGCCAAGAAATTGCTTCACATGCCCCTCTCCCCCTCCTTGCTGCATTTATATCCCTTCCCCCCTCACCCCATACACACAAACACCTCTCTCTCTCTCTCTCTCTCTCTCTCTCTCTCTCTCTCCAAATGGCTTTATGTATTGTGGAGTTGTTTTGAACTGGAAGGATAGTAAGATGCATGACAGAGTGAGTTTAAGGAGGAAAAGGAGAGGGCGAGGGAGGGCTCACCGGTCAGTTCGAGTGAAGGTGCGGCAGCTTCGAACGCTGGTGCCTGGTGGGCGGGAGCTGCAACCCCACCGGCTTTTCCATCACACTGCGTTTTACATCCTGCATTTGAGGTTGCAAGTTAATGCATTGGAAGCCATGCTCAAGCTGCTTGAGCACTGAGTATCTTCTAGTTTATATCTCTTTTGAATACCCCAAATATTGGAAGTACTGGCCTTCCGAAGGTTGTATCCGGGAAAGATGTTCCGGCAAGACACAGAGTCTCAGACTAGGTGTGGAATAATGGTCTTGTATTTTGACGGGATCTCTCCTGAGATACAAATCCTGAACAAGCTAGCATTTTGGCACAAATACTATTATGTCTTGTGGTTGGCTGTGACATTTCTTTTGGGGAGAAGTTTCTCACTCTCTTTCTATCCAATTCTCAGATGAAAGAATGCTATGCGACCTTTCTTTTCTTCTTGAAAAAAAAAAAAAAAAAATTTTATTCGAATCATACTTCTCAATGGCCATGCTCCGTTAGGAGGACAAGGACCTTCTTTCCCTTTATTACAAAATCTGCGGACCAGACCTATACTTAAACACAACTTGGGTTAACTTGAATAAGATTGAAACCCTCAATAAAAAGATCTGTATATTTGGTTGTAGGTCTCAATTTGCTCACTGATGTTTTGTCTGTGGCACATTCCACCGACGTATTTTGGAAATAGTTCTAACCCATTCCGAAAGTTCGATGCCATAAAACTCAATGTTATGTGTGAGAATTTGAACCTGCCTGCCAGGGAAAGGAGTAGCTACTTGTTCTTTTGATAATGAATCACTTTGGCATAGGCTATGTTCCACCATCAATGTTGTATGCCAAATTTTCTTGGGTATGAAAAATAGCTTAAATATTCTCACAAAAACTCTAGCAAGTATGTGAGAAAGAAAGCTTTTAGAAGAGTATGAAAGTGTATGTTTGATTGTTGCTATGAATTCTTGGTAAGATTTGATTTGTGAAATCATACATTTATAGGCTTAAAAATCATATTTTCGTATTGCCCAAGTTATTTGGAGTGTTTACCAAGTTTTGACAAAGTTTGGGGCACAAACAACATAAATTGGAAACATTTAAATGTTGTTTAAAACTAGCCATTACGAAGGTCAAGCACCTGGACTCATTGGGGTCAGTCGCCTGAACTTTGAAATCAGCGTATTATCACAGTCAGAATAGGGTCAAGCACCTGGATTCATAGGGGTCAGTCGCCTGGGCCTATACTGTCTTCCCAATTTAATTCAGTATAAAATGTTAGTCACCTGACCAGACAAGGGTCAGTCGCTTGGGCAGTTAAAATATTGCTTTTAAACTTTGCTTCCAAAAACTCTTACCAACTTTTTTTGATACTTTTGAAAAATATTTTCTATGGTTTTCAAAATAAGGCCTCTAAGTCCATGATTAACCCTAATGAATTTCAAAGCATTCATTTTGATATTTAGTTGAAATACTTACATAAGACTTCCTTAAGACTTAAAACTTTTCTAAACTTGAAGTCTTCATGTATATCTTGCTTTGAGTCCTTCTTGTCTTGAGCTTCAATGTCCTTTAAGCTTCCATAAGATTTGTTTGTCTTTGACCTTTTAAACTTCCTTTTGATCACTTATTGTTGGAGTATGAGCTTTTAATAAAACTTGTGATCTTGAACTCATAATACTTGAACTTTTGAACTTCTTATACTTGATTTTCTAAAACATCATCAGTTAACCACAACATGTTAAATTTACCTTAATTTGTTATCATCAAAATAAGATTCGAAAGTCATGTTAGGCTAACAATTTGCCCCTTTTTTATGATGGCATATAAGGAGCAAAGATGAGAGGACCTTGATAAGGCTTCCCCTTACAATAAGCACACTTTAAACAATGTTTGGAAAAATAATCATTCATATATATCAAAATCAGGGTTTCAGATGTAAGTTCAAAGATCTATATATCATAATCAAGTATTAGTGCATCATAGTTCATTTCAACATACTAGTATTAGTAACAATATATCATATCTCAAGTCATCATATTTTATATCATATCATGATTAGTAGCATCATAATTCATTTCAGCATACTAGTATTAGTAACAATATATCATATCTCAAGTCAACATATCTCATATCATATCATGATTAGTAGCATCACTTCATATATTTTGCATTTTAGCTCAAACTTCTCAATTTGCTTATATTTAATCATTTTGGTTTTTCTCCCCTTTGCTATTTAGTATTTCAAATATGCTCTCAGTTTTTCTCTTAAATTTCTCTCCCCCTTTTGACATCAATCAAAAAGAGACAAATAGCATAGTCACAAGTAGATATGGAATAGTACACAATGAAATTCATAGTCATGCATAGCAGCAAGGTGTACGAAGTGTCATGAATATCGGGAGTTACGTGCCAAAAAGCAAAAAAAAAAAAAACCAAAGATACAAAGCCAATACACATAGATAACTGAAATACAAAACAAAAAGCAGCAAAGATGTCAAGCATCATCAGCTACATCATCTTCATCAGCTGCATCATCTTCTTCAGTACCCTCTTCACTTCCTTCTTTAGACTCCTCATAAGATGCATCATCACTACGAGGTGCAGAGCTGATGTCCATGGGATCAGCATTCTGAGAAGAACTAGCCCTATACTGCTTTATGTGAGTAAGGCGCTAGTCAAGTGAGGAGCAGGTAGTTTGGAGTGAGGTCATGTTCTCCTGAAATGACTGTAGTCCTAAACGCATGTCACTACTAAATGTAGTGAACTGATGATGGAAGGGTACAAACCAAGATGGAGTATCGGGTGCAGGTTCTTGTTGCTGATCTGGAGGTGGAGGTACAACTGCGGGTCTCGGTGGTCGTCTCCCTTTCAAAAACCAACCCTGCTGATGTTTTTCATATCCCATTTGTTTCAGCATTGTAGAGTTGAAAAGATTATACCAAGTTCACTTTATGAACAGTTCGGTAGGAGTGGTGACACTAAGGTGTGTAAATACGAGGTTTAGGATACCACCATACGAAAGAGTGACTCGACGGGCTTCCAATTTAGACCACATCCATTTCAGAATTAAGCTAGACAAATTGAGTTTCTTCCCCTTTAACAAACATCATAACATGAAGCAATCAACATAGGTTATGTAATCATGTAAACCGACTTGGGGTAGGATATTGTTCGTGATTATTTTCTAAAGGATTTGAGCTTGGAGGTTCCACTGCTTATATAAAGGAGGATGTCCAAAGTATATCGGTTCTTCTACCATGATCAATGGTAAAAATTCCTCGGGGGTGAAACCTTGCTCCATAATCCATGATTAAGCAAGTGTCGGACACTCAAATTCTCCTAGTCTAATGTGCAAGATAGGGGCCAAAGTCTGTGGTGTTAAGGCAATAGCCTTGCCTCTAACCTCGGTGGTCAATACAGACTCTCCTTGTATAATATTTGCATAAAATATTTTTACTAAATTCGGGTAAAGACCTTTTGATTGATAAACCACAAAATTTTTCCAACCAATTTCGTGAAACATTGGTAGGATGTCTAGAAATTCTAACCTAAAGAATGTGGTATCAAGGATTTTACCAAAAATTGGTTCCATAGAACGAAGATGAGTTCTGAATCGATGCTTGGATTGAGGAGTTACAAGCCATCTCTTGATATTTCCATTATTTCTCCCTAAAGAAGCACCATGATTCGCCATAGTCTTGGTGCGAGGCATCTTGAATTCTGAGAATCAAACGAAGAGAAACCCTAGAATTTGTGGAGGAAAGGGGTCGGAAGATGATTTTGAGGCTTTGATTGAAAGATTTTGAGACTAAGGGTCAAAGGAGATCAAGAGAGGGAGGTTCGGGTGAGTGATAGAAAAATGGTCAATTGACTAGGATATGAAAAGTTAGGGTTTTCGCGCTCAAAATATATAAAGTCCCGTCAGTCTAGGCGCTTGGGGTTTCGAGCTCAGGCGCCTGACATTTAATGAAGTTCAATTTTCACAAGTTAGTAGCACTCCAATCGCCTGAGGTCAAAAAGCTCAGGTGCTTAACCCTCCTTTTTTCACAGTTTAGTTGATTGGGCTTCCAAGCATAGTCGCCTGACCTTACTAAACATCTATTTATTATTCTCTTTAAACAACTAATCCGTTTGCTTTCAGATTCTCTCTTTTTATCATTTTATCAAGCTTCAAATGACTTTTCAAATTGGCCTTTTGAAGCATATAACTTCCTTGATTTCGTAGATAAGCCTTGAGCAATCCAAGCTTTCTTGATTTGTGGCCAACAATACCATTTTTGTATTTATTTGTTTCAATGTTATAGTTGTCAATAAACTCATAAACTCTTCTTTAAGATTTTCCATTTCAACTAGTTCAATATCCTTGTATTAAATTGGATTAAATAGCTTTCCATATATTGAACAAGGAGAAATTTTCTTCTTATATTTGAATTGGCTATCTTGAAACTTGTAGGTTATGGAGGTATCCCTTTTCATTTTAGTATAGATTTAGCTTTCTTAATTTCTAAAAGGGAATGACTAATTCTAATATCTTTGGAGTCCTTAGTTTGTGAACTAGGTTTTTTATCTAGGTACCCATACTTTCTTGGGTCAAGATGGTTTAACAAGCGTTGATTCTTTTATTCTCTAAACTTGTCTGATTTTTGCACCCTTTCTTTTTAATTGACATTCAAACTTAATGTGTCATTTCTCCTTACATAGAAAACATGTGGTATGTGTGTAACCATTTGAGGAGGTGCTTGCATAATCTTTGGAGGCTTTTGCAAAGTACCCCATGTAGAGGTTCTTTTTCCTTGTATTATCAACTCCATTGAATCCTATACCTTCTTTATTCAAGGACATTTTTTGTGCGCCAATCATTTTATCAAAGTTCTCCTTTCCTCTAGTGAAATTGTAGATGATTTTGGCTTGATCCTCAATTTTACTTTTAAATTATAGATTTCTGAGTCTTGTGTATTTTTACCCTTTTCTTGCAACTTTACTTGATCTTGAAACATCTTACTGATTTTGTTTTCTAGTTCAGAAATATATAGATATTTCTCATTATCAATGGAAGTTTGGGATTTTAGATCTTCTAATTCTTTTATCACCTTTTCATTCTTACTTTCTAATCTCTTGATTTTTAAATTTTTTTTTTCAACAAGTTTTTGAGATTCCAATTCTTTTATTATAACTTCATTCTTATTTTTCAATGATGTGTATTATTTAGTCATATTAACTAGAATCTTATGAATCTTGATTAATTTACTTTGTAGTTCTTCATAAGATGACATACTCTCATCATTGGTTTCATCAGATGAATCATCAGAAGAATCATTAAATGATTTGGATGAGGAACTTTGTTTTTCATCATCGTCCCATGCAATAAAATAAGTATTAGCAACCTTTTGGTCACTTGAGTCACTATCTGAACTACTTGTACTTATATTGTCCCATGTAGTGACCTTCATTGCCTTTTTCTTTTTCTTCTTGGAATCTTTCTTAAGTTGTGGACAATCCGGTTTTATGTGTCCAACTTTCTTACAATTATAACAAGTTGGAAGTTCATCCTTTGCTTTCTTCTTAATGATTTCTTTTTCTTTATCTTCATCTGATTTTAAGTTTCAAATTTTTCTTGTAAATTTAGTCTTCTTTCTAAGGATTTTTGTAAGTTTCTTGGTTATGAATGTTATATCATTTACATCCATTACTTCTTCATCTTCATCACTGGAGCTTTCATTTGAGGTTTTAAATGCAATGGATTCATTGTTTTTAGATTTTCCACTTCTTTTATTTATTTTCATCTCATAAGTGAGTAGAGAACTTATTAATTCATCTAGGGATGTGTTCTTGAGATTTCTTCCTTCTGTTATTGTTGTGGCTTTAGGTTCCTATATAGGTGGAAGTCCTTTAAGAATTTTTCGGATCATCTCATATGCAGAGTAGTTTTTCCCTAAGGTATTAAGAGAGTTTATGATATGAGTGAATCTAGTGTACATATTCGTAATGGTTTCATCCGGATTCATCCTAAAAGCTTCATATTCACTAGTGAGCATGTCAATTCTATTGTCTCTCACATCAACCGTTCCTTCATAGGTTACTTCTAATTTATCCTATATTTCTTTGGTTGTTTTGCATGTCATGACCCTATTGAATTCATTTATATCAAGGGGTACAATACAATGCATTTATAGTACTTGAGTTTACTTGCAACATCTTATGGTCATTTTTGGTCATGTCTTTTTCTTCTTTGGGTACTTCTTTTCCATCTACAAGTTTGGTAGGGATAAGATCATCATGTGTGACAACCCTTCATACTTTCTAATCTATAGTTTGTAGGTAGATTCTCATTCTTTGTTTCCAAAAAGTATAGTTAAGACCACAAAAGATAAGAGGCCTAGTTAAAGATTGACTCTCAGCAAAGGGAGCTACGCCTAGGTGTGCCATAAAGATCTTTATATAACTTCTAATTAAGATTTGCTATAACCCCGTTCTGATACCAATTTAAAAAATTAGGTGTAGTCCCAAGAGAGGGGGTGAATTGGGTTTTAAAAGTTTTTTTGAATTCTTTTAAAAACTTATTGTAAGTTTAGATATCACACTAAATTTGATCTTGCAACAATTTAAATTAATACCCAATCAATTAAGTCAATCTCAATCCACACAGTTAGTCAATTAAATGAAGTATGAATTTCAGTAGTGATACCAAGACTTTAGCTTTTGAATATGTTAACTCACTCAACAAGATAAGCTTGATTTCAATATGAAAAGAAATAAATATTCCAACCAAGCATCCAAAACTCAGAAATTAAATAAACCGCTTTCAAAATTAACGAGTCTTGAGTGTTAAACAATTAACGTACTTCTTTATGGTTTCTACAATAAGTATTGATCAACAAACGTATTCCCTTTTGGGTTTCCGAAAATCTCAAAAGCAAATTTATTTTCCACAATTTAGTATTTAATCCACGCAGTTGATATATGTGTAGAAAATTAAAGAAAGTTTAGGGAATAAGAGTGAGATTGAGTTTTTACGAGGTTCAACTATACCCGTCTACATCCTTGCCTTAGGCAACACACCTAAGGATTCTACTATACCATTCCTTTACGGGCAGAGCAAACCTTTACAAACACTCCTTCAATAGGTTGGAGCCCTCCTCTCCAAGCGATATCCCATGCTCTGTACAACGATTCAACAGCTCTAAACTGTCAAGAAAATAAGAAAACAAGAAAAACTTCTTGCGTACAAGAATCACACTCAAAAAGAGTAGATTAGTACAAGTTATGACACAGCTAAAAATACTTCAATTTAAATATCAATGAAGAGTAGAATTGAAGCTCAGAGAATATATCACCGGGATCTTTCTTTGAATTGATCAAACTCAGAGTTTATGCTCAAAGATCGGTGAAAAATAGCTCAGCAATTCTCAGAAAAACTCCAGCAAGTATGTGAGCAAGAAAGCTTTTGGAAAAGTATGAAAGTTGTCTGCTTGATTGCTGCTGTGAATTCTTGGTAAGATTTGATTTGTGAAATCATGTACTTATAGACTTAAAAAAATCATATTTTTGTGTTGCCCAAGTTACTTGGAGTGTTTACCAAGTTTTGACAAAGTTTGAGGCACAAATAATATAAATTAGAAACATTTAAATGCTGTTTAAAACTAGCCATTACGAAGGTTAGGCGCCTGGACTCATCGGGGTCCGTCGCTAAACTTTGAAATCAGCGTATTATCACAGTCAGGACAAGGTTAGGTGCTTGGAATCACAGTGGTTAGTCGTTTGGGCCTATATTGTCTTCCCAATTTAATTCAGCATAAAATGTCAGTCGCCTGACCAGGCAAGGGTTAGTCGCTTGGACAGTAAAACACCGTTTTTAAACTTTGTTTCCAAAAACTCTTTTCAACTTATTTTGATACTTTTGAAAGATATTTTTCAGGGTTTTCAAAATAAGGTCTCTAAGTCCATGATTAACCCTAATGAGTTTCAAAGCATTCATTTTGATATTTAGTTGAAGTACTTACACAATACTTCCTTAATACTTAAAACTTTTCTAAATTTGAAGTCTTTATATATATCTTGCTTTGAGTCCTTGTCTTGAGCTTCAATGTCCTTTAAGCTTCCATAAGATTTGTCTGTCTTTGACATTTTAAGCTTTCTTTTGATCACTTGTTGTTGGAGTATGAGCTTTTAATAAAACTTGTGATCTTGAACTCATAATACTTGAACTTTTGAACTTCTTATACTTGATTTTCTAAATATCATCACTTAAACACAATATGTTAAATTTACCTTGATTTGTTTTCATCAAAATAAAATTTGAAAGTCATGTTAGGTCAACAAACTCTAAAAATAATTAACTTCTTTTATCACATTAATAGGTAAAGTTTGAAATATTGATATTCCCATGCGTTCACACGCATGCAAATCCAAATTCAAATTGGATTCATATTATAATCTTATGTTTGGAGAGATTTTAGATTTAGAGTTGTATTGGATTTGGATAAAATGTAATATAAATTTATATTAAAATTTGTCCAAATTCATCTAAATCCAAATTAAATGTCTGAAAATTTATGCTCTCATACACATCATAAATATTATATATACATATATATATAAAATATTTATGATGTGTATATATTTTAAATTAGAATTCTAAGAGTGAAAAAGAGACGTGAGAGGTTCAAGTCTACGCAATGCATAGGCTTTTTTTTTTTAATAAAAAAAAAAGAAAAAAATTCAAAACAATTCTCTTGTCATGGATAGGGGCGAACATTCGGTTAGTTCGATTAATTCAGTTTATTGACCGAATTAATCGAAATTTTTTTGTTAAAATCTCATTAACTGAATCAAACCAAAATTCCGTATTAACTGAACTAAAAAACAATCAAACCAAATTTTGGTTAAATCGATTAATCGAATTAATATTTTAATATATAAAAAATATATATAAAAGTTATATATATATAATATATAAAAAATGTATAAAATTTTAGTATATATAATATATAAAATATTTTAATATATACTGTATATAAATATTTATTATTAATTTATTCTATTTGGTTAATACCAAATTAACTGAATATAAAAATTAAACTAAAAAGTAAAATTCAATAAAAGTAAAAATTAATTTAAATTGAATAAAATTTTAACTAAAATGAATTCCATTTTAACCGAATTTTGATCATGAGTGGAAAAGACCCATGACCAAGAGCAACTCAAGGCGACTTCCGTATCCAATGAATTTCTCACCATTGCAGAATTTCCCACGTCAAGATAAATCTGACCATCCCTCCGCGTGGGAAAATGAATGGCAACCACAGCACGCCTGCCCTCCAAACCGCCGTAAACCTCGCTTGCCACGTTTCTACCTCCCCTTTTCAACACGTGCTTCTGAATGCGTCGGCAATCCTACCCCATGCTCTCTCTCCCTCAGTATATTGATCTGAATCGCCGCTCATTCTCTTTTCTGCTTTCTTCTGTCCTCGTAATCCGTACAGTTTCTCATTCTCGTTCGGTTCTTTGTGATTTTCCGATTGGCGACGGAAGATTCATCTGTAGAAGGATCTTTTGCATCTTTTGACAAATTCGTCATCTGGGTAATTTTCTGCTTCTTGGTTCTTTGTGATCCTGAAGTGATTGCTTGGTGCTCTGCTTGGTTGCTGTGAAAAGAGTCGAAAAGAAAACGCCGACAATACAATATTTTGTTTCTGTTTTTTTCATTTTGTTTTGGTTTGTGAAAGAATGATACCCTTTTTGAACTAGGCCGACTACTTGTGTAAAACTTTGGGATTAGGTGTTAATAGTTTTCATTTGGGGTCCCGGATAAGGGAGAACGTGAAATATCTGCATTTTTTTTCGGCAAGCAAATGAAGCATTGGAATATAAGTGTAGATTTATGGAGTTTTTGGCGTGAGATGATTGTAAAATCGTGTGTGCGTGTTAGTGACTTTTTTTTTTTTTTCATAAAAAATATCCCTCATTCGGATTGGCTATGGTTTCTGTTTTCCATCGTAATTTCGCGATGCTTCCATTTGGGCTCTGGGATAATGGTAGGAAAAAGGAATAGTAAATTTTGTTTCGACAAGGACTTGGGATTAGGAATTCTTGTTGGACTATTCTCTCCTTTTATCCGGTCTCTTTGGTTCACCATGGAACTAAGGGTTGCCGTTATGGATCAAGAACCATCGTTGTTTTTTCTGATCATACCTCGATAGCCTATTGGATGGTTAGTTTGATTGGTGTGATGTAATAAGGAAATTTATAGTTGTTTTACCCTGGCTCTGTAGGTGTTCAAATGTTAATAGGAGGGCTAGAGATTTTCCTCTAAGTTGCCATCAATTCATGGAGTTATGTATATTTATTCTGCAAATTTGATGTTTCTGGTTATGCATTGGGCTAGTTTAAATGTAATTTTGCGGCGAACAGAAGCAATATGCCTAATATATGGAACAGCAAATAGCACTATTTCAAGTATTGATAAAGTTTTACCATAAACCAAGATTTCTAGTTTCTTCATTGATTGATATTTTTGATGCATTATCATTAAAATCACCAATTTGAATCTTAGAGTTCATAAGTTCAAATTTTATTTGAATATAGGCTAAACTCCAACAACTCCTCTCCCACCCCAAAAAGAAAGAGAAAGAAAGAAATGGTACTCTTGTGGGATAAATGTGGAAAAAGGCACTTTAGGGGATGGCGTTTCTTTATGCTTGTGCAAGATATAATTGATGTTTCTCTGCATCAATTATATTGTTCTTGAAATTTTTATTCTTTGCATGTCACTAATGCTTCTTTATGCAAACTTTCTTTAATATTAGGGACTTTAAATTGGCTTTCCTTGGTGCTTTAAATGATGCAGGGTTTTGAAAATAATTTTCCTATAGAGGATATAAATATGAAGTAGTGCAAGAGAGATTAAAGAAGAAAAATATGTTATTTGGATCGGATGATACAGTTGAAGAACTTGTGGAGCCATTCTGTTATGCTTCTAATTGTGGAATTTATTGAAACTTTAAAGAAAATGAGACTTGCTGGTCATGTCAGTCAATCTTGTGTAACATATGGTGCACAAACTGAGATGTATCTGTGAATTGAAGAAGGATGTCCATATTTTGGTGGCACTTTCTTACTTCTAGTAAGTTTTTTCCCTATTGGCTTTTGTCACTAAATTTATTGCATCTTAAAAAACTTATTTCGGTTTCATAGAATAATAAGCAATAACAAAGTGCATGTATAAGGTTTGTGAAATAGATTGCTGCCAAAGAAGAAAGTAAGACTGAATGAAGTAGTATTATTTTATCAGCGGGGCAGTAAAATTGTAGTCTCTTGTACTTGATACAGCTGCAGGGCTGCGAACAGCCTCAAAGTTTTTCTTTTCCTTTTGTGAACTTCTAAAGGTTAGTGTCTTAATTTGTAAGACTTTTTCCCCGTCATCATCTTAAACAACACTAAACCTTTGTTATGTTTGTGAAGTATCTTAGTTTCAATGGGGAATGAGCACAATGATTGTGAGTGCTCCATTTAGCGAGAAATTCTCTTACCCTATGGAGAAGCCTTGGATTTGGATAAGATTTAATACAAAATTGTATAGAAATTTGTCCAAATCCGCTCAAATCCAAATTCAAGATCTGAAATCCATACCCTCAAATGCAGCGTTACTATAGATTTTGTTAGTTTTAATTAAAGTTTTGTATTTTTTAGAATTGAATACAGGCACAATAGAATGTTTATGTTTTTTATGTGATTTGTTACAATCCAGCCCAACTACATTTCGTCAACTAAAATTTGGATAAGATTTGAATTTCAAAATATCAAAAGCAACTGTTGGATTACCACTTTACCTAAAAGCTTAAACTGTTAGGTTGTGGGCCAAAAATGTATATCAAGCTTTAACAGTCCCCCGCACGTGCAGCCGGACAGCATGCGGAGAGATAAAGACACGATAATATCACCCATTATAGGGAATACATTAATTTTTAAATACCACACAATAAACGTGGCCAACAAGACTAGAACCTAGGACCTCTTGGTAACCAGCTCTGATACCATGTTAGATTACCACTTTACCTAAAAGCTTAAGCTCTTAGGTTGTGGGCCAACAATATATATCAAGTTTTAATAGAAACAATCCCAACATGGACAACCTAACTTCTTGTTTGGCCTTTGACAAACACCATGGTGAAGGAAAGCCTGTCATACCTTAAAAGGGAATTGTTTTTGTCAAATAATTCTGAAATAGATAACGTTTACTTGTCAACCAATATTACCATGGGTCCATGGGATTTATTTATATTCCACTTCAATCATTAACCCATCTCAAATTTCTTGAACTTTTGTTTTACCTTTATCTCATGCCATAGGAAGAAATGCATGGTTTTTAGTTTCCTATGGCTGTTACACTTCAATTATCTTATGGAACAAGGGAGGCCACTTGGCTCATGATTTTGTTATATTCCAAGCATCATTATTTGTTAAGAATTCATGAATTTCTGTATGAATCATGATTTGAGATTACAAGTGAATGTTTCTCAACCTTGAATGAATAATGAATTGCTCGAGGTTACCCCATCTGCAAGCAGTAGTGTCATTTGGCATGTTGCTCAAAACTCTTGCCCCGCCTTGTTGAGCCCGATGTCTTCTAAGCTCTTTTTATTGACTCACTTTGATGAAGGAACTTTTGCTACTTGGAAGTTATACATCACATGATGTGAAAAGACATAGAATTTGGAATTTAATTCTATTACTAATTATGATAAGGAGGGGAGCTTAGGCGCAATGGTAAGGTTGTCTCCATGTGACCTGGAGGTCACAGGTTCGAGGTGTGGAAACAGCCTCTTGCAAAAATGTAAGGTAAGACCGTGTACTATAGCCCCATTGTGGTCCGCCCCTTGCCCGGACCCCGCATACGTGGGAGCTTTGTGCGCTAGGCTGCCCTTTTTTTCACTAATTATGATAAGAAATTGAGGGCAAGTCCTGATCCCATGGTAAGGGGCAAGGGCATTGCACAGAAACTTGAAGGTAATAGGTTCAACTCTCATGGAAACAGGCTCTCCTGCTTTGGAGGAAAAGCTATGTATGGCATTCCCTGCCCAAACCTTTGATCTGGCATGCGCCTTTGTGCATTGAATTTAATTGTTGAAAATAGTTCATGAGATATAATAGAAGATATGTTGGCCTATGATAGAGTAGAAAGCATTTGTTCAGTTATCTATGACCATTCTTTATTCTGTAACTTGTACTTTGTTTGAGCTCTTTGCATTGCTGTTCTAATGCAGAAGATTTTTTTTTTTCATCTGGTTTTGTCTGAGGTAGTTTTCTTTTGATGTAACTGCTGCCGGAAAAGCATTGAATTTCATGTTATAGACTTCTAGTCCAGCTAAAAGGAAGGATTAATTGATAAAGGGTTTTGAAAATTTTAGACTTGATGGTTAGGCTATGTTTTTTATGTTGATAGGTTGCCCATGAAAATTTTAGTTTTGAAGCTTTAATGATGCATTATCAGTCTTTTCTGCTGATTTTGTTATTTGATTCCACAGACGTGGCTATTATCTTCCTATCTTTTCAAATTCACAAATTTTGAGATTCTGGATACTGTCTGTTTGGTGTCCTTACCTCTAGCAAGTGGATCTTTGCCAGGCGGGTCTGTGCTAGTTTCTTTGTGTGCTGTTTTATTTATCTTTTGTATACAATCATTTCTGTATTTTGAAAATTTTCTGAACTCTTGGAATGCCTAATTACTGGGTTGATTTCTTTGTTGGATTTGTAGCAGGTTCAGGAATAAACCTAAGGGACAAAAATGTCTTCCCCTAGCAAGAGGAGAGAAATGGATGTCATGAAATTGTAAGTTTTCTATTATTATTCAGTCAAGAATAAGGCAATTTTTTTTTAATCCTTGTTGATACTCCTCCTCCTCCTATCTCCCTATTGGTTAAAGACTTACTTTTTCTTTGGGATTTATAATGTGCTTGGTACTCTTTCTGATGTGTTTAGCGTGCTCACCTAAGTGGTTATAAAGAAGAGATGGAAATTGATCCTGCATTGATCTAGGGCAACAGTACATTAGTGAGGGCTAAAAGGAACAACTTGTCTGTTTCAATTAGCCATTTACTTTAAGCTTCATTTAGAAATTGCAGCCAGGCATGAGCAATGCATCTGGTTTGGTGGTGGAAATTTGCTTACAATAGTAACGATGATGATTATGTCTTTCATATGGGTGGTGGGCTTATGCTGATAGGTTGACAACAAACTGTTGGTTATGAAAGTGCTGGGTAGTGGCGCTGTTGCAGTGCTAGAAGGTGGTAGCTAACTGGCTATAAAATTGGTTTTGCTTGTAGATTAATAATAATTGTTGGATTGTTTATGGTGATATTGCTGTTATGAGGTAGTGAAATTGATGCTAATGATGAGGCGTTGATGGCTGTGGTTTTGGTCTTAGGTGCTGAGGTGATGGCTGCGATGATGGTTGCATGGTAGATTAATAATGATGGTTGCTGTTTTGGTTGCACTGGGGGTAATAGTGTCATGGAGGTGGATATGACAACATCAATGATTAGGATTGAGGAGGGATACACACTCACACGTGTGTGGGGGGAGGGTGTTGATTTCTTGTTTGGTATGTGTGACCTTTTTTTTTAGTTAACACAATTTAGCTTTCTTGAAGCCCTTCAAGAATTCACAGTAAGTGGTTATTTGTATGTTGCTAGATTACCAGGTCACCTAAAAGCTTAAGCTGTTAGGTTGTGGGCCAACAATGTATATCGAGATTCAACACTCCCCTTCATGTGCAGCTCGAAAGCACTTGGAGAGATAAAACACACAATAGATTACACCCATTACAGGGAATACAATAATTTTTTGAACACCACAGACCCAATAAACATGGGCAACAAGACTAGAACGTAGAACCTCCTGGTAACCAGCTCTAGTACCATGTTAGATTACCACTTTACCTTAAAGCTTAAGCTGTTAGGTAGTGGGCCACCAATGTATATCTAGCTATAACAAATGTGTGAGTAAAAGTGCAGGGAAGGGATATATTTTTCCGTATTTAAACTGTAACAAATTTAATTATTCATAAACATGATTGCACTTTGTCCTGCTGTCCGGCTGATCCCAAGTCATTGGGATTAAGGCTTGGCTGAGTTTAGTTTTGAAACACTTGACCACACCTTATGATGGCCCACGCTAATTGATTGAAATTATGTTGTTAGTGATGCAAAATCTTGAAGTTTTTTGTTTTTAGCACTATGTGTCTATGTGACGATGTTAGGAGGAATTATAAAGGTGTCTTATGCAATAGCTTTAGGGTGATTAAGGATAGGAAAAATAGGATTTGGGTCTTGATTTAGGTTTTTATGGAGCTGATTTGAAGAGTTTATATATGGTTTAATTTGGCAGACAGCTTTTAACTAAAATTTATGGGAAAGAAAAGGAAGAGAAAAGGAGGAAGACAAAAATAAAAGAAGAAGAAGGAAAAGAACCTCTGCAATCAAACCAAAAGCTTCTCTGTCTTATTAGGATGGAAGGCAATCACACCCTTTAGAGGAGCACAAAACCTGAAAATCTTCATTCTGTTCCATAAGGTACCACTACTTTAGTATGTATAGACTTCTGTACTGCTACTTGATGATCAAGTTAGTGTCCAGCTAAAAATAAACAAAATTATCATTGACATATTTAGAGACTAGACTTATTAACCTAAAGCTTAAGTCAAAAATAAAAGATCATAATATTGACCACAGTTGCATGGTTCTCTCTCTCTCTCTCTCTCTCTCTCTCTCCCCACCCTCCAAACACGCTAAAGTGCAATCTGGATTGCACATATCAATTCAAGGGTCAATGGTGTCCCAGATCGATGGGGGTCTGGATCCAGATTGCCAGAAGTGGTGTCCCAGATTTGTGCAGGAAGAGGGCTGCAAAGCATGCGATGGTGAGAGAAGAGGGTGGGAAGTCTGGGACAGTGAGAGAAGATGGTTTCCTGTTGCTGGGTGAGATTCCAGTGTTCTGCTGCTGCAATGGTGGATAGATTTGACCAGGCTGTTTGAGTGCGCAAGGAGTTTAAACCCCACCCATTTTTTTGTGTGGAAAGAAGGAATGCCAATAATTACTTTTAAAATATGAGAACAGCTCATGGTCAGTATAGCTTATAATTACAAATTTTAATTTTTCTTTACTGATTTGTTTATTTAAACAGTCCAATAACTTTGTTTACTTAATAGTATAATGTTATTATTAAAAAAATAACTCATTAGTTGACTTTTAAAAATAAATTAATTTCTAATTAATTATTATTTATTTATAATTTATAATTTAATTAAGAATAAGAGGATGTTTTTCTATATTATATATTTCATCAATTCATCCTAACTAAATAATTGAAAACTTACCGTGATCCAACACGACATTTGGACTAATTTACCCAAGTAAGTAGTTCAAGTGTACCGCAACACAGAATGGCATATTAACTAAGCCTGCCCCCAAAAAACTGTGTCCCCATACCCTTACCTCAACCCAGAGGGCATCGTGTTCCATGTAGCTATGAACTAGACTGTATTCTACAGGCTTCTGATTAAAATTATCAGAATCTCAAAAATAAGTGCAAATTAAGAATGCTTAGTTTTCTTTTATTTGCTTCATGGTGTATCCCTATCCCACATTTGCTTTGTGAGGAAGTTTACTGCTTTATTCTGATTTCTTTAATTATTCCAATGGTGAAAGACTTTTAAAGTTCTTATCCCCTTGATACGCTTAGTACATGCCTTTTCTCCTTGTCTAAAAAAAATTCCTACTCGTTCATATTGTGAGGCCAAGTCCCAATGTCTAGCAGGTGACTTTCTAAGACACCATCTTGTAGAAGTAAACTACAAAAATGTAAATTAGGCCTTGTCTGGGATTGGAAGTGGAAAGTGGTGGGATTGAGAATCCTAGTCTAGTCATATTGTCCATTCCTTGAGAATGAGAATTTTCGTTCACCCCTGCACGTGTTTGGATCATTTAATTTGGAATTGGAATCATAGGAAATAAAAGGTATTTTATTTTATTCTTATTGTAGTAAAATGGCAATATTGCCATTTTTAGGCATAAAATCCTATTACGCCTAGCCAGATTGGCATTCCCGCACCCCTTACCCCCACCCGCCCTCCTTTAGGTTTCCCACTCTGAAGTTTCAGGAGTGGCAATCTTGGTTTAGTGTGGTGATGTGTCGGGAATGATTCCCAACATACATGTCTTAAACACCATATTTGTCCCCATTACGGATGCATTCCCGTTCCTGCAGATTGATTCCAGCTCGACAATTGCAGCCCCAGAGTAGTAGGGAAGCCAAAGCTGTGCCTTGTCCTGAATTCAGTGATGTTTATAACCAAAATCCATCCACCACCCCTCCCCCCCCCCAAAGCATCATCACCCCTCGTTTATTTCTCTCTTTTTGTTTTTTATTTTGTTTTGGTTATGGATACCATCAATGTCTCAAATCTCAATAAATGTGAGTTAATCAAGTGAACAATTTCACCTCTATCTATACAATTATATATGTATGAGTAAAGACTAGGTGGGAAGGAGTTGTATTGATTAGATTTTGTCTATATAATAGTTGAAAAGTATTGTGAAGTCAATTGAGTATACTTGACATTAATTTTTTATAATTGATTGAATTACATTTTGTCAGAATTATTGCTACACAGCCTACACGAATAACATGTTTAGGTGGGAAAGGTTGTGGCAGTGAGATGGTTGTATTAATATGGTCTTCCGAATGCTTGTAAGAGAAAACTTGATACAGTAACAAAGACAAGTATTAAGCTCAGATACTAATTTAGCAATTTGTTAAAGGTATTTATGCTTCGTTTTTGTAGATTAAGATGCAAGTACTCATTCAATTTGGTTTATTTTGGCAAAAAATATAGAGCTTCAAAAGCTGCATATTGTATATGTGTGCATCTATATATGCATATACATAGCTTCAAAAGTCATCATTACAAAAAATTCTCTTTTCTTATATTTATCATTGTTTATTTATTTATTTATTTTGTGGGTGGGGGTGTGGTATGAGATGATGCTTCATGCAAAATTCTATGTTATTCAAATAGTTCTATGGATTATGAAATTGTGGATTGTTTTAATGGTTATATTATTAAATATGTCATATTTTGTGTTAATCTCTATTTTGTTACAAGCATGCATTATCCTCTTTGCTGCAAGAGGCCGTGTGAATTGATATTTTAATAATTTATTCTATGCTAATCCTATTGGAAATCTTGATAAATATTATTAGGATTAATTGCAATCGGCTTAAGCTTTTAGGATAATTGGTGCCCTAGCATGTATTAGAGCTCTGCCTCGAAGTCCCTTGCTTTATGGCTTATCATCTTTGTCTAAACAAGACTTTGGTGATTCATATAGTCACAGTAGGTCCATTTGTTTTGGGCTGATGATCTGTGTTGGTTATAATACACTTTGTTGCACCCATTTGAGCTTGGTTTGTTGACCTCTCTACATTTGAGATGGGATCATATGTAGAAGTGTGGGGTAGCTTAACCTGCCAATTCCTAGCAGCTTGAGCTTTTAGTGTAACTAGTGATCTAACAAATCCTATATATGAACTCTTTGTTTCTGTTCGCCATAATTCTTTATTCTTTGTTCTTTGTTAATGTTTCTGTTGAATTTATAAATCTTTTGTTTAGCTTAGTTTCAATGCCTTCTGTTTGCAAATGATGTTAACTGCTTCTTTGAAGATAATGCTCATAGATGATTTGCATATTATCCATTGCATTGTGATGTTTGCTGTTTTTTTTTTTTTTTTTTTTATATATATATATTGTCTAGATTTACTTCTTCACATGCTGAAGTTGCATTTGTAGCTGATGATATTCTTTGCTGCAAAAATGTTTTTTTCAGGATGATGAGTGATTACAATGTTGAAACAATAAATGATGGGCTCAATGAATTCAATGTGGAATTCCATGGTCCAAAAGAAAGTACAATCTTTACTCTCAAGCTTTTGCAGTTCTTCAATATACAATGTATTTTTGTGGTATTTTGAGGGATCTGTCTTTATCCACCTTCCCTATTCCCAGGATCGAGGAAGTTAAGTTAAATATGTTACTAGTTAGAGAGCTGGTTGGTGTTGGGTGCTAGGAATTCATAGATGCAGATTTTTGCAAAATTATTATGGGCCAGTTTAGTTGTGGAAAGTAGTTTTCATTTTTAATTTCTAGTTTTTCAAAAAATCACAAAAGGCCAACTTATACTACTACATTTATATGGGTAACCTAGGAGACAACAAAAATGTCGTTTCTATACATATGTTAGGAAACTCGAAACATAAAAGATGATACTGGAAATGGAAAATGAAAATTGTTTTCCCACTACTAATTATGCAATATGTCATAGGTTCACGTTCTTGCATTTGTTACACATAGAAGAGGGCCTTTGCCAGCTTTGGAGGGGCTTTATATGTGTATTGATGTGTCTTGGAAGAAGCTCTTGCAAAACATGGATTTGACTATGTGGTTTGTCGTAGATGTACTTTTGAGTGTTACTATGACCATATGGCATATCCAAATAGATGTCCAAGCAGCATTCTTAGGAATAAACCTTAGACCTTCTAAAGGTTCATTGTGCTAGGGTGAGTGATTGAGTGTGGAATGAAGAGCTTGGTTTGGGATTGGGAGGCCCATGAATGAAACTATAAAGTATTATGTCACACAACACTCTTGACTTAGAGGTTGGGATGTGCATTTTCTATCTCGTTGGGTTTACCTTGGATACTGTTGCGTTGTACCAACTGGAATATCGAGGGTGCTAAAATTTTGTATGTCTGACTCGAGTAGTGTAGGATGTTGCTTGACTAATAGATCTGACTCTACAATTAGTCACTTGCACAAGGATTGTGTAGTGGGGCAAGGGTGACCCTCATTGCTTGTGGGATGTGAGCACAACACTCTACCATTTGAGTCATGGATGCTTTGTGACAATTCCAGTACTAGAGTTGTCATGTCAATAATACTTGGCAATTTAATGGATCTATGAGTGTTCTTGTGTATTCAAATGTGTACGGCTGGACTTGGATAGGACTTGGTTTAGTCTTTTTGTCATATGGGCATGCATCTACTCGGGCAACCAAGCCAAAGGTGATTCTTTTGGCCATGGGAATATGCTGCCTAGTGATAGTTGGTATTGAAGCGCGTCATTCCTTTGTGGAATAAAGTAGGATTAATATTTTCAGCATCAATTCTATTGTTGAAATTGAGTAGTGACGTTGAGCCGGGATGATCAAATTACCCTTTGATGTGTATTAGTCACTCTTGTGTTACACTTTTTTGAGGGTCGACTTAGTGGTGCCTTTGATATACTATTTCAAGTAAATCAGTGTGCTTGAGATTACCTTATACCACATTGTGTAGATGAGTGTTTTTTTTGGTGGAACTAGGATGTTTGAAACTATCCTACATTCCTACATCGTTGAGGTGGGTATTGTATTGACACCACACTATTCTTGTTAGCACTTGAGTTCGGAGATATATTACAGATACTCTCATGGCAGTCTCACTCCATAGAGGTGAAATTCTCAAGTGAGGATGAACAATTGCGGGAGCATTTGCCAAAGGTGTTTTCCATTAAACTTGAAGTGTTGTATACCGTAATGAGAGGTGAAATTATGCTTTATATGGAAGCAAACAATGTTGAAAGCATTTGCTCAACTAATCTCAAGCCACATGAGTGTGGCTCAGAGACTGTCATATTGTTACTTATTAGCTGGGATCTTATAGGGTGCTGACTTGAAGGGGATTGAATGTTGCTCAAGGGGCTTTGTAGGAAAAAAAGGTCCCAATGTATTGAGTTCTTGTGTGAATACAGTTGTGAGATAGAAACATTGAGGAGTTGACAGATTAGCACTTTCTGCATAGTGGTCGAGTGGGCCTTGAGTTTGCTTTGGGATTTCATTGCCAGAGGGCAAATGAACTTATTTACTAGAGGGCTTATGTTATTCTTGTAGGTAGATTTGGCACAACCTTGATATAGGGCAGGTAGTTTGAAGTTCAATGAATGTTTGAATTTGACGAATCAAAAGTCAGCAAGGAAGGATTGAGGAGTTAGACAAATGAGCGCTTTCTGCATATTGGTCAAGTGGACCTTGAGTTCCTTTACATCAGAGGGCATTGGGATTTCATTTACAGATGGCAAATGAACTTATTTACTATAGGGTCTCATGTTGTTCTGGTAGGTAGATTTTGCACAACTTTGTTAGAGGGCATGCAATTTCAAATTTTTGCAATGAATGTCTGAGTTTGATGAATCAAAAGTCTGCAACGAAAGATTGAGTTTGAGGCTTGAATGTTACAGGGCAATCAAGAATGAATCAGTCATTAATGCTCGAGTTTGAGGTAGGAATTGAGGAATGAAATATTGAAATATGAGCAGAGATCTTCAAAGGGGCATGATACACCACCAGTATGGTGGAGGTGTAGAATTGATGACTGCTTTTCGAATTGCGGTTCCAAGAGGGAATTGGACAGTGGTTGTTAAGTTGGCAATTCAGAGCGTAAGATCGTACAATCATACACAATACTACTTTAGCAAAACAAACTTTATCCTACATAGAATTGCAAATTGGTAGGATCATTGGTGATTATTAAGTGTTGCAAACGATAAATTTTAAGAATGAAGATAGATAGATGACACATTAATGAATCTGACAACAATAATGATAATTATGGTGATGATTTTAATGGTGGCCTTGATGGTAGTCTTAGATTCTTAGGGATACTAATGAGACAAATGGTGGCTTGAATGGTCAAATTAATGAAAGAATCTAGCTTAATAGTTTAGCTTTTGTTTTCAAAGACTTAAAAAAGGGGATAATTATATTATGTAGTTTTTTTTAACTGATTTGTGTTAAAAATTATGTTTCTTGTTTTTTAATTAACATTTATTTTATTTTCATTATAGGCAGGTTTGTTTGAGTTAGGAGTACAACAATTTGAACGCTTCATTTTTGGGGGTCATATGAAGACTCTAATATAGGGTTACTTGTGAGTTTTTGAGTCTTCAACACTCACTAGAAAATTATACAGGTTTATATTTTAGAAATTTGTTGAAAAAAAACGACATGTAACTGCGTTTTTCAAATTTTTGCAGTTATTAGAATATTATGATCCTCGTTTCTATATTGGATGATGCAAACCTCCCTAAGTAGGATTCGATTTTACTAACATTGTCGGACACACCTTGGCAAATTTGAGGATACAAAGTTGATCTTTGGGGTTTGAACTTTGTGGACAACCCTTGGTTTTGTACACAAAATGGAATCCCCATCTGCTAGAGACGAAAGTTTAAAGGGAAAACAGTGAAGCCTTCACCATGAGGATATTTTTGGAAGGGCATTTAGAATGGACTAGATATAAAATGTCATAAAAAACATCATTTGAATGTTACATTGAGTTGAGTTTTATTGGCTAGCAATTGAGAATCTTTATCATTCAAAGACTCTAGATCAACATTTGAGAATCTTTATTGTTTTGAAGGCTTGAGGTCAACACATGGGAAGGTTTTTGCATTGTTGAATTGAAGGATTGGTTTACTAGACTTCCACTAAAGCTTGTGAGGGGGTTTTGGTGATTAAGAAACAAGGAAATGGATCTGTGTGAAGGTTTCTTGATGTTGAATGGCTGGATGAGTGTTAATGAATACTGCAACTAACTTAATTGAAAAATTGGGGGTAGGGTCTTGATGTACTTAAGGGATGTCTTGAGCTTCTATGTGGGATTAGGAGCCTTATGGACAACACTATGAATGTTGCTAATAGCTTTGATTGAGAGGTTGGGATGTGCACTTGCTATGCCCCTTGGTTTATCCCAGATGGTGCCATCTTATAACCATTGCACAATTAAGGGATACTAAACCTTCATATGTCTATCTTGTGTTGATTAGGATGTTGCTATACAGCCTATACCAATAGATCTGACTTAAGGATGCTGCTTTACTTACAGCTCCATCTGAAAGGATGTTTATCGGCATATGCTTACACGAGGAATATAGTTGGAAAATTAGGAAGATATTCGGCAGTAATTAGGCAAGATTGTATGGATGTAAATTAGGCAGTAATTAGTCAATAATTATAAATTAGGAATGTATCTTTAATAGGTAAACTAATTCGGGATTTTTTTCTTAGTTTAGAACCCTTGTAATTTCTATAAGTAGGAGTCAGTGTAAGTCAGACTGCAATTCAATGAATGAGAAAATCATTCCCAAACTACTTTCTCTGTTTTTCATGCTATTAGAGCTAGCAATTACTTGCTGATTTTCTTCTTTCCCGTTCCTCCCTCTTCTGTTTTCCTCTTCTACTTCTTGTTTTCTATCTTGGCTATAGCACCATGTCTTAGGATTCAAGTGAGACCTCCATTGTCCTACCATCCTTCTCTACTGCAAACCCGTCAAAAGGCAATGGAACCAACTCTGAGTCTCACTCTATTCTAATTACCACTATCCGCTTGAATGGTGATAATTTTTTGCGATGGTCTCAATTGGTTCACATGTACATTCGGGGGCGTGGGAAGATGGGCTATTTGACCGGTGGAAAAAAAGCCCTTGTAGAAACTGATCCAACCTATGCGACTTGGGATGCTGAAAATTCAATGGTCATGACATGGCTTGTGAATTCCATGGAAGAGGATATTAGCTCTAACTATATGTGCTATCCAACGGCACAATAGCTTTGGGAGAATGTGAACTAGATGTTTTCGGATTTGGGTAATCAATCTCAAATTTTTGAGTTGACTCTCAAACTTGGTGAAATGCGTTAGGGAGAGGATAGTGTCACCAAATATTATAACTCTCTGAAACGTGTATGGCAAGATCTCGATCTATTCAATACCTATGAATGGAAATATGTGGAAGATAGCCGTCATCACAAGGAAATTGTGTAGGACAATCGGATCTTTAAATTTCTTGCTGGTCTCAACATTGAATTGGATGAAGTAAGGGGGATAATCATTGGAAGACAGCCCCTTCTTTCAATTGGTGACGTCTTCTTGGAGGTAAGGAGAGTTGAGAGTCGAACGAATGTGATGCTAGGAAAGAAAGGACCTGGTGTTGCTGTTGAAAGCTCTGCCGTAGTGGCTGCCGATGCAAATTCTAGTAAAGCCATCACGTACTAGCGCAGGAATGATGACAAACCACGGGTTTGGTGTGATTATTGCAACAAATCACGCCACACCTAGGAGACTTGTTGGAAAATTCATGGCAAACCAGCAAATTGGAAGAGTAGCAAGCCTGGTGACAGATCTGACCGAGCTTTCCCTACTGCCAGTGAAGCCGAGGTCAACCTCTTTACGAAAGAGTAGTTGGAGCATCTTCCTAGTGTTTCTGTGGCTTAGACAGGTAATGAAACTAATGCTCTATCTTGTTGTCTAAATTCACTCGCTCCTTGGATCATTGATTTAGGAGGCTCTGACCATATGACTAGTTCTACGCATTTATTTGAATCTTATTTCCCATGTTCCGAAAATAAAAAGGTTAGAATTGCATACGGTATTTTTTTCATCTATTGCAGGTAAAGGCTTAATAGAAATCTCAGACATAATAAACTTAAAACTGTTCTTCATGTTTCTAAACTTGCCTGCAATCTCGTGTCCGTAAGCAAATTATTCAAAGATTCTAATTGTTGTATTATCTTCTTTCAATCTATTTGTATTTTTCAGGACCTGATCTCGGGCAGAATGATTGGTAGTGCTTGGATGATAAATGGTCTTTACTGTATTGATGATAATCTATCTAGTAATAAAAAAGCTCAAGGCTTTAGTAGTATCAATTCTATCTCTGTTTGTGAACAAATAATGGTATGGCATTGCAGATTAGGCC